>NC_092818.1:49159212-49491712 GCF_023375885.2 Dermacentor andersoni
GGTCATATCTTCAAGTTGGATTCCAAATGCTACCGCGAACGTCGAGAGTTGAACCTACGATCTTTGGGGAAGTCGAACCCACTTGGAGATATGGCGACCGGCCTTATCTTCAAACTGGATTGGAAATGCCGACGCAAAAGTCGGGAGTTCAGCCTTTGGAGGGAGTCGAACCCACATGGAGATATTGTCACGTAAGCTTATAATTCCTCGCGCCACGACACAGCTGGCTACTCATCCTTCTATCTTCTCTTTGTCCGTGAGCCGACTTTGCGTTTCGACCACACTCGACTCGCCGACAGAGTACACTGGGGATGTCATAGCCATAGCCACCCAAGCACGCCAGATTGCCGCGTTCGTCTTTCTGCTTCACAAAACACGCCAGAAGTGCCGCTAGGACCAGCGCCATAACGACGTGAAATACAAACCAGGTGCTCTTGTGCTAGTTCGGTCTCCAACAGAAGTCTTTCGGAGGAGCTGCTCTCGCGATACTACGGCCTTTACCGCATCCTCGGCCAGATGACCCCAGTCACATGCCACCACGCCTTCACCTCTCTCTGACATCACCCACATCAGCCGTATCAACCCATTTCTTTCTTGCACCAGTGAGCCGCACCAGTAAGGTGCTTTTTCCAATGGGGGCAATGTCACAGTCTGTAATGTGTGAAGAGGATGTCGATGGTGGCGTTGGAGACCACGAAGAAGAGATTAGGTTTTTTTCGAAGAGGTACGCATGTTGGCTCCGCCATTAAAAGCAATGTGTAAATAGTCCTGCGCTTCTGACCTTCCTTCTCTTAACAATATCTCCAAATAGGATTCTAAATGCAACGGCGAAAGTCGGGAGTTGAACCCACGACCTTTGGTGGCAGTCGAACCCACTTCGAGATATGGGCGAACCGGCTATATCTTGAAGTTGGACTCCAACTGCCACCGAGAACTTTGAGAGTTCAGTCCACAATATTTGCTGAGAGTCGAACCCACTTGGAGATATTGGCGAACTGGCCATATCTTCAAGTGGGATTCCAAACACTGGCGCGAACGTCGAGAGTTCAACCGACAATCTTGGCTGGGAGTAGAACCCACTTAGAGATATTGGTGAACTGGCCATACCTTGAAGTGGTGTTCCAAACGCCGCCGCGAACGTCGAGAGATGAACCCTTAGAACGACAGATAGCTGAGCTAGTTGGTAAGGATTCATTATGTAAAAAACGTGAGGCGTGCAGACAGGACTCAAGAGAAGAGAAGTTGACAACACGAACGCAGGCGTTCCTGTTGGCCACTTCTCTTGCGTCCTGCCTGCACGCCTCACCTTTTTTAAACAATGAGTTGAACCCACTTGGAAATAATAGCAACCAGGTTAAAATTTCTGCGAGTTGGATTCCAAGTGAAATTGTGATGGTTGAGAGTCGAAGCCACATCTGGTGCGAGTTGAAGCTCCGACCATTAGTTGGAGTCGAACCCACGACCTGTAGGGTTAATTGAGTGAAAGGAAATTAAGGCACAGTTACTTAAGATATAGCTAATTAAGGCACTCGTACCCACGACCTTTGGTGGGAGTCAAACCCTCAAACTTTGGTGGGAGTCGTACTCCCATGATGATTTTAGCGAAACGGCCTTGGCTCCAAGTTGTATTCCGATTGACATCCTTAAGATGGAAAGTGCAGCCTACTACCTTTGGTGTTTATTAGCGCAAGTGAATCAATGCTAAGTTGAAATAGAGTCAATTAAGGCGCGCAAACGCACGACCTTTGGGGATAGTGAAACCCACTTGGAGTTTTGGGCGAACCTGCGATATCTGCAATGCAAACACAGGGAACGAAAAAGTTCTCCAGTAGACAGGGAGAACCGAAGAAGTTATTTCGCTCCCTCTGTGTATGCACGCAAGGTCAGGGATGTTTGCAATCGAATACCAAAAAGCCCACACCAAAACCCTCCTTCGATATCTCCAAGTGGTAGTCCACTTGACGTCCTTTAGCGTAAATTAAGGCGAAGTTGATTAGGGCACTCGAACGCTCGACTCAACTTAGAGATATGGGCGATCTGGCCGTATCTTCGCGTTGGATCAATTGACATCGTGAAGGACAAGAGTCGAGCCCACTACCATTGGCGTAAATAAGGTGAAGACAATCAAATCAGGGTTAATTAAGATGCACCTAATTAGAGCACTCTAAACCACGGCATCTGATGGCAGTCGAACGCGTGATCGTTGGTGTTAATTAGGGACATGTTTATTAGGACACCGCTAATTAGTGTATAAACCATTAGGTGCTACAATACTAGCTACCTATGCTGGCAGAAAACCAGTAATAGAAAGCTGCAACGCATTAGAATGAAAACGCCAAGTTATATAATGAGTGTCTCGTGAGCGGGCAGGCTTTTGCCTTCATCCTGTTCAACGTATGCTGAAGTGACTGTAAGTATTTTTTTATCCTGTTAACTGAAGGTCTTCTAAGTGTGATGGCTTTCAATAATGTTACAGCCTCAACACTAGTGTTACGCGTCATGGTGTACAATGGGTAATATGGTGCCTGGCGAGCAGTTGCTACTGTTCGTTGAGAAGGCGGATATGAGGTAATACCAGGCTGCCAGGAACTCAGAAGAAGAAATAAGGCAAACCTGGAAGAATTGCATTTGCTCTCAGCATTATGCACACAGAAATCGAGGGACTTTGTTAGCCACAGTCATTTACAGAACATTTAGCGGCCGAATATGCAGGAAACCTGAATGCAATTTCAATATCCGAGTTAGATTACCCTGCATGGTAGTAAAATGTTTTCTAGTTAGCCTTTCCTACACTTTAAAGCAGCGCACTGACTTCAGAGAGCTCCAGACATGAGTGCAGACGCAGATAAGTCTGCTTTTAGTTCCTTAGATTTGATGTATACAGCCCGTCTAAGGCTGCCTAGAGCGCGGAAACACTGTGCACTGGCATGTGTGCGTGGCATCTGGCGTCGAAGACAGTGCTTCGAGGCATAGCACACCTTTTGCTTCAGAATGCGCTATAAAGTCGCGATGTCACCTATGCCCGCGCTTCTCGCTCCTTGTTACGCTCTGCAACAGTAACTTATCTCTGTCCCGCCCCATGCGCGAAGGTAGTCTGATATCGCCATTTCATCCCATAAAGCTCAAATCATTAAATCAGGGTCTTAAATTTTACGAACAGGCAGACATGGGAGGCAGTAATTGTCCCGTATTTTTGTCTCTCTGTGCTACCGTACACAGCTATATGAATGCTTACTAACTACGCTTGGTAACTTCTGAACAACCTTGAAAGTTATGACAGCAGGTTAACCTCTCGGCGACTATGTCCCTTGGGTTAACCTCTCTGCGACTATTTCCCTTGGGTTGATGCAATTGATCCAATTCATGGCGATGGTTGTTCGCACAAATACAGCAAGTTCATCCCAAGCTTAGGCGCACATAATGTAATTCAGGTGCTTAATTCAGCAAGCTTTTGATCATGACTTGTGTTTATGATTGACTTGCAACCGGCACAAATAATGGGACTTAGAACATGACAGTCTAGCTCGCTTACGAAATGTTTTAGCGTTAAATCTTTTACAAGTACTGACCCACAGTTACAGCCATTGCTTCAATTCCAAGCCAGCCATTCAACGCTCTGCCTTCCTCATTTTATGCATGAGCTAACCAACCCTTATATATAGCTTTCATCGATTACAAGAAAGCGTTTGATTCAGTCGAAACCACAGCAGTCTTGGAGGCATTGCAGAATCAGGGTGTAGACGAGCCGTATGTAAAAATACTGAAAGATATCTATAGTGGATCCACAGCCACTGTAGTCCTCCATAAAGAAAGCAACAAAACCCCAATAAAGAAAGGCGTCGGGCAGGGAGATACGATCTCTCCGATGCTATTCACAGCGTGTTTACAGGAGGTATTCAGAGATCTGGATGGGGAAGAATTGGGGATAAGAGTTAATGCAGAATACCTTAGTAAATTGCGATTCACTGATGATATTGCCTTGCTTAGTAACTCAGGGGACCAACTGCAATGCATGCTCACTGACCTGGAGAGGCAAAGCCGAAGGGTGGGTCTAAAAATTAATCTGCAGAAACCTAAAGTAATGTTTAACAGTCTAGAACAGCAGTTTACGGTAGGTATCGAGGCACTGAGAGTCGTAAGGGAATACATCGACTTAGGACAGGTAGTGACTGCGGATCCGGATCATGAGACTAAAATAATCAGAAGAATAAGAATGGGCTGAGGTGCTTTTGGCAGGCATTCTCAGATCATGAACAGCAGGTTGCCATTATCACTCAAGAGAAAAGTATATAACAGCTGTGTCTTACAGTAGTCACGTACGGGGCACAAACCTGGAGGCTTACGAAAAGGGTTCTACTGAAATTGAGAACAACGCAACGAGCTATGGAGAGAAGAGTGATAGGTGTAACGTTAAGGGATGAGAAAAGAGCAGATTGGGTGAGGGAACAAACGCGAGGTAATGATATCTTAGTTGAAATCAAGAAAAAGAAATGGGCATGGGCAGCACATGTAATGAGGAGGGAAGATAACCGATGGTCATTAAGGGTTACGGACTGGATTCCAAGGGAAGGGAAGCGTAGCAGAGGGCGGCAGAAAGTTAGGTGGGCGGATGAGATTAAGAAGTTTTCAGGAACAACATTGCCAAAATTAGTACATGACGGCGGCAGTTGGAGAAGTATGGGAGAAGCCGTTGCCCTGCAGTGGGCGCAACCAGGCTGACGATGATGATGAAGGGCGCGGAAAATTTTTGTTTCCCCTTGATCCGGAATGCCACAAACGTTTAATGTTAATAGCGAATGTGGATGTTTTGCTGGATTTCACAAGCAGCCATCGCTTTGTCAAGCAGAACACTTCGCTCACCAGGCAGGAGTGACCAACTATTACCTCCGGTGAATTAAGCTCATTGAAAGTGTGCAAATTTCTCCATTGGACACCGTATGCAGGAAATTATTTAGAAATAAAGCGATGAAGGGCGTTTACCATAGCTTCAAGGCCAACATGCGTTGGTTGCATTTCTTAATTGAACAATTATTAACGCACTTCTTAAGTACACATGAGAGCTCAGTAACACAATGTATATGCCTGCTGACAGCACATTAGTGAGTGATGTATGAGATTCAACGACTCCAGTGTTGTCTAAAATCTACTTCTGATGTCTTTGGCAGAGGCGGCTGAACAACTGCTGTCTGAGCTCGAAGTTATGTAAAATTACCTTATTCTTACCGGCAGTGCTCAGCCATATAATATAGATTGCTAGAATCCGTGTTCCGGTTTCTTGCTCTACAACCGAATTATCGTATATCGCTTTCAACAACAGAAAAGTAATCTCCACGTCAGTTCTGTCAATATTTAATCTGTCTGCATTGTAAATGCTTTGCTAAAATATCGGAGAATGCATTCCGTTAGTGGAAAACACATAATTCCTGGTCCACTTACTACAGTATTTCAGATGCTTCTTTATCTGCTCTATAAGCCGTCGTCTTCACCCTAATGTTCGTTCGCTCTATAACAAAGAAACAGATATCGATGACTTTATCAATGGTTTTCATTTTTTGTTTGATGCTGTAATGCTCAGTGAAACTTGGTGCAGAGATGGTCGTGATGTGCCTAAGTTTAGACATTATCAGTCGTTTTGTGTGAACCGAACGAACCGCCGTGGCGGCGGTGTTTTGCTGTTGTTGAAAGAACGTGTAAGTTGTGAATTGCTTCCCGACTTTTGTGTTTGTTGCGAAGATTTTGAAATGGTAACAGTTCGTGCGAATGAGTACATATTTTCTGTTTGCTACAGGCCTCCAAATGGAAATGTTCTTCAGTTCCTTTCTTTTTATGAACAGCTGCTGTCTTTTTCTGGAGAAAATAGCAATTACTTGGTGTCCGCTGGTGATTTCAATATCGGCATGCTGACCACTTCTGTACCACAAAAGACTATGTTAAATATTTTAGCTTCAAATGGTTATGAAAATTTAATCCGTACGCCAACAAGGATTACATCCGAAAGTGAAACATTGTTGGACTTGTTCATTACAAATGCTGACACTGAAAATGCTACTGCCGGGGTGATGTCACACGATCTTAGTGATCACCTTCCAGTATTTCTTTTTCTCAGAAAACACAACTTTACAAAAAACAGGAAGCATGAGTATATCTTATGTCAAAGTATAACTCAAACACGTCTAGATAGCTTCAGAGACGAACTTCTCCGGTGCGACCTTAGACAAATTTTAGAAATAGATAACGTCGAAATCGCGTATGGCAAGCTTATTGATGAAGTCTCTCGAATATATAAGAACCATTTTCCAGAAAAAAAGCTCAGGCTCGGTAAAAAATTACGGAAGCCGTGGATAACTCCCGAATTGCTAAAACGTATTAATTATAAAAACGCGCTCTATCACAAGTTCGTCAAGACTAAGGATCCAGGTATATTAAAGGAATACAAGTCGTATAGAAACAAGCTAAATAAGGAACTAAAATCCCATAGGAAGTCTTATTTTCATGCAGAATTCGAGGGTTGTTTGAACAAACCTGATACCTTATGGAAAAAGGTAAATGATGTCTTAAATCGTCGAAAATCGGCTCCGCGAATACAAACTCTAATACTTGGTGGAAACGAAGTATCGGGAAGTGCTCTTGCAAATGTTTTTAATGATTACCTTGTAAACTTTTCTAGTGGTAGTGCGTCGTCTGACATTAGTGAATTTATGCCGAACAGAAATTCATCTTCGCTCTTTCTTCATCCCTTTACTGAGCATGAGGTAACATCAGTTTTCCTTTCACTAAAAAATAGCTCGAGTTGCGACGCAGAAGGTATGCAGGTTCGCCCTATCAAGTATGTGCTTGATATCATTTCCCCGTACATTACCTATATTTTTAATTTGTCTTTGTCAAGCGCTATCTTTCCTAAACGGATGCAAATAGCCAGAGTGTCTGTATTGTTCAAGAAAGGTGAAGTTAATGATACTAAAAATTATAGACCCATTTCTATATTTCCTATTTTTTCGAAGGGTCTAGAAAAACTAATACTAATGCAGGTTTGGAAGTTTTTTGACAAGCACAGCCTAATTTCTCCAGCCCAGTTTGGATTTAGAAAACGACGGTCTACAGAACTAGCACTACTCCATCAAAAAGAATTTATTTTGTCGCAATTTGAAATTAAAAACATTGTCCTTGGTATTTATATTGATTTTACTAAAGCATTTGATTGCATCCTTCACTCGGTTCTACTTGATAAGCTTGAAACCTATGGTATTCGAGGGCACTGTGGAAGCCTTATAAAATCTTATCTTGACAATCGCTATCAATATGTCGAAATAAACAATAGCCGCTCAAATTTGAAGCATATCACCAGAGGCGTTCCTCAGGGTAGTATTCTTGGCCCGTTCCTGTTTATCACATATATAAATGACTTAGTAAATATCTATAAAGATGCGAAATACGTAATGTACGAAGACGACGCCAGCATATATTTTTCGTCACCTGACTCTAGTAGCCTTGAGAATAGAGCTAACACTGCTCTGAAAATTCTTCATGTATGGTCAAAACAAAACTGTCTACAAATCAATATAAACAAAACAAAAGCAATAATCTTTAGGCCCAAATCTAAGCAAATAAACAGTTCCATCAACCTTGTTTATGACGATGTAAACCTAGAAATTGTAGATAGCTTTAAAATACTTGGCGTTATTTTCACACAAAATATGCTTTGGGACATGCACATAGAATCGGTATTGGGCAAATTATCTCGTGTAGTTGGCATGATGGTGCGGCTGAGACCTCTTTTACCTTACAGAATCAAGGTTCTTATTTATAACACCCTATTTTTTTCTACACTTTATTATTGTCTGCTCGTGTGGGGTACCACATCACATACGAATCTAGAAAAGATACATATACTTCAGAAAAAAATTTTGGGAGTACTATTTAACCTGCCTTACAATGCCCACACATCAGACTTATTTCAGATAGCAAATATAATACCCGTTTTTAACCTTTATAATTACAAGTTAGGTCAAGCTTTCAAACGGGAGGTAAAAGAAAACTTAACGTTTCTTCATGAGTTATCTAATCTCACCAGGAACACACATTCTTACATCACAAGGTGTACGGAACAGTGGAAGGTGGTCACTCCGCGTGCCAATTATTCTACACAAAAGATATCATACACACTACCAACACTTTTAAATTTGTTTCTGAAATCAGGTCTTGATATTTATATAACTGGTGTACGAGCTTTACGTGGACATTTTGTCACTCAATCTTTCCTAAATAATTGAACAACGTTTTTCAGATAAGTGGTGTTCTTGCGTTTACTTTTTGTCCATATTTCACATATAGTCAATTGCTATGTATATATGTGTCTCCTGTTGAATCGCTGTTTGCCTTGTAAAGGAGGCTGCGGGCTCTAGTCAAGTCGCTTGCCTCTAAAGCGACTTTTACCCACAGTCTCCTCCATCACTGATCAAAACTAATCTTTACCACAATAAATCTGCGATCAACAGCTGAATACTGCGTTCTCGATTGATAGTAGAAGGAGGAGGAGGAGGAGGAACTTTATTATTGCAGAAACTGTTGCGCGGTTTATTCCTGGGTGGTTCCCTCTGACAGGGCTCCAGTGGCGATCGCGGCTCGCCGGGCCTGGTCGAGGGTCGCCAGTTGGCTTCCCGGGTCCAGTTCGGTGAGTCTCGCCTCCCAAGACCACGTAGTGAGTGTGTATGTTGTGACTCGTGGCGAAATTGCGTCGCCCGGACGGTCGGTACATTCGTGTGTTATGTGCGCGAGTGTTGCTGTGCGGTTGCTACACCAGGGACATGTCCGGGACGTATAACTGTCTGGGGAGATTGCGTGTAGACGAGACAAGTGTGGGTATGTGTTAGTTTGCAGGCGGCGCCAGTCCCTTGCTTGGAGTTTCTTGAGAGCTTTGTGTGGGGGAGCGTATTCCGTTCTTCCGAGACGTTGGTCCTGTAGTATTTGTTGACCTGTCGTTAATAACTCGTGGGTCGCTCGTCGGTCTGTCGGGGGCTCAAGAACGGTGTGGTCTGCCGCTCGGCTAGTGAGACCTCGAGCTGCGCAGTCCGCCTCTTCGTTTGCCCGCAGGCCTTCGTTCCCGGGGCACCAGACGATACCGTGGGTCCATTCTAGTGAGCGACCCAGGATTCGAATGGCTTGTATAGGGAGCGTTCCATTCATGTATAAACGACACGCCGCTTGTGAGTCCGTAAGGACGCGGGCGGACCTTCCCTTGCTGTCGGCGTCGCGAAGTGCGAGAGCGATCGCTGCTGCTTCTGCTGCTGCGCTGCATGTTGCGCGGATGGAGGCAGAGACTACCAGGTTCCCCTGATTGACAACGGCGAGTGTGTATTTGGGCCCGTAACGTGGCGACGAGGGATACGGGCTAGCGACCGTGTAGTATGTATCTGGGTCGCTGAAGCAGCGTTTGTGCAACATGCGGGCACGCGCTGCTCTTCTCTCTTGATTGTGGGTGGGGTGCATGTTCTTGGGGATAGGGTCTACTGCAATGTTCTCTCTAATGTGGTTAGTCAAGAGTTTTGTTTCTTCTTTGCAGTACTGAGGTGTCAGCGGGTACCCTAGCCGTTGAAGAAGGCGTCTTCCCTGTTGAGTCTTGTTGAGGCGCTCCCTCTGCGCTATGAGCGTGGCACTTGCTAGCTCCTCAAAGGTGTTGTATACACCTAGCGCTAGTAATTTCTTTGTGCTTGTGCTTGACGGTAGCTGTAAAGCCGTTTTGTACGCCATTCTTATGAGAGCGTCCATGCGCTCTGTCTCGCTTTTGCGTTTGACTTGATACGGGAGTGCGTACGTGACACGGCTGATGGCGAGGGCTTGTACCAGTCTTAAGATATCGTCGTCTGTGAAGCCATCTTTGCTGCGCGCTACTCTGGCGATGAATGATGCGGTGCTTCTTATAACGTGATTTAATTTCTCTGAGGCTACCATTATGCCGTTGTTCTCCTGGACGTGCATACCTAGTAAGCGTGCGGTCGGGACGCGCTTTATAGTTTGTGCGGCAATCTCCATATGTATTGGCGGGGCTCGATGTTCCTTAGTGTGCTTGGGCCGGACTTGAAGGTACTCCAACTTGTGTGGGGCACACCTCATTCCTGCTGTGGTTAGGTATGACTCGATGTGTCCGATAGCTGTAAGTTGTGTGTTTTCTCTGTCGCCGTATGAACCCTTGGTTGCCCATAGGGTGATATCGTCGGCATAGAAGGCACATCCGAGTTTTGGGATGTTTTCCAGTTGTAAAGCAAGTTTTCTAAGTCCGATGTTGAAGAGGAAAAGAGATATTATCGATCCTTGCGGAGTACCCTTCTGCGGTAGATCATATATGTTTGATTGTAGGCCTGCTATGTCGATACGGGCTTTGCGGTGGCTGAGAAAAGCCACGGTATAATGGTATACTCGCTCTCCGCATCCTATGGCGGCGAGGCCATCTAGGATGGTTTCGTGTGCTATATTATCAAATGGTTTTTTTCCACGTCAAGGGCTAGGAGTATGTTGTTCCGTCCCGGTTGTGGGTTGAGAACCTCTTCCTTGAGCAGGAGGAAGACATCCTGTGCTGACGTGCCTTTCCGAAATCCGTACATGCAATTGGGGTGTAGTCCATGTTCTTTCATGTGTTGTTCTATTCGAGTGAGTACAATTCGTTCAAGAAGCTTGCCCAGGCAAGACGTGAGTGAGATCGGTCGTAAGTGATCGAGCGTGCGCGGTTTTCCCGGCTTGGGTATAAGGACTATGTGAGCTGTAGTCCATTCCTCGGGTATAGTCCGCCCGGTGTGCTTATTTCTTCGTTCAGCTGCTTTGTAAAGGCTCGCAGGGTTTCATCACTTAGGTTTCTAAAGATGGCGTTGGTGATCCCGTCGGGACCCGGTGCCGTGTTTTTCTTGAAGCTCTGTGCTGCTACGCTAGTTGTTTGCTGAACACAAAGCCAGTGTGTTTTGTGATAGCTTGAAAGCTCATCCAATGCCTGATGTGCATTTCCAAAGTATAAGTGCATTAATGGTGTACACCAAAACGCCTCTTTGCTCAACAGCAAACAGATACACTCTACTACCCCATTAAGGCATTATCTTTATTTGTAATATAACATTAAATCTGTTGTGTAGCAGTATTCTGTTCTAACTTTTTAGCAAATGAATAATCTTACTCTTCGCTGTTTTTATGCTTCCTAGGGGATCCGCCTGAAAATTTCTGAACCTTTTCCTGCATGAGTTTACCAGTTATCAACTTAGTCAATGCCAAGCCCGGCAGAAAAGAAGAAACAAGAAAGCAGTGAACCATGTACAAATTGGTCAGGTCTAAGACATTTTATTGTGCCAACATTTTTAATGTATTTCAAGTTAAATGCGTCTGCAACCACCTAGCGTTAGATAGTACCGAGCATGACATAAACGAGGTCAAGTTGTAAATTGGAATCTTCAAGGCCAATAAGGATAACCAAAGGATTCATGAAAGCGATTATATAGATGCTGGGTACAGCTTTAGTCTTTTTAATAATATTGCAATGAATCCATCTTTTGTATATAATTGTCCACTTAAATGCCAATAGAAATATTTTCTACGACGGATGTGTAATTGGTGAGATTTTTTTCTATTGTATGAAGATCACGATGATTATGATGATGGCAAAAACGAGAGAGAGGGCGTTGTGACATGTACCTATGCACATGGTTTAGTCAAAGAGCTCAACCTATACATTTTCTTCATGCAGCTATTTACATATTTTCTCTCTATATTGACACGTGTACTTATCTTTATCGGGCGACCACGTTTGACCGCCTAACAAATGTTATCGCGCAGCGCAGGACGCGCCTGCATGTATCCGAAGTTTCTGGAAAGTTATCGATGATTCCACCCGGCTGTCTGTTGTCGCCGAACCTTGTGTTATCTGATTTCATCTTGTGACGCGAATGGTATAGACCTTTGTGGAAGGCACGCGGGTCCGAACGATTAGTCTGGAACATTCGACGGCTGCTGTATAAAAGCCGACGCACTTGACCCGCTGATCAGATTTCCGACGATCGCCGACCGTGTTCGCCGCTATCGTTGTGCTATAAGTGTAGCCTGTATTTGTGGGCACAGGTTCGCCCAATAAAAGCTAGTTTTGTATTCCACCGTATTGCTGCTTTCTTCACCGTCACTACCACGTGACATCTAGTGGAGGTGCTATTTGTTCATGTACCGTACGCCCCCGACAAGCTGTGATCCAAGCCCGGACCGCAAAGAGAACACCAACGTAGTCCCGGACCATCGAGCAAGGCGCCGTCTTCAACAACTGCCCCCGGAGCACGGACTTCTACCGGAGAAGACCAAGAAGATTGAGACCAAGGCAACCCCAATGGCAGCCCCAGCGTCCCCCATCGTGCTGCAACAGCCCAGGGAACCACCGACGTTCCGCGGTTCCACATTTGAGGACCCGGAAAGCTGGCTGGAAACGTATGAAAGGGTCGCTACGTTTAACAACTGGGCAAGCGACGACAAGCGACGGCATGTCTATTTCGCATTGGAGGACGCAGCCAGGACGTGGTTCGAGAATCGAGAAGCCATCCTTAACGACGTGGGACTTCTTCCGAAGCGGCTTCCTGCAAACATTTACAAGCGTCGTGCGAAAAGAGCGAGCCCAAGCTCTACTGGAGACCAGAACGCAGCTGCCGAATGAGACGATTGCGATCTTCACTGAGGAAATGAGCCGTCCGTTCCGCCCCGCCGACTCAGAAATGTCCGAGGAGAAGAAAGTACGCCTACTGATGCGTGGTGTAAAGGAGGAACTTTTCGCCGGAATGGTAAGAAGCCCACCGAAGACCATCGACGAGTTTCTTCGTGAGGCGACGAGCATCGAGAAGACACTGGAATTGCGGAACCGGCAATTCGACCGACGCATCAAGCCGACAAGTTACGCTGGAATTCAATCACTGGCCACGGACGATCTGTGCGAGACCATCAGGGCCATTGTGCGCGAAGAACTGCGCAAGGTCTTGCCATCGTCGCAGCCTCAAGTGCCCTCGATCGCCGACATCGTGAAAGAAGTGCACCGATCGCTTGGAGTTTCCGAGGTACAATCACAATCATCGCAGCCCCAGCCAGAATCGATGACCTACGCCGCCGTCACCCGCCGTCAAGGTCCCCATCCACGACCGCGCCAGGGGCCTGCAAAGCCGCAATTCCGTCGTCCGCCGCCGCCAGCACGACCACCCGTCGCCCAGCGCACCTACGCTAGGAAGACGGACATTTGGCGTGCCCCCGACCACCGCCCGCTCTGCTACCCCTGCGGCGAAGCCGGCCATGTTTACCGCCGATGCCCATACCGCGAGCTAGGATTGCGAGGCTTCGCCGTCAACGCACAGCGCCCGAGGGAAGGTGAATGCCCTCGTGACATCGCCGACTACCTCGCCGCTACTCAGTGGAGCCCTCGACGACCGTCCCGTTCGCCATCACCAGGCCGCTACCTGTCGCCACAGCGCCGACCATAAACTGGCCCAGCGCGGGGCCGGTCCGTCAGCCCATATCCGGAAAACTAAAAGCAGGAACCTATGGAGGTGCGGTTGCTGTTCGTCGAACTGACGAAGATCCTCCGCCGCCGACGAAGACGCCGAAAAGACTACCTCGACGACATAACAACGACGTCACACCGCCGTCCCGACGAAGTCTGGCAGGAAAGAGCACGCCGACGAAAGACCACCTGACGACGCCACGTACCAACCACAGGTCAACTCGACGCAGCCGTGATCCGACGCCGAGGCCTAACTGTAACGCAAGACAAAGAACCACCGACCTCGACGTGCTTCTCGACGGCCACGCAGTTACCGCCTTAGTAGACACAGGAGCCGATTACTCCGTCATGAGTGGACCCATCGCAGCCCAATTGAAGAAAGTTAAGACTGCATGGGAAGGCCCGTTAATTCGGACCGCTGGAGGACACCTCATCACGCCGAGTGGAATCTGCACGGCAAGAATTACCATTCATGACCGGACTTATCCTGCCACGTTCGTTATCCTGCAACAGTGTTCACGAGACGTCATTCTCGGCATGGACTTCCTGAACCAACACGGCGCAATAATCGACCTGAAGTCGAAGTCAATAACGCTGTCGGAAGATCAAGCGATACCGCCGGAGAGCCCTCGTAGTCACCACGCCTTGAGTGTGCTCGAAGATCAAGTGAGCATCCCGCCTCGCTGCAGCATTGTTATTTCGGTCGGCACGGAAACACTCGCTGACGTAGAAGGCGTCATCGAAGGCGACCAACGTTTACTGCTCGACCGTGAAATTTGCGTCGCAAGAGGGATCGCTCGACTGCACGGAGGAAACACGAAAGTGTTGCTGACAAACTTCAGCCAGGAGTTCAAGCACATCAACAAAGGCACGACGATCGCATACATCGAGGGAATTCAGGAAACCAGCGATGCCTTTGTCCTCTCGGATTCTGTCGCATCTACCCCGACGACCGTAGTTCCCGAGCCAGACTTCGACATAAATCCAAGTCTCCCCGTTCTTTGTCTTGCATTACAGTTAGGCCTCGGCGCCGCTCACGACATGAAATAGTCCACGTTGTGCGACTCAAGCTGTACTACCAGCGTTAATGAACTTTGGGACTTCGCGTAACTGACTTTTAGACTTTGTTTCTTTTCGTTGTTTTGTTAATTATGTTTAATAAGTGTCCTTTTGTGTTTCGCTCTCTTATATTTGTAGCATCGGGACGATGCTGTTTAAGAGGGGGGTAATGACACGTGTACTTATCTTTATCGGGCGACCACGTTTGACCGCCTAACAAATGTTATCGCGCAGCGCAGGACGCGCCTGCATGTATCCGAAGTTTCTGGAAAGTTATCGATGCTTCCACCCGGCTGTCTGTTGTCGCCGAACCTTGTGTTATCTGATTTCATCTTGTGACGCGAATGGTATAGACCTTTGTGGAAGGCACGCGGGTCCGAACGATTAGTCTGGAACATTCGACGGCTGCTGTATAAAAGCCGATGCGCTTGACCCGCTGATCAGATTTCCGACGATCGCCGACCGTGTTCGCCGCTATCGTTGTGCTATAAGTGTAGCCTGTATTTGTGGACATAGGTTCGCCCATTAAAAGCTAGTTTTGTATTCCACCGTATTGCTGCTTTCTTCACCGTCACTACCACGTGACAATATACAATTATATGTATCTAGTCATTGTTGGTACACATATGTGTACACGTACTTCAAAAGGAAGTGTCTGTTGGTTCCGTCGAGCAACGCCGAAGTTTTAAAGGATTTTTCGTCATTCAAGAGTGGCACACACTCAGTGACACATGCCCAGTTACCTAAATCGGCATCAAAGAAGCTCATTAACAGCCGGCAGGCATCTAGCGCCCTATACCAAGTAACCCAAGTTGATCCAGCGGTTGGTTATGAAATCGACTTCCTCAATACTGCCACATGTAGGTAGTGGGTCGAGGGCAAGAGTGGGTCGAGCCCAAAAGAACAAAGACCGCGCGCCTTCCCTGCTCGTGAGCCAACCCCGACGGGCACTCTTTCCAAGAGCCCGCTGCTCGGTGGTTCATTAAAACCCCAAGAGTATCCCGAATGCACGTGAAGAAGTGGTGGAGGTACTGGATAGCCCTCACGGATGTTGTAAAGCCCTCCAGGGATCCGCACGACAAATACACTCCCTGTGTGTGCCGCGGTTAGAAAGAACAACTGAAAACAAAAAAGTCAAACTCTTTTGTCTTCATCAGGAAACATTGAGATACATTGTCTCCATGGAAAGGGGTAAAAATATTCATGATTCCTTCTTTGTTTTTTTATCAGCTGTCGAACCTAGAAAGGGGCTTTCTTTCTTCTCGTTTTAATACACATACAATTGGCATCGCTTTATGGTAAAGAAAGCAGTATTGCTGTGTTTCGCACTTTTCTTGCAGTTTGGTGAGGCTTTGGGGGATCTAAAGCTCAAGCATACACGGAATTGACCAAAGTATCTCATACTGAAGAAAACCTTGTTCTTCGCCATCCGAACATCCGACGACAACAGTTCAGGTCCAAAATTTTGCAAGCTTGGCACTCAAAGGAAACTTTGCCGCCAGTGAGTGCCCTGTAAGAAATTCAAACATGTATTATTGGCTGGGGAATACACACGTGGTATAGAGGTGGCATCGGTCCCATATTTTTGTGCGCTATAGACGGCGCTTGAGCTAGGCCAGATAAAGAGCAGTTGCGAATAGCTGAAGAAGGATGTCGATATGTTGTGTCAACTGCCCGCATGCAGCATTGTTGCTATAACGTGAAGGTATTCGAAACTTTTCTATTCCAATTCTGCAGTCAGCCTTTCACGATTGGTCAGACAATCTTCCTGCCAGCCGACTTTCCACTGTCTGTCATGCGACGTCACGAAAACCGCGATTGCTCTCGATCTGATATGACGTCTACACGCGGATTATGCATGATTAGACCCAACGAAAGAAAAATCATTATTTCTGACTCGTGTTTTTTGTTTTGCTTTTACCGTCAGCCCTCTGCTAATGGTCAAATGTTGTTGGGCTGCGCCCACTTCGCCTGTCTTTCACGTGACGTCACAAAACTGCAAGAACTTATCGCGTCAAAGTGACGTGCATGCGTTAAAGATGTAATATTATGCCCAAAAAATGTTTTTTTTTCTCCATAGCCGGAGACTGCGCCGTTGCGAATTGAAAAGATGACTCCCCGTGTGTGCTCAGGCCCTGGCTACTCGCACCTGCCGGATAGCATAGATTTATTTCCGTATAATTAAACTTTCTCCGTGGCCGTATAACGTTATCGAGCCCTTTCGGTATGCCACAGCGCTCTGCCAACTCTTCTTTCCTTGGGATCCGTTTTAGTGGCGTTCTTAACCTTCCGTTGCACGCCGCCGTGATTTCCGACCAATCACCTCAAGCTAAGTGAGGGGTAGCGGACCAATTGCAGACGCCGGAGGCACCATTTTCATCCGCTAATCTATTTTCACTGAGCTGGCTCCCCGCCCCTCGTCACCCAAATACAGAAGAAAAACCGCTCAATGCAGGCAATGTTATTCGCTCGTAAAGCAAACAAATGTGACCTCCTTTAAACAAGGAGAGCGTCTCATTCGGCTGTTCGGACAACACTGTGGGTCACCGCCCGATGCTTGCGTGGGCGGTTACCTGAATTTGACATCAGGAGATTGGAATAGTTTTACGTTATAGGGCCCCACGTCTGACACTCTTCACCCATCGGACGCTGTTTCTGTAGGCAATGTTTATGACATCTGAATAGCCTTTGTTTAATTGACGCACTACGTTCCATAATCAGGAAAGTTCCTCAGACATCCCTACATATTGCCGTGATTTCCGCTTTCATTCGAACAATTTTAAATCAACATCTCTACCTTATCGGTTGTTTCTTTTCCTTCAAAGTTATCAGCACATTCCTTTTGGTCCCAGTCACTGAATGAAATACCTGTTCTTTTTGATTTTTATTTGTTCGTTGATGCCTTAAGCAGCCAACAGGCACTTACACAGGTAACCGTTTTGCCAGCAACTTACCTCTTTGATGATAAATTATGTAAATGAGGGGGTGTTTACTTCTCTATCCTGCTCCTGTATGTTGCACGAAGCAATCTGGATGGCATGGAAAAGGTTTTGTAGAAGGATATTGACAACGACATATGGTGTTCATGGAAATTTGACGAAACAGACGGCACCGGTAAAGTTGTAGTGCTCATCTAAATTTGCTGGAATAAAATGCAGGTCACTATTTACCGAAATCAAAATAATGGAACATTTTCGCCGTTGTCGAACAACGCGCAGAAACGCCAGCACTACGTTTTCGGGCCAAAAACATACAAGGCGCATTGGTACAGCCAAAACAAAAAAATGAGTTCGTCGAACGATTGCAGTATTATTTACTATTTTTTACCATATCTTCTCTGGCTGCGAGAAGAAGACGCCGTTCGAAACGGCTGCGCTCACATCGGGCTACGTATGTTTGGTTTTTCAGGCGGACCACCTTCTGGGACCGGCCCGAAACGATCACCACCATCTCCAAGAAGTGGTCCGGCGCCTGTGGAGACCAACTGCAGGTCAGTCGGACCATATTTCGGCGTTTTACGGCCGATTTTCCACCTTCAGAACGTGCCGAGCAGCTAACCCTAACTTCAGTTAGGAGAGCGGCGCCGGCGGGCGAGCACGCATTTGAACATGGCGGCCTTAAGAACTCCGGCTGCGACATCGAACCCGCGACTTATTACAACGTCGCGACTTGAAGAACAGATGGATTTCACTGCATCTCAGGTGGGTGATGCAACACCGCAACACGAATGCAATAAGGCCGCCACGATCAACAACAACATGCAAAGCGCTACCGTGGTCAACGAAACGACCGCAGAAGCCGGATGGGAGCGCGTTCTTTCCCTGAAGGAAAAGAAAAATCTCGCTCAGCAGCGCCGCTCCGCGCAAGAAGGCGCACTCCCATCAGGTCCGACTACCAACTCGTCCAAACCCATGGCGCATCGCGGGCACCCACGACTCAAGCGTCTTCCTCCGCTACCGAAGAGTGACCTGAAGGTGGTCATCAGACCACACCAAGGGCTACCACTCAAGAATGTTACCAGTCAGGCACTGGCAAGAGCAGTCATGGAGGCGTGCGAGGACAGAACCACTGACAACAATTTTATTCTAAGAATCAAGTCAGGTTCGAACATTGCAGTGATATCCACCCCGAATCGTGATACGGCCAAGGTCATGCAAGCCATTAAATCCTTGAACATCAACGGACGGCAACACCCGGTCAATGCGTACGTTACGGCAGGAGAAGACACGACGCGGGGAGTAATCCACGGGATAGAAGCACACACCCCTTCTGACGTGCTGCGATCGAACCTACGTATCCGATCGCAGGGTCTGGAGTTGATCGACGCAAGAATGATGGGCGACTCACAAAGTGCCTTGCTCACCTTCTACGGCAGCCGAGTGCCAAGGTGTGTTTATTACTTCGGGGGAGAGAAACTCTGCACACCCTACCGAAATGCGGTTCAATTCTGCCGTACCTGTGGCACCGTGGGACACCGCACCGACGTATGTCCACAGCCCGACGTACAGGTGTGCCGCTCGTGCGGGGTGCGGGAGCCTGCCGATGGACACACGTGCACACCCAAATGCGCCATTTGTGGGAGTGATCATCAAACGGGTGACCGCCGATGTCCCAAAAGACTAAAGCCAGTCAGGCAGGTATCAAGACCACGGCCAAAGAAACCAACGAAGACCCAGCTACGGTGGTTCGCCACTGAAGACCTCCGAGCTGGAGTTTCTTCCGGCCATGGATCGTCGCAGCCGCTCCAGAACCCGCTCGCCGTCGCGGAGCCGATCTTGTTCCGGGCAGCCGGGCCAGAGGAGACGGTCGGCATCCCGACCCAAGGTGCCTCAGCAGCAAGATCAGACAAAAAAGAAGGAGGCCCCAAGAAGCAAGTCACCAGGGATCCTACTGGCATGCAGCACTCCACAAAATAATCAGGTGAGCTGGGCGCAAGTCGCATCTCCCACTGCCAATGCTAAGAATACACCTACACCAATCACACAAAACCCAGAGTACAAGAAAATAGTAGAAGAAAACAAAATACTTCGAAACAGTTTAGCCGAGCTACGAGCCGAGTTTGAAGCTTTTAAGCGCACGGCAAACAACAGCACATCACAGCAACCCATACAAATTGCGGACCACACTTCCAAATCACCACCACAAACATCACTGCAACAAAGTACCGCCTCCAGCACTCATTCGTTAACGCTGCAACAGTTAGCACAAAACATGCAACTAATGTTCGCAGAGCTACACAAACTCAAACGAATGGTAGAGGATGTGCAAACAAAAGCCGCAGCCGTCTCCCGAAAGAGGGTCAGTCAAAGTCCGGGAGCTCCTACCAGGACACCGAAAGCTATAGAGCACACTGATAGCGACAGTAATATTCATGGATAATATGGCAAACAACACAAAGAGCGGACACATTGAAATCTGGCAATGGAATTGCTGCACGCTACGCACTAAATTGGCTAATTTCACGCACTACATAGAATCGGCGCCAATCCCTCCCGACGTTATCTGTATTCAGGAAATAGGGAAACAAAATCAAAAACTCAAAGGCTACGAGCTTTATGCTCACCCTGACTACCCTCAAGTAGCCACCTTTGCCAAGAAGGATGTCGCGATTAGCGTAAATTATTTTTTCCGGGAACCTATTCAGCACCAGATAATCACGATTTGGCCGCAGAAAAGGGGCAAACCTAAAACAATTATTGTCAACGTTTATAGTTCTCCCAGAGAAAAACAGGCGGATT
This sequence comes from Dermacentor andersoni, assembly GCF_023375885.2. Classification (NCBI taxonomy): domain Eukaryota; kingdom Metazoa; phylum Arthropoda; class Arachnida; order Ixodida; family Ixodidae; genus Dermacentor; species Dermacentor andersoni. The sequence goes on from NC_092818.1 coordinate 49,179,511, forward strand.
TTGAAAACGTGGTGGCCACCGCGGTGCGACTCGCTCAAGGTAGGGACAAATTAATATTGTTAGGCGACTTTAACGCTCAACACTCAAACTGGGGCTACAGTAGAGTCAATCCCAAGGGCATATTGTTAGCAGACGTTGTAGAGCGCTACGGACTTTTCCAGCTAACTCAACCGGATCTCCCAACGCGAATCGGGAACAGCGTGTCCCAGGACACTTCCCCCGACCTCACGTTCACCAACAACGAAAGTGAGACGCGATGGACGAACCTAGGTGAAAACCTAGGAAGTGATCACTATATCTTAAGCATATCGGTTAATGCAGCCAGGATTCGAAGAGCTATTGGCAAGGCAAGGCTCTCCGACTTGACCAAATTTCGTGAAAAACAGAAAACAATCGGCAGCATAACAGACGTAGGAGAATGGGCCGAGCAGATCCGAGTTATTCACTCTAGGGTCACCAAAACAATTGAAACGACAACGGAGGCTCCAGCCGTGGATCGTCACCTGTTGCATCTCTGGGAAGCCCGGAGAGGCCTCACAAAAAGGTGGAAAAGGCAGAAGCTTAATCGCAAACTCAGGATACGGATAGCTCAGCTAGCGCAGGAAGCTAACGAATACGCACAAAAGCTAAGCGACAGCAATTGGCGTCAGTTCAGCGACTCGCTTCGGGGCACGTTGACTACAAAGAAAACATGGCGCATTCTTCGAAGTATGATTAAGCTGCTTGAAAACGAGTTTGAAGGTCGGGAAGCTGACATCATAGACAAAATTAAAGAGATATACGTAGGTACTGTACCGACCGGGCAATCCACCAAACCCGTTTACGAAGGTCAGGACCAACCGGAACTGGACGCCCCCGTAACCTTTGAAGAGGTTTACGCAGCGGCACACTCCTTCAAGAAAAACACGACCCCAGGGGTAGATCAGGTCACGAACGCAATGATCCGCAATCTAAGTGACGACACGCTAAAGAGCTTGACCAAATTCTTTAACGACACGGTCTGGACAGAGGACGGCGTCCTTCCAAAAGAATGGAAGGAAGCAAAAATTATTCTTATTCCAAAACCAGGTAAGCCTCGTAACATCAACAACCTTCGACCCATCTCCCTAACGTCGTGCGCGGGGAAACTCTTTGAAAAGGTTGTGCAGGTCCGGCTCTCGAACCACATAGAGCTAAACAACATGTTCCCCTCCAACATGTTCGGTTTCCGACCCCACGTGTCAGCGCAGGACATTTTTCTACTACTAAAGCACGAGGTCCTGCACCCCAACAGAGGGTCGGAAGATAAATTTGTACTGGCATTGGACATCAAAAAGGCCTTCGACAGCATCTCCCACCGCGCTATTCTGGAGGGACTGGAAGCGGTGAACTGCGGATCGCGAATTTATAACTACGTGCGCTCGTTCCTCAGCCACCGCACAGCCACAATCGGATTAGGCTCCACGAGGTCCGACACCTTCAACTGTCCCGACAGAGGTACCCCTCAGGGAGCTATACTCTCTCCACTGCTATTCAATGTAGGGATTAGAAAGCTAGCCCTGGAGCTAGATAAGCACCCGAATCTCGGTTGTGCGATATATGCCGATGATATCACGTTCTGGGCTCACCAGGGGTCCTACGGGGACAAGCAAGAAACCCTTCAAAAGGCCATAGACGCAGTCGTGGAATACGCGAGGGCGGCGGACATGGCATGCGCACCCGAAAAATCGGAATTCATTCGGGTGCGTGCGAAGTACGCAAGAAAGAAGGACTGGGTGCCGCTCACTTTGACTCTCGACGGGGTGCCAATTCGTGAAGTGGAGACACTCAGAATATTGGGGATGTGGATACAGCAGAATGCTGGAACATCTCACACCCTACAAAAACTAAAGGCGGTCACAGGAAACGTGGCCAGAATGATAAGGAGAGTGGCAAGAAGCAGAGATGGCCTAACTGAGGGAGAGACCATCAGCCTGGTTCACGCATTCGTAATTAGCCGACTCACATACGCCCTTCCGTATCAGGCCTTGACAAACCAAGGGATTAAACAGGCAAACGCAATAATAAGAAAAGCCTTCAAAGCCGCCCTTGGTCTTCCCGAATGCACTAGCACAGAGAAATTCGAGGGACTGGGCCTGCACAATACTTTTGAGGAGTACGCAGTCGCGACGTTATATGCCCAGAAAGAAAGACTTTGTTCTTCAACTCAGGGCAGGGAAGTATTGGCGAGGTTAGGCTTTCCCCTGAGACCCCAGTATTGCGGAGAGGAAACGGCACAGATAGACCGCAATGTTCGATCGCACATCGCGGTGGCCCCAATTCCCAAAAACATGCACCCCAAGTACCATCCCGGACGACGCAGAGCAAGGGCAAAGACCCTTCACAAACGTTTCGGCATGGGACCGGGGGTGTATTATACGGATGCCAGTCGAGCCAGCTCAGACACTTTCAGCATAGTCTCTACATGCAACAACAACATAACAACGGCATCCTTCAAAACCTCCTCGGCATGCGTGGCAGAGGCTGCAGCCATCGCCTTGGCCATTCAGGACGCCGAGCGCCAAACAAATTCGGCTCTCATATTAACCGATTCACAAGCGGCCTGCCGCCTGTTTTTACAAGGAACGGCACCCAAATCAATAATCAAAATTTTAGGCACTCAACTAGAGGGGCACCACACTATCGTCTGGTGTCCGGCACACGAGCGACTGGCAGGAAACGCTAGGGCAGACCGTATTGCTCGAGGTTTGTACGTCCGAGCAACGGCATGGCCTAGCGACGTCCTTCCACCGAATTCTCGTGACATCCTCCTACAGCAAAGGCAGGAGCGGAGACGTTTTGGACATCCTCACTCCGATTTAAACAGCGAACAGGAGAGGGACTGGCGTCGTATTCAGACGAATACATATCCCAACCTGCACCACCTACACAGAATACACCCCACGAGGTTCACTGACGAGTGCCCGTGGTGCACAGACACACCCACACTAAAACACATCACATGGGAGTGCCCCAGGAGGCCGCCGCACATAGACAGTCCCATATTACACCGACATCCACTAATGAGGAATAGGCAGTGGGAGGCATGGTTTGCGGACGAGGGTCGGGAGAGCCAGTTGGCTCTTCTGGACCAAGCCCAGCGAGCCGCTCGTGCCAGTGGGGCCCTGGAATAGGGGCTCCAACCATCGTGCCTTATTTTATTTAGATTGAATAAAGTTTTACTCTCTCTCTCTCTCTCTCTGGCTGACACCACAAGCCAAACAATGCCACTGCTGTGAAAATTTGCCAAGGCATTTCGAGCGAATTCTGAAGGTCCAGAGTATTTTTTTAACCACCTGATCCTAAATATGGCCTCTAAATGCCAGAAATACCTGTTATAGGATTCTCACCCGTGATCTTTGACAAAGGAACGACAACACACTAGTGCAAACAATCACAAGGGCATTTATTGCACCTTTCATAGACTAATGCCAGCTAGCCGAGGTGCTATCCACAAAACATGTCGATGGGCGCGCGACACATCGAGGAAGTCCGACTCACCGCCACCGGATAGCGAGCTAATATGTTTGCCCCATGCTGGACACTAACGCCTGGTCGTTCGCGCGTACGGTCACGGGAACGGTGGCGCGTTCGAACGATCGTATTCGTCCATCCCGGCATTGGCCTCGCGAGACGGTCTCGCTGAAGCGTGGATTGGCGCACGCGCGGAACGTCCGCGCCACCTGCCGATCCGCAGTCAAAGAGAAAGAGCTTACTCCCTTTCGTGTACAGGTAGCCCCGCCGTTAGATAGCGTTAGCAGATAAAGCCCCCCCCCCCCCCCATATCTCCAAAAGTAGCGCCAACCACTTCCCTCCTCTTCCTAGCGGCGCTGCCTTGACGGTTGCGCCGCCCGTGCTGGCCCTGCCGTAGCAGGCGACGACTAACCCGCTACCAGAGGAAATACGGGGAAAAGTTTGTTCGAGTCCGGCGGGGCGTCGCGCTCGTCTTATGGTAAAGAAATAAGCCTTTCGCCGTCGCTGTGTCGGTTGCGGCAACCGAAGGCGCAGCAGCACGGCAGCACAATTAAGTTGTCGTCCCTAACACACTCGATTTGTTCCGCTAACGCACTCGATCAGTCCGTTCGCGCATACTTTCGTCGCGCAGGGCGAGCAATAGCGGTTGGAGCGCGTTGGAAAGAAGAAAATATACAAAAGCGCGGAGCCTGCTTCCACGCTGGAAAGGAAATAAGTACACAAAAGCACGGCGCGTGCTTCTGCGTTGGAAAGAAAAAATATACGAAAGCGCTGCGCCTGCTTCCATGTCACACAGATTCGGCAATGGAGGAGCGGAGGAGGCTGGGGTGGCAGGAGGCATTGAGGAGGAAACGTCAGGGAGAGCGGGATGGCGGAAAGATCTGAGAATGGCGCTACTTTTGGAAAATTGAGGGACTTTATTAGCAGAGCCACGTTCGCGTCATCTCTCGTACTACCCTGCAAGCAACCGACCGCAACCGTAAAGCCACGCCGCGAAGCTGCAGTACAGGAGAAGGAACTATGCGGGAAAACAACATATCAGGGGACGCGTGGGAGACGCGTTTCCCCACACTGCACACACATTCTTCTTGCATGGCACCTCCTATCACACGAAGATTGCTTGTGGGCGTGACGCGATATTTGGCTGTGCGACTTTGAGAGCTGCAGTTGTCTTGTATGCCTGCTGTCTTCACGTGCACCACACGCTGTTCCAAATGCGTCCCTTCTGCGAGCCTAAGGTGCTACAGCGGTTGTGCCATAGGTTAGTGTATTTACTTTTATACTCAGAATACAAACTACGATCATTCCTCTGCACGTTGAAGTAAGTGAATGTAACTTTGCTACAAATAAAATGCGGTCCTTCTTGCACACACAGTTTAGAGTGGTTTATTTCGCCTAATCTTTTCTAGAGGAAAGTGATCTTGCTTTTGTTCTCGCTATTTAATTTACACCTAGGTACAAATAAAAGAATGTCAAGTTAGCCTGAATCATAAATAACAAAAATGACATCCTTACCACAAACGCATACTTGTTAAACCAGAAACGCGAAAGAGCAAATGCGAAAGGTGGCGCCTTTTCCTGTTTTTATTCCTAGGTGTCAATACGTCACTTGCATTAAAGACTCCTTTTTCTACAGCTTGTGTCTTTTGGAAGTCGCGAAAATTATTATTTCCTTCTTAATTGCCTACGTTAATTCCTTATTTCCTTTTATTTTCACTTGTACACCTTTTGTGACTTCAATGCAATATTTCTTATTTACGTTTATTTATGTACACCGAAAAGCGTGATCATACACGCCTACTTCTTTCTTATGGACATAGCTTTTTTTCTACACTGTTACAACTTTAAAAAAAAATTAAATTATGGGGTTTAACGTGCCAAAACCACTTTCTGATTATGAGGCACGCCGTAGTGGAGGACTCCGGAAATTTCGACCACCTGGGGATCTTTAACGTGCACCTAAATCTAAGTACACGGGTGTTTTCGCATTTCGCCCCCATCGAAATGCGGCCGCCGTGGCCGGGATTCGATCCCGCGACCTCGTGCTCAGCAGCCCAACACCATAGCCACTGAGCAACCACGGCGGGTGCTGTTACAACTTACGTGAGATTGTAACGCTGAGCATTTTGTTATTTTGTTAAACATGTCCGCAATAGGCATTAGTAAGAGGGGATTTGAGGATTGGCGGAGGAAAAGTAGGGAAACGACAGAAAACGGAGACGTACAAAAGCATAGTTAGCAATAGGGGATCAGAAAATTTGGGTATGGAAGTTCATAGTATTTATTATTTTTTTATTGTTTACCTTAGGTAGGACATTAGGCAGTATAATAGCAAGAGATTGGTGGCGCAACCCACCGCCCCGTTCCAAAGTGGACGCTTATAACATCCATCCAGTTTGGTGGATACTCACCACAGGTCATTGCATCTAGTGGTATGTGCCATTGGTTAGGTGCTGGTCTTTAGTGAACATTTTCGATGGCAACTGTGGTCACTGGGCATATGCCACTGCAAGTGTAGCACCTTCCAAGGACAAAATGATGCCTTAATTTCTTTCGATGCAGAGCGGAATCGAACCCACGTCACATGTGTTCCGCAAGGACAGCAACCCGACGCTATAGCCGGCTCCGCCACAAATGCATCCGGCATGTGCTGCTTTTGAATTAACGCCTCTCACGACAACGCTTTCTCGAGCAGCGCAATGAATGCCCTGGGTATGCCCCTATCTTCAATAAATCTTTCGCTATGTTAGGTCACTGAGTTTATGCCAATGAGTGAGCGAAAACGAAGCAACAACTCTTAGCTTTCGTATGCACCGGTACGCCATGCTTCTCGTCTGGGAAACCGCGCGCGGGCTTCTCGGCCATGCCACTAGATGGCGCCGTGTGTGTAGAAAGAAACGCAAGAGGGAAGTCCGGTTGCCGCATGGCGCGTTTTCTCAGCTTCGCACGCACTCGCTTGCCATGAATTCCCGAGACCACGCGCAGGCTTCGTGGTGGCGGCGCTGGATGGCTCCGAGTGTTCTCAATGAAGCACGAAAGAGAAATCTGGAGCACACGCCTTATAGATAACTCGTTTTGACGGTGGCATTACGTTGTCTCGCTATACTGAATGAACCGTAAACACATTACCGTCGACAGCCGTCATGAGATGGATTCGGCTGGATATTTTGCAACTGAAGTGCCACCCGTAGGCAGTGACACATACCCAGTGCCACCTACTTAGCGAAACAAGTTGGTGCGACAGTTGGTTTGGAACCGTTCTATCAGCACAGCAGTCCGATGCTCTACCAATTAGAATAAAGAATACGCACTCCCAGTGACCAAAGTGGGTGGGAAATCGGTTAGTTGATTAGATAGATAGATAGATAGATAGATAGATAGATAGATAGATAGATAGATAGATAGATAGATAGATAGATAGATAGATAGATAGATAGATAGATAGATTGCATAATATATCCCCGGAAACAGCGTTAAGTATTCTAATAATACTAAACTATCGTGAACTTATACTTAGTTATTTCTGAGTTCCCCTACGCTATCTTGAAATCAGACGGCAGTTTTGTCATGTAAAAGTCAATACTTTTTTAATTACCACATTTAAAACAATAGCAATGAGAGACTCGAGCGGTGCTGGTCAACGCCGTGGCAACGACGGTCTTAAGGCAGCGATTCCATTCCATTGCACGCGCTCCGAATGTTATCGCGATAGCATTATGGGCCCCGCCTCACAGAAAATCCGGCATTGGTGAATGTATGAGGAAAATCAACCTCAAACCCCGTATCCCAATCCGCACAGGGTCTCGGCGTGGCGCGTAGGCGTTACTGAATTAATTGAATTGGTCAAAGTAAAATGCCGCAGAAAATTTGTAAAGTGCGATTTACACGCAACCTAGAGACATGATGGCTCCGGATTGTAAATCGAATATGCTGGAAAACATAATTCTATTAGGCGGAAACTAAGAAAACGCTTTTCCAGCTGCCATTTGAGGTCTGTCTTACTTGGAGCGGCCCACCCCGCTCGGTTCCTTGCAACGCATCCAGATGGGGCTCGCCTGCACGCATAGGCGGCGGCGCCTGCCGTGGGGTGCAAACGAAACGACAAAAAAAAAAAAAAAACGAAGCAAGAATCGTCGCCTTCGTGCCTTCACCTCCGTGCCTCACGTTCACCTCTGCGAGCGTTTTGAGGACAACATCAGGGTTACATATGATGCAGTTGCCAGGAAGCGTGAGAAGCAGTTACGAATTTTTTAATGCTATCGTGTACGTCTCTTAAAGGCAAAGCCAGTCCTAATTTTCTTCAAGCTCATTCAAAACTCGTAAAACACGCAATAGTAGCATCCTGTTTCAATTATTATCCGTGACGTCATGTGACCAAAAAATGAAAAAAACAGTTTCAGATATCAAGCCGAGCGCCTGACAGATTCTGGTCACTCAATGCGTATGGTCACGTCGGTCGCGATGACTTGAAGAGGAGGTATAATAAAATTATCTGATTTGGCTGAAGTTTAACTCCTGTAAACCTACTTATCGTGAGCCAAACGTCTGTTTGGCTTCGTTTCGCAAAGACTCCGCACACTGTTTTTCATTAAAGTTTGGCCACAGTCTCTTACACACGTTACAAATGTTCTCGAACGGGATGTCCGTGAAGTCGCGGTGAAATCTAGTCGTTGCAGTCGAACTTGACGCCAGTCGAAGGGTGTGGTTCATCATACGTAAGTTGTGGACGCCCTTGCTCGTATCCACGGATTCGTCTCCATGTCGTTGTTCGCGTTGCTGAACAACGGCGGCCATGGAGAAAGGAAACTGAGGAGAGGCTGTACCCCCTCCGCGCGCTAGGAGAAAAGTGTGGAGGAAATATTGTAGTAGGTTCTCCTTTGTTTTGTTGTTGTATTTTATTTCTTTGCTGTAGTAGCCCCGCCTTTCGGGCCACAATGGCGGCTTTGTTATTCTTCTGTGCGCTCACACGTGTTGCTCCGTAGGTTTCGTACCGCGCCAAAGGCGCCGTGCGGGCAGGTTTGCGTTGGTCTCCGTGTTTTGCTGCGCTGCGTTATCTGGACCGTACTCTACCGGATGTTGCTGTGGCCAGGTGGGACAGGAGGAACTATAGTTCGTGAAATGAACGCGCATGCAACGCTGTACGCAATTTACCGCGCCACGGCAATGGCAACGGACGAAGGAATATCCGCGAGAAATTTTGCCCTCTTTGGCGGAATCATGCTGACGTGCTAACGATTGTTTGGTATAGCTGCGGAGCGCGCGGGTCCGAGCAGCACGGTTGCGCGCAGCGCGGCGTGGTTTCGCGAGATATGTAAACAAGAGAGGAGAGCTGGCTCGATAGGCGGAGCCATGCCATGAGCAACGCCAACTTCTGGCTTCACTTTTGCTTCACAAAGAGTGACGTCATCGCATCTCCAGAGTTTCCTTCCTCCGTGACGGCGGCGGTTGCAGTAGCTTCGATGTCGATATGCTGCCGCGCTTGGGAAGCTTCTCTATAACGTGCTAATCTGGCCTCGCTTTGCTCCGGTGTTTCAGCAGGCAACTTTACCTTTGCCAGAGATTTCGCAGCCTGCCGTCCAGCTATATGTAGTGAATCATTAGATTCACCTGTCGTTCGGGCTGAAGCGCACGCACAGACGGCCCAGCCGACGCGCCAGCCATGGCAAGACTCTGCGACCAAGCGCCGGAGAATCAGTCGTTACGGGCGCCTTTATCGTCCGACGTTATCGGCACGCGGGCGAGCGTTGCTGACGCCGGGCATGTCGGGGCACGTTGGCCGCGTCCGGTCGCGTTGGCGCCAGTCCGTCAACGGACTGGCGCCAACTGGCACCAAAGTTGGCACGACTGGCACCAAAGTTCCACCGATCTAACCATCGGTGGAACTTTTGGCGCTGCTGTTCTCGCCAACGTGGTATAATGTGTGCGGATGATGATAGTGATCTAAAGAAAGGAAACCCGGGAGGGAGCACGGCGAAGCTGTGTCAGGGGAGAGGGAGTGGGAAGTGAAAGATGATTGAGAAAGAGGGAGGACGTGGCATAATAGACTGTACTATGCTCGACAGATGGCCGCCCTCACTAAGGTTGCCAGCGTTGTAGCGGCCGCTTACAGGGTGTCGCGTACGGGCGCTCAGATTACGTCGGACTATATTTAGCCCTTGAACCCTCACCTTGTCACGTGGTAAAACAGCGGCTAGTCTCGCAGCAAGCGGAGCTACGACGCCGCTCGGCTAAACTCTCTTCAACAGATTACGTGGCGTCACGTGAAACGTGCCGCACTTGCGCTCCGGCGGTCTCAAGGTCGTTGCGACGCGGTGAATGACCTTGGGAAACGGCGTTACAGAGCTTTCGCTCTAAAAACGCATCGAAGGGAAGCTGTAGCACTACTAGAGCAAAGAAAGTTGGTGTGGTACCATATATTCATTATTTTTCACATAATCTCTGAAGAATAGCGACTAACTCGGGGGTGGACGTGCTTTCCTCGGCCCCTGAGCGTCTGCAGATGCTATGCAAACAGATTAATTCACTAATTAATGCAGAAAGTAGGGCTAGTTGGTGTTTAATAATTGGACTCGTTGTTGTTGGTTAATTCAGAGAATAACAAAACGAACGCACGTTCTACACAACATCGCGAAGAAATTGTAAGCTGCACTCTTACTCATGTCTATACCATTCCTCTGTCGTGCGGAAGAACGCATGATGGTCAAACTGGCAGAGGCATCAATCACAGCCTAAAAGAGCGTCAATATAACGTCACTAGACTAACCTCGGGCCATTTGGGCACTCGTGACTGAAATTGTCCCGGCAAACCCATGTTTGAAAGTGTTTATATTTTCTATAGGCCCAGCTAGCACAATATACATATGATCTTTCTTATTGCTGAATATTCCGTCTTGACCGTCAAACGCCGATATTGAAGAATTCAACATACAGAAGAAATCAATCAAGCTGGAAATTCTTCCTATAAGGCGGATTTTAGAAGGCGATTAAAATCACCCGTTCAAGAATTCTTCAAACATTATTTTTATCCGTTTCCACATGACACTTTTACCACCTTTTGTACTACCAACATCTTCCTTATACCATCCAAATCTTGGCCAATCCTCCACAGTGGGTACGCTCCATCTGTGAAGGAAATGCAATCCAATCCAACCCAAGCAGCCTGGAATTAATGCTTTTTTGTTGTTCTTTTTTTTTCCCTCCCTGGCAGCGAAATTTTCGCGGGAAATGAAGAACGGAGGTTTTCGTTTCTACTTGGCAAGGAAAGAAGAGAACGCAATTAGCCGAGGAGCGGGTGTTTGTACTGCGCTGCAGGGACAGCCGCTAGCTGCTTTTGTTCGTAGTGAACTCAGCAACAAACAAAAGTTACGCTGATCTTTAAACCGTCAGAGGAGGCAACGAACTGATGACAAACTGATGGTACTTGCGAGCCTTGTTGCCACAAATACAACTATATGCGTGTTATACATTCGTACCTACATATGGCTATGTTACCTCGACGATATCGTTTGTACTCCCGCTAACAAATGTTAAAATATGATTACCTTGGGCGATAATTACATTGGGAGAACGTCGCACTGTTTCTACGTAGCGTGAGCGGCTACGAGCGATTTGCCCGGGCAAGTCGGCCGGTCGCACAGATGGTGCAGTCTGACGCGGCGCCTTCTAGCGCGAGCTCTATACGAGGAAAGAAGACGAGAAAGCGACACACGGCTCAGGGGCTGAGTGCTTCCGAGAGCTTGCTGCATTGGTATACAGAGGACAATGCGTGCTTCAGCGAACGTTAGAGAAGGACTTTCCACTGGGTTTTATGGCATAACAATTCCGGACGTTCGTAGCGTAAATGGAGTTACAACACGACTTGATAATGCCTACTGACAAACACTGCGCATGGGGCGACCGCATTGCGATGTTTCTTCGAGCAGGGAGCGCGAGACGCCCGGCTGTGGTTCTGCGAGTGCATGACACTTTCTGCAGAAATGCAAAGACTGCAAGGGTGTGTTTCTGAGTGGCTGTCAAAGTTACAGCCTTCGAGAACGCTGAGAGAATCTTAAACGACACTGCGGGACCAGCTGGACTGACGGTTCAGGCTGCAAAATGATTTGATGTCTGTTGTGCAATTTGCGTTTTGTCTTTATGGTTAACGCTTCGTTGATGAGTGTTACTTACAGGGAACATATAAAAAAAACAAGAATTTTTTTCTTGCGGAGATTTAGTATTGAATACAAATGTTTCTGGCTAAGTCTCAATGACCGGCATTAAGCGTCATTTGTAGGTAAAGAGGAGAGGGAACAAGTTGGCAAGCGACACTCTCTTGTGAAAGCAAGGTCAGAGGATACAGGCCGATGCAACATATCAAAGTGCAGTGATGTCGCACATATGACGTAGAGGAAATGAAATGTACACCTATGGTTCACCTAAAATTAGGGCCATCTACACAAATTAAAAACGAAGCCTTAAGTGTCATGGTGTGAAGCCCACTTCCAGTTCCCAACGTGGGGCTTTCCCTCTATTGCTGAAAAAATTCCGGCAAAATATTTACTTCTTTTCTATGCTTATTGATGTGCCTTGCGTATATAGAAAGACAATAAACATCTTTTTTCTCGGTATTTGTGTGCCTCGTCATTAATAGGTTAACGTGTGTTTCACTGTGACCGACGATCAAAAAAAGCGATCGTGGGTTGGTTGTTAGAGCATCGCCTTGCTCTGCTCCACGGCAGAAGTTCGATTCCACAATAGGTTACATACTATTTTCTGTTTATTAAAGCGATACACCAACCTACCGCAAAGTGTCAAGAATGATACAAAGAATACTTCGTATCATTATAAAAAGAAAAGCGATCATCGCCTAATTTTTAGAGCACTCGGCTTCTCTTCTCGGTTCTATATGTTGGATTTCCACATCGGTCACACTTCATTAATGCGAAAGCACTATATGGCTCCGAAGCGGAAACTCCGGCGGTTATGCCGACGATGTAACAAAAAGTCAGGTGGTGTAGGAGTTGTGGGACGATCTCGCCGCTGCCACCAGTTGTAAGGGTTGTAGGTCGTAGGCAGGAATTTGGGGGGGGGGGGGGGGCAGGACTAGGCGAGCAGGATTTATTTACAGATATTTACACTAGAACGAGAGATTCATTCGACAGTCGAGAGTGACTCCCAAATGGAGCACGCAAGGCGAAGCATACAGCATGCGAGCACGAAGCTCCAAACACACTGCTCACGAGCACGTATCACAGAGCACACTGACGATCACGATCACGAGCACACCCAGCAGCGACAAACAGCTGCTTATAAACACTATCGGCTCCCTCGATCCCTAGGTGAGGGAAACCTTCGCCCAGTCATCGTAACCGAGCCGCCTTTGAGCGGGAGAGATTAGACACACACCAGTACGCACATTGGATTTCCAGAACCCGGGTTGAGCGCGTGCTCGTAGCCAGGTGGTCACGCCTGACCCCAGCCGGTGCCTCTAAATTCCAGAGCAAGCTTTCTCCTGTAGTCGCCACGAGTGTCAGCAGACTGTGACGAATCCTGGGGCCCGAGGAAAACATACCGTAAAGCACCCTTTTGTTAGAGAAGCTCTTTTTGCTGCAGAGAGACCATGAAGACCCGGCAAATCAACTAACAATACACGGGGCGCCAAACGTGGCCAGCCCTGCTGCCGTCGCCGATTCTCCGAACGCGGCGCATGGTGGATTAACACTGCCGTAGTCTCCAGTTCTTCGAAGGAAGTTCATGGTCGGCTAGCGCTGTCGTGCTCGCCGATTCTCTGAAGGGCACCACCACCGCGGATGGATAGAAGCACCTGCAATGGGCTGAGATAGTTTTGCAGAGCACTACCCCCGCAGGCCGATCCTAACAGTGGTCACAGAGACGCGCTCGTGCCACTGCTCGCGTGCTCGTCGTGATGAGTGGCATGATGCCGCTCATCATGCCAGTGTTCCCATACAACCCCCTCCTCTGCAAGGCGGTGACGGCCCTGGTGCACTGCCAGTCGGAGCGGTGATCTGGGTCAGTTCTGTCGTGCGCTCCGATGGACGAACCTTCGTCCATCGTGAACGTACGCGAACGAGGCCGGGGCACGAGAAATATTACAAGAAAACGTAAAAACAATGCTATTACGTTTCGTAAAACGAGTCGCCGTTGGCACCGGGTGCTGGATGAGCTTGAACCGGTGGCGCCTTCATGCGGCGGCGCCACGAATCTAATGGCATGCGCCGGCCGGCGAGGGCTCGGCAGGCGCTGCCATCAGCTACGTTTATTTAATATGTTCCGTCATTTTTTTTTTTCTGTTTTGCGTGGCCGAAATACTACGTGAAACCAAATCTGATTTAACATCCGGGTGTTAACAACGCAAAACGTAGGCGGGACGCGAGGCGAGAAGACGAAACCACAAGCGCTTACTTTCAACAACATTTATTTGAAAGAAACGCGCCGTGTTTTCGTGACAGGAACAAGCCGAGTTCCTTTCAAATAAACGTTGAAAGTCAGCGCTTGTGGTGTCGTCTTCTCGTCTCGTGTCCCGTCTACGTTTTCCGCTGTTAACACCAGGATGGAAAACCAACAAGCCCAAGCTGCTATTCTAGTGATCAAACGTGTTCACTTTTTTTCGGCGCACGAATACTTACTGCTATTTGACTGTACTTGCTTGGGCATTCACTTCAATTGTTTTTCATTGCGGTTTCACCCGACGGAATGGCGGACAGACTGGATACGCGCTGTCTCTAGGCAACAGCAGGTACAGTGCTCATTAATAGAAACGCGATACTCGAAGAGCATGGTCACCGGTGCTTTTTGCACGGACTAAGCGCTGGGGACCCCGAGCTGATGCATCGTGGAATAAAGTGAAAGCGAGAGCCTTTGTGACGCACTGTGATTGCATTTGGTTTCATGTGTTCACGTACAGCTCACCTGTGGCGCAAAAAGAAAGAAAAGACAGTGGCAGTTGTGTTCTCCAAGTATTGTGTTTCAATCGCTGAGCCCTGCACATTTGCGACGCTGCTTTGCTATGGTCTAGTAGCTACAACGCTAACATAGAAGCCGTTTGTACTCAAGAGCTTCGAGTCCCATGGGAATTATCTGTTTGCTTCAGCAGCAATTACGACTCCGGAGCTTGGGATACGAAGGGGAACACTCAGATTTATAGTCGACATTTTTCCATCTTATCAGTGCATCAGTCTTTCTTTTAGGGTAGATTTTATTTCTCAGCGCTTCCCAACTATAGTTGCCTCGGGCGCATGACTGTTTTCTCTGCCTCGACTGTGAAACAAACGCACCGGCGTGTTTACACTTGCCGCCACCGACGACTATTGTCGCGCTAAGCAATGTGAAATGGACCATGACTAAATATTGGGGCAGCTTATAAGAGATTAAAGGTTTATTCACACCGGCGACTGTCAGCGGTGCCGCGACCATTTGGTCGCAAAGCGTCCAGCCGAAAATTGTCGCAAATGGTCGCTTTTTTCGATAAACCGCTGTTTTAGTCCAGTTTACCCGCTGCTCGATTTTTCAGTCACTCGACTGTGGTCGCAAGACTGCTAAACCAATCAGCGGCGCGCCGAAACTTGTTAGTTCTGTTGTAGTACACTCTAGTTATGTTGTAATGTGTTTTCCTGCGCCGTCCTCCTTCGTCGCACCAAATAGAAAGTACAAGCCACCATGGCACAGTGCAGGGTTTTACCTGGTGTTTAGCCTTCTGATGCTTAGGCACAACAGTTCCAGCACTGTGTCGAATCTATGCGGTGCGTATTCGCAGGAAGCTAAACAGCAGCAAAAGAAAGCACAAACATGCGGCGATTTCCGTGCTACGTGAAGTAGAACTTTCAATTTACGCTCGATTACACTCCTCGTCATGCGCACAAACTTCGGGCAGGAGGGGCCTAGCGTCGCCAGGCACTTATCGCGAATGCACGGGCGTACGTACTAGCGTCGCTATTACTTCCGAGGCTACCACGCTGCCACAACTGACATCATGGCATAAGGAGACCCGCTCAGTGACGACATAATCCTCTTCGATCGAACCAAAGTCCGTGGATGTTGCGGGAACGCGAAACCAGAGAAGTGCGCGCGAACTGCGTATATCCCCATAGTTTTTGCTTAGAAACAGCTCGCGCTTAGTCGGGCCGTGTCATCATCGGTTGCCTTCAGTCGCTTTTTGGTCGCCAGTCGCTAATGTTCGCATGACATCCACAATCACCGGTGTATTCAGCCTTAAGAATGAAGAAAAATTCCAAAGACAAAAATAATGACAATGAACCGAGAACGCGAACTTAGCGACACCTGTGCAATCGTATGCACGTCTGCCTTTACAACGGTGTGCTTACGGCCTGCGTAATATCTGATTGTAAAGACCGCGCAGCGCACAGATCACGCAAGAACTGGGACAGAGTTATTGCTTATTTATGCACGTCATTCCGTTCTAGAGGCGTTCATTGTACAGGTGCACGACTGTAGTTGGCGTCTGCATTAAAGAAGCATGCATACGGTTGCAACATCGCACTATAGTGCCTGGGATAAAAAAATGTTTATTACGAGAGGACCTTGGGGCAAAATGACAACTATCATTTGAGCCGCACAATGAACGAGCGAGCCTACAGGTTATCGCTCATAACTACTGCAGTCACTCCGGGAATATTTGCAGTCATCTGACGAATACTTTGTCATTGTGTGATTTACGAGGAAATCAGTACAGCCTTGACGAATCATTTCGTTGGCAGCAAAGTCCTCTTAGCTCAATATTTCCAATGCATTGCTCTTAAATTCCACAAACGCGATATTCAAGGTCATATTTGACAAGAACGCGCTTTTTGGGCGTCAAAAAACCACAACGTTGCCGCGGAACCTCACTTCCAAGAAAAGTCCCATTATCTAAGTGTCACCATACAGGTACCATGTCGAAAGAATGAAAGGCCAGGGGTGTAGCCAAGGGGGGGGGTGGCTTAAGGGGCTTCCGCCCCGGCCCCCCCCCCCCCCCCCGAAATTTTTTCGTGCTGCCATGCACCGCCCAACAAAACAACCAAGGCCACGGAAATCATTCTGGATTTTGTCCAGAATATCATTTTTACGCTCGAAAAGACATTTTGGCACGAGCATTGCGACCTCGGACTGGATTTCGCGGCAACTCTCATGCACTTGGAGTCCCATAAAGAAAGAAGCGCCATCGGAGCACAAAGTTTCACGGGCGTTTTGATGGCGAGCGGGCTCGTCGCGGCATCGCGCGGAGGCCGCTGAACTGAAGGAGCGCTTGGATTTCAATTGCGAAACTTATTGGGCATAAAATTCTCATAAACATTGATACCAGAAGTGCACTGAATTTTCTAAAGTCATATCATACCACACAACGAGACAAGCCAAATTGACACAATATCATACAAGTGGGCAAAGCACGCAGAGAGGTCCTATGAGACGAAGGGTTGTGGCGGTTCATTTGCGCCGCCACGTAGCAGAAAACAATATCAACATCTTTTTATCTGCGCCAAAGCATCGATGTCAAGGCAGTAAAATCAGCAAAGGTAACTACTTTCTTACTTATTTTACTACTTTAGCAATTTTATCCTCGAATACACATTCAGCCTCTTCAATTTTCTTGTTCTTGCTACCAGCAGGCTACCAGAGCCAGCCAGAACGCATGCGTTTTTTCTCCTGTTGCCCCGTCCATCGTGCGGCGCACTTTGGTGCGCGTTCGTATTTCTCGGGCCAATTGAATTTTGGCCTGCCAGAGTTTTGGACACTTTCTGGCTAGCAGACGAGACAAATAAACAATGGTCGCTCACCGCCATCACTGTGGGGAGTCGATGGATTGCAAAGCATCCGCTTGAGAACATCACCTTCACTTTGATGTTATTACAACCTCTCCGGAACGTCTTTTATCTCGCCGGTGTAGGGTACCAAGCAGAATATGCGTATGGGTCTCTGTGGACCAAGCGTCTCACGTTTTCTTGAATATACCTTCGGTAACCACATTAGGTGCCCAAAGTGGGCATTCCATTGTGGTCAACATGCTTTCCGTCACGTATTTTTTTTTTTCATTTCGGTGCCCCCGCCCCACAGAGGAAAGAAAGACATTGTTGCGGAGCACGAATTGTTGCATGGCGAAAGTTCGATTTTCTTACTTCTTCCTTTCCGGAAAGTGATGTGGCCCGGGACTCTGATATTCTTATTATATTACTGCTATAGGAATTATATAGACATTTCAGGCGCATTCCTGCCGTGGCCGTCACCGTCATGTGCCGTGTAAGCTCCAAGACCTGAAATCAGGTTTTACGGCAGCCCGTTTGGCCGGCAAAATACATGTTGAACAAACGCGAAAACGCTGCGTGATTTCAAGGGCTGAACGACTGCTAACTAATACAAGCAAGAATATCGGAGTGCAAGGCTAAGGTCCCTACGCAGGAAAATGATACCTTCTATGGCCGTCGCCGACCAGAGTTCCGTTCCTGCCGAGTTTGCTTCAATTCAGCTACACGCTAACTTTCCAGCAAGCGTGAGAACACGAAATGATGACGTCATGCACCATGCCAAGCTGGAAAGGCTGCGACCATCCTGAAACGGTCCGTCCGGAAATTTACCAAGAGAGGCTGCACACAATCTTTCTTCCCATAGACCTGACAAACCGGAACTCTGTTCTGAGCCTTGGTCTAAACTTCAGCACAGGGCCCACACGAGATACGAAGTAGCTGGTTTTTGCTGTTTAAAAGACTCTAAACCAAGTCGACTACAGTAGACGTGACGCAGCTCGCACGCGTGTTGTAACGTGCCTTTTAGGCTCCATACCCTTCTTCAATCTCCGCGCTGTCGCTAGAGTAACATGAGGCTATCGACCGGCTTCGAAGCAATCCTGTCATCGTCATTCTCCCGGCTGACAAAGGAAACGCAGCTGTTTTGCTTGATAGTGGCGACTACACAAAAGAAAATGCTGGCACTGGTTAGTGACGCCAATACGTATAGTAACCTGACGCCTGATTCAACAGGAAAACTGCAACGGTACTTCACGCTTCTAGCTGACGACTTCCATTTGGCCCCACCCCAGCATAAGTCACTCTATTACCGGCTAGTTTGTCACAACGTATAAGCTCCTGCGCTTCATGACTTACTAAAGATACACAAGCAAGGCGTTCTTATGCGGTGTTACGACTTTGCACCGGTGCCACCACTATTACGACTTTGAGGTGGTCCCGCAGCGCTCGTCACCCGTTTCGTGACAGAGCGTTGGTACCGAAGACTGCGAGTCAGGCGTCGGTGAGAATAACAAGAGGGACTTTATACCCTATATACAGGTCATTATACAGGACATGAAGGGATCGGCACTGGGGCCGAGAGCTCACAGCAAACGCGACTGTTCCTGCACGGCGACGTCCGGCGAAAACGCGTGACACATCTCACTCCAGTCGAGAGCGGCACTGGCTCCCGGTGGGTCGGCGGATCCGGTTTTCCAGGCGGCGGCGGCGGCCCTTATAATCCTCGAGAAACCATTGTCACTCAAACGGCCCAATACAAAGCCAGCACTCGACGGTCGTCCGAGAGGTCCAACCAGCGACCGCGCTGGCCACCCGGTTCAAAGTTCGCGCTCGCGGTGACCTCCAGGAAAAGGAGGTGCGGCGCCGGGCTGTCTGGCACTCGGTTGCACGTTTGGGCATGTTGCCCGCCGATGCTTCTCCGCAAGACACCGCTGCCTGACGGCTCAGCATGTTGACTTGCCAAGGGAGAATTAGGGCGCTGTGCCTTTCGGCGCAGCCCCGGCTTTGTCCAAAGGGCGCTCGCAGGATAAATTCTGCATCTTGCAGATTCGGAATCCGGGCTGGTGGTAATGGCACAACAGCGGCCCATTGTCAAATACACTCGCTCACCTCTGTACAAGCTTTCCGGCTTCTTACACCGGATCATGCCGCCACTCATTGGTAAAAGCGGCACTCAAGTACGCAATTCTGACGAATTTATTGACCAGATACGGCTTGTTGTTCCTGCTTATGATGACGTCATGGTCTCGTTTCAAGTTAAGTCACTATTCAGAAGCCTTCAAGTAGAACTGGTTGTAAAGGTTTGCACCGCTGCCCTCGAAGCTGGCGGGTCGCTGCCCGATAGGTCACCGATTGACGTTTCAGGCCTGCCTCGTCTCTTTAAGTTCTGTTTGTCGAATATATACGTCCTCTTACAACAGATTTTTTACCTGCAAACGCATGCTATGGCTATGGGCGCATCTATATCAGTTCCTGCTGCGAATCTGGTCATGGAGGACGTCAGGCGTTTGCATTTTTTACCCCTACTACAAAGGTTTTCTTGGGATATATATATTGCTTCTGCATAATTCACAAGGATACTCTCGCTGGCTTTACTTTTCATCTTAACAGTGTGGAACAGGCGATTCAGTTTACTGTCGAGCAAGGAGTATGCGGTTGTCTACCATTTCTTGATGTTATTGTCAAGTGCGGCGACTCTGGCCTTTCTTTCAACGTCTACAGGAAGCCCACACATACAGGCCGGTACCTGAATTTCAAGTCAGTACATCCGCTTTCATACAGAAGGTCTGTTCCCGCTACGCTGTTCCAGCGAGCAAAACTGTTTGCATAAGACAGGAGGACTGCACGCGTGATATTGGGAGCATCTGTGAAGACTTAAGAACCTGCGGCTACCCTCCGTCCTTTTCGTCCACGGTAAGGAAAGGAGTGTCACTCACCGAAAGACAGCGTTCTACGTAGTCTCTGGAAAAGTGAACTGCCGTTCCGTATGTCCCTGGCACAAATGAGACCATCGCTAGCATCACGCACAGGTATTACGTCGAAACTGCGCATGTGCCAACCCGCAAACTAAGAAACGTTTTAGGAAACGTAAAAGACAAATTTACACGGGGAAATTTCCTCGGTGTAGTCTACGCCATAACGTGCGATAACTCTGATTACAAGAATATCGGCCAGATCGATGACTTCAAGAAACATGTGAAACAGCATGGGTATGACGTCATGAAACGGCACGTGGCCTCGACTGCCCTTGCTGAACATATGGCATCTACAGGCCACAATATTTACTGGGCAACCGCACGAGTCCTGGCCAAGGAAAAGAAGCTTCCGTCACGCCTGCATCGAGAATCCTTGCACATACAGACCATGGCGCACACGCTGGATAGGCACAACGGGACACTTCCGACGGTGTACACTCGCTGCCTGCGTCGCGTACTGAAACGTACTTAAATACGTTTTATATCTGTTATCGGTTTCACTGTGGACAAGGCTCCCGCATGGGGAGCCGAAACGTCATTAAATTTTCAGTTATCTTGGTCGGTGCATCTTTTGGCGCGTATTGATAAAACTTCAAGGGGTATAACGTCGTCACCGCGCGCCGCAAGCTGTACGTGCGAGTGAAAGTGTAGGGGAGAGGTGAGATAGTTGAGCCGACCATGGTGAATCAGTCTTGTGTGCGCAAGGGAGAAAAACGGGGAAGAAGTGCGCTGCCTTTCGTCGCGCGCGATGCATCGGGGAGAATACAGGAGTGGCGGGGGGGGGGGGGGCTCAGGATTCTGTGATCTGTGATTGCGCAACGTGCTTATTTCCCTTGCTTGATGCATTATATACAGTGGCTTTTGTTTAGATACGTAGATTTATTGGAGACTGATGCGTATATATACATATCTCGTTGCGAGCTATTGTGTATGCATGCAATGAACTTTCTTTCCAGTTACATTCTTTGCTCTTTATCAAGCTGTATTTTCGCATTTCTAATGAATATATTACAGAACTCCTGCTTTTATATATGCTCTCCGTTGAGACTATAACTTTGGTGCAATTACTCACAATACGCGACAGGGGACAGCTAATCCTGCGCAATACATTCGAACGAAGGACAGAGCCATTCAGATTTTTCCCTGGCCGTTGCATAGATAGAAAAATGTGAAGAAGGTTCTTGCGTTACAAAATTTCATTAAAGTATTTGTCCTCAGCTATTTCATTTCATGGCTTCACAGTTTTCATATGAGCGGTATGCAGACCATTGCGGGTTTCGAATTATTATATTCCAAATTTATTGTGATATTTTCTTTTAAATAGACAAAAAAGTGGAAGTGCTGTTATCAGTTATTTCTGACACATTTTTTTGGAATATACGAATATATTCTTTTATGAAAAAATACATATTTTACATGTCTTGACAGTGCGTAGCGCTCAAGAATTCGTTTGCAGCATCTTTGGCAATGACAATGCAGTTATCGTTGATGTTTTTGACCCCTCGACAAATTTTATAAGGAGCAGGAACCGGGAGGTAAGTGGCACAATGCTGACGAATCCTCCTTACTCAACTCGCGGGGGTGTTTCTGCGTGAATTTATTTTCTGCTCTTCCGCTATATACATCAGTAGCTACGCGACAAAGTTACCGTGCTGAGCACAAAAAAAAAAATACCTGGAATATAAATGCTGGTGCTCCACGTCTTAGCTTACCGGGGTGAGCTCTGTTGGCGAGGTGCACTTGCCTCGCAATTTGCACATATTTTGTATTTTGTATATTATCTGGTGCGACGAATGTGACCTGCTTCATACACGTGGCGACCATCCTTAAAAGCAGGCACATGAAAATGCATTTTCCGGTACGTGAGGCCTTAGAACCCGCAGTCCAAAGTTACTGGAAGCACCATGAGCGCATTCGTCCCGCCGTCTGCTTCAAATGCCAGTGCTCTGTCTTCTGCTGTTCGCGACGCTGTTCGCCAGCACGTGACTGACGCGCCACTGCCGCCTTACGACGGCTACCCGTTGCCTATTGGGAAGACGTTGCCATGTTTTCGCATTCATCAACGTAGGTATAGCTAAGTGCCCTTGACTTTCGTTTCCTTCAAGCGAGGTAAGACAGTGTACCTGTCTGACAGTATACCGTTCCCGTACATAGTATACCTATGTACGGGAAAGGGCCAAGAATTAGGCAATAAATAGTTTCACCCTAAGTTATTAGAACCTAATTTTATACGGTGGCATTAGCATTGTGGAAGGTGCACTATTCTGAATTTTTTCAGGTACCTCTAGACCATATAGCATTACCTGTCCTTCAGGTACCGTGTGCGAAAACACACTCAATATTTTCTATTTCACATTACATTGCAGCAGCGCCGCCGCGCCGCAGCGTTCGAAGCGGCTAGTTGACAAAGCGAAGAGTGGAACCTCATCGCTCGAGCTGCCAGTCTGAGCAGCGGAACGGACTGAGGAGTTTCACTAGAGAATGCGGAACTTTTCGACCGTTGCCTTTACCGTTTTCTGTAGTTTGTTTGGTGAAGACCAGCCGTGGAATTTCTGACGTGTATTTATCTATCATTTCCGGAGCGCAACCTGGCTTACGCGTCCTTTTTCTCACGTAGGTAGTCCCCGCCACTTTCACCCATCTCGTGTGTAATTATCTATAGCGCGTTTTAGGCGGCGAGTTCTGCTGGTACGTTCCGCAATGAAGGCTGCTTTATTTTATTTGTAGTCTCTTATATTGTTTCAAGGACATGTTCACGTCCGCGCACGTATCTTTTATTGCTTGTGTATTGAGGTTTCCGAAAGCTGTCTGAAATTCAATTGTGTAGTTCCGTTCACTGGTGATCCTTAGGATGACAAGTTGCCGCGGTTGAAAGGAGGCTGAACCTGTTAAAGCTCCTGCATTGCTTCTCTTAACACATTACGCTGTTATTGTTTCTCAACTTGTAGCCACCTTCTCCCATGTGCATTATATCGGAATCATTTTCCGCGTGTTGTACGTTTCAAAATTTAACTCTCGGACAGAAATGGACGGCGGCAAAACCTTTATTGTACACATCTGTCGGATCTGCTGATTGACGGCTATTGCTAGCTACATCGATCGTATCGCGCGCTGTGTTCGCTATCCGCTTCGAAGCCTGCGCGCCACACGCTTATAGTCCTATGATGTGTGCATGGGTAAGAGTTACAAGCCCCAAATTTTGCTCTTTGTACATGGACGCACTTATGGGGTTAACGCGGGCTCTCTATTAAAAAAAAAGAAATTGAGGGCGAACATTGTGATTCATGCTGCACTATCATTCGTGAGGAATAATTTTTCCCTGTTTTCTCCCTGTTGAGCGTTCCCGTTTTGCGGGGAAGGATGAGACGTGCTACAATCTTTGCAGAGCCTCGGGATTGTTCCATCGACGCTCTTTGAAGGATCACTCGTAGAAAGCGCGGCGTCCATCGACACACATTAATTATGGAGAAAACCGCACGTGAACGAAATGCGTCCATGCGGGAGTGACTTCAGACGCCGAGGTGCTGCCAACCACGCCGCACGGGGGTATGATGAAAATTACAAGGCGGTACCAGCGACCTACGCCACTCTACCAGAAACGAAGGTTTACAAATCGCAGTAGTTAAAAGTACCTCCCTGCATGCCTCATTTATGACAGTCTTCGGCGAAATCAATGAAAGTTACTCCCCATGTGGTAGTGAACACTTTCTTGCGTCATGATGGTTTTAGTTGATCCGTTCACAAACGGCCCGCTTCTCCACAAAGGTTCACCACAAAGGTACACGGTCTTTCTTTTGTCTCAGTGCGTGTGCGAGAGAATCTGGTGAAGGACAAATGATTGTTCGCTGCTTTCCGTGAGTTTCGGTACTCGAGTTGGCAAATACTCTCTAACATTGAAGGGCATTTCTTGATTCGTGAAGCACAAGAAGCCCCAAAACATTTGAGCATGCGACGATCTTCCATGCTTGCTGTGTGTTTTGGATAATGCTGTTCGAAAGTAAGGGCATAGGGAAATAATTGCAGCTGATGGACATCAGCCAGCTGATCCAAATGATCTTTGGTTTCACATATTAATGTGATTAGACGAGGCGAAGATTGGGCACATTAATTCTGATTCATGCGCAGTATATTGTACTGATATTTTGGCTGGTGCACCAGCCTTTGTCGAAATAGCATGGACATGCCTTTGGGCTTCCTTACAAACCCGCCATATATCAGATAAAGTAGTGGCAATAATAACAAGAAAAACAACATAAATATGGCGATACCACTGGCGATACCAATACCACACACGTCGCGCACAGTGCAGGCTTGAAGCGTTCGTTTACTCAATATCACAATGTAAAGCACGTGAAATCAATTAAAATAATCATACAATAAAAATAAACATGGAGACAATAAGGTACCGCACGATAGTACATTCAGGGTGCAAGTGAAGCGCACTGCTCCGTAGTCATCAAAGCCAGCAGGATGAATGATCAGGGCTTTTATTTGCATGCGTACGGTGGAATACAGTGTCGTGTGCAGACTATGCACATTATATGACACAAAATTGACGCAACAGCGAAAAAAATAACAGTGAACGGTTTTTGAAAGAATGCTGCGTCTCATGGCATACATAAGGAGTCATGGCTAATGTCAAGGACGCTTAGTAGGCACGCTGGTTAGTGTGCCTGTCTTTTCGTTAATGCCAGACGACACGGTGTTAGACTTACAGATTAGCTAAGACTCGCGGACTTCCCAGTCGTGATGGCAATCAAAGCCTGATTCAACTACAGTGGCCCTGAGGTTTTCGTAAAAATGCCCTGGTAATCCTTTTAAGCGAATATGTCTTGAGTATGGTAGGTTAGGAAGTGCGTTAGCATGCGATCTGTGTCTAATAAAGCGTATTCAAAACGAGGTTTCTGTTTGGCCATTATACTGTTTTCTGCAGACTGTGCACTCAAGCATGTATACAACATTCTAGGTATCGCGTTTAAATGATCCGCGAAGTTTTAGGGTAAGGTCTGAGGACGTTCCAATCAATTTCTCAGTGGTTAGCATGTGCACACATACCTTGCAACGTGCTTTGTTGCATGGGGCTACATTGTACAATGTAATACATTGTTTACATTGTAATGTTGAGTAAACGAACGATTCAAATCTGCAGTGTGCGCCACATGTGTGGTATCGCCATCGCCAGTGGTATAGCTTTATTTATGTTGTTTTTCTTGTTATTGTTGCGCAAAACTTTATCTGATGTATCGTGGGTTTATAAGGAAGCCCAAAGGCATGCACATGTTACTTTGACAAAGGCTGGTACACCAGCCGAAACGTAAGTGCAATGGACTGTGCTTATTGAACGTACGTCCTACTCTTTTTGCTTCGTTTGACTACTGGGGCCAGCGTTATTTCCTCAAGCTTTATATATATATATATATATATAGCCCCATGCTACATTTAGCACCACCAAACAAAAAAAAGAAAATTCTTCCCGTGATCTAGTCCAACGTCTGCTGAACTATATATATATATATATATATATATATATATATATATATATATATATATATATATATATATATATAGTTCAACAGACGTTGGACTAGTTCGCGGGAAGAATTTTGATTGGTGGTTAAATGTAGCATCGGTCTCTAGCGGAGCTTTGTAGCAATTTATTATTTCTCTCAGATCCTCTTACTCTCCTCTTCGCAGATTACAAATGCGAACGTTTTTTTTTTTTTTTACAGCGGAAGACGCAGTTCGATGCTTCAATGCCGCACAATGCTGGCTGCCGTAACTTCTGGGCGCTGTTGAAGGAAGAATTTGCAGTACGTGATAGTAACTGTCAAAATAAAGACAGAAGGCTGGTCGGCTTCATAGTGCAATCAAGAACAGCTACCGCTTTAATTAGAATTAGATATGGATACGCGCACTATTTTACGTTTGGTAATTGCAAACGGTTCATGTACAGTTTGCATAAAGTCAATAACCGGGCTAGCCCTGCACCATAAGAAATTGCTAGGAAAGGAATGTTCACACAATACGCCTACTCCACACTTCCCAAACAGACAAATCATTAAACAATTTTTGTTTCGCTTCAAACAGCAGATGACAAACCTGATCACAGTGTTTTCCCAAGAAGTTTTTGAAATATGCTCGAAGAAGATTTGGCTTAACATTCAGGCAATCAACAGTGAACGAGCAAGGGACGCCTCAATGTGGGAACTTGTCTTCGTCAAGGCCCTCACAAATACGTTTGCTTGTAGAAACGTTGTATCCAGGCTGAGGCTTCCCTTGCTGTTACATCTGTTACTCAATGGAAGTGTTCATCACCGTGCAGCCTCTTTGACTTGTTTGAATACACAAACCGAGATATTGCCTTTTTCAACATGACACCGTAAATTGCGTTTTCCAAAGGTCCGTGAGCATACTTATGTTTATTTGTTTTCCTTGTTTATTCACAAAATATTTGCAGAACTCCCTGCAAACACTGTTGTCTCTATAACGTTCCTTGCTTTCCTACGAGTACTCCATTTGTGTCAAAGCTTTTTCTGCCGCAACTGAACACTAAATGTGCAGCATAAATATCAAGAGCAGACAATATGTGCTATAAAATTAGCACAGCTTTTCTTTCCCCCTACAGTACAGACCTCTCACCAATGTGTTATCAAAACAATGGGGCATTGCAGCTAGAGCTGATCATGCTGACAGTACATCTTGGCCGAGTAGGTTTTCTTTATTTCTTTAATCTACCCGAAATCGTCGAACGCCGCCAGTATACGTATAGTATGAAGCACGTCAGCACTGTACGCAACTACAATAACGTGGATAGCACAGCATAAATATAATTGTCTGAAGTATCGCTCTCCCTGCTGTACCGGCACGCGAAACACGACGAGAAAGCTTCCCTGGATTTAACTTTCAGTTCAATTAACTATATGGCTATCTGTCTTTCGGTATGTTACAAACTTCGTTACCGACAGTATTCAGTTTACCTGACCTTTGCGAAAAGTGTGGGCATGTACTGCTTCATGCACCATTGACAATAAACAATGTAAGCTTACTTGCTTAGAGTGTTTTTTTTTGCCTGCTGGGGCCTCTCGGTCACCTGGCGAAACAATAAAATATATGTAGTCATGTTGAAGTACCGTACACGCGAATACCGCCCTGAAAGCGGTAACAAAACGCCCAAAACCAACGCGCACGCAGCACGACCTCTAGCACGACGAGCCCCACCAGCCACAAACGCAGCGGCCATATTGCTAATTACGTAATGATGATGATATTAGCTTTCATTTTGTCAGCGCTATCTCTCGGTCATATACTTTAGTTGATAACGCCACCGCTACTCTTACTTCCGTTGCACTGTGGAAGGTACAGTTTCCCTTCTCTAAGTTTATATGGGTGCGCTGTGTTACTACTACAACTAACCTTGGCAGTGTTAGCCAGCGCCACCACTCACAAACCTTGGTGGCGGATGTGGGACATCCTTTATGGCGCAGGCATCGCGAGTACATGATCTTTCTGGATGAATGAAACTGGGCAATAAACCCGCACATGCACCCTGAAGCCACCAATGTTTCCCGATTGGAGACCCTCGATTTGTAAGCATGAGTAGAAATGGGGTTAACCGAGGGCCCCGATTTTTATTAATCCTATCATGAGAGACACAAATATCCCAAGGAAAACATAGAGGAAAGTACTTATACTCACTAATTGAATTAAAGAAATGATAAATTATCGGTAATGATAGTGGACGAAAAACAACTTGCCGCAGGTGGGGAACGATCCCACGAAATTAACGCAGTCTTCGCACGTCGCCCAATTACGCGTGCAATGCTCTATCAAATTGAGCTACAGCGGCGCCGTTCCCCCTTCCAATTTCAAGTCATTTAGTTTACCGCACGGGAACGCAAACGTAATATAATACGTAGGCGGACGTAGCGCCATCTCTTGTTTAAATCAGCAATTAGTTCCTGTCTAGGCTACAAGTGACTCACATGTAGCCGAGGAAGTGGCCAATCCGTCTATGTGTGCACGAAAACGTCGCGACCACGACTCAGCAGCAGGTTTTCCGTCGCACATCCTGTTCCTTTTCGCGAACTCTTGGCACGCTCAAGTGTTCTTTGGGACCCTTCTTGCTTGCCTTCCTTGAGCTGCGACGACATTGAAGCAATAACGATGCGCGAGCGAAGACCAACACCCAGGTTGTATGCAGCCATGAATGGGCTTCTCCACATGGATGCCATCCCAGACCACGCGTTCCGTTACCAATTTCGCTTTGAAAAATCAAACTTCCCTACTCTTGTCAAAGCGTTGAAAGTGCCGGACTACGTGACAAGCGCTGTAGGAGTGAGAGTATCTGCCCAGGAAGCCCTGTGCATGTGCTTGCGTCGCCTGGCCAACACCAATCGCCTGTGCAACTTGCAAGACTAATTCGGTGGCCACTACAGCGTCATTTCAAATCTGTCAAGCAAAATTATGTTCCAAATTGAAAGAAAGTTTGGGCTTGTGCTCAACAATCTTTTCTGCCACCAATGGCTCACACCGGCGGATTTGCGGGAAATGAGCGATGTAAGTTTCACGACGTATTATACTTTTTTACTTCTCATTGTTGTATTACAATGAGAAAGAAATACCCTTGCTGTGTATTCAACTTTTGAAACGCTGCTCTGACTACGATTGCTTTCAGGCAGTTCATTTCAAAGGAGCTCCACTGGATAACTGCTGGGCGTCTATAGATGGCACAGCCAGACCTATATGCGAGCCGACCAATGATCAGCGCGTATAGTTTTGCGGCCATAAAACACTACAGTTCAGGTACGAGGCACTGATATGTGCGAACGGGCCCTTCTGTGAACTCGACGAGCCTGACCCTGGGAGCAGGCATAATGCTGGTAGGTGTCACGTTATGCATTGAATGGTGCTCAAATGTTTCCCATATATGTGGAAGACCTCGCAGCATAGCTCAATAAACAGCGCTGGTAACAGTTACTGCTGCCCTCACACAAGTGTTTTTTTTTTCATACTGAGTGACGTCTCGATATGATACGAAAGGCTTTCAAGAGGGCGGTCTGCGTTCCACTCAACGCGAGCACCGACAAGTTTCTAGAGCTCGGCATTCTCAACTCACTTGAAGAGTTAATTGAGGCGCACGACGTTGCGCAATACGAACGATCCAAGACAGGTTGCCCAAATCTCCAGTCGTTAGGCATCGTGTACCATAGAGTTTTTCACTATAACAGCTAGAGGGAAATATGGCGCCACCGTCTATAGCAGTTTCCTAGGGGCGCTGTGCCGTCATGTGAATGACGGCATATGTGTCTGCGACGCTTGTGTAGGTTGGTGTTGTAAGAGGCTTCGTCTAAAACGTGGATATGGCTATACAGATAACGCATTCTTAGAGTAAAATCTTCATAAAATGTTTCCATTCACGCATACTACATCTTCCAGTTAAGTTTACTCACCTACAATGTATAACCAAGCGAATAAAAGCAAGAACGGACGACAAACTGTTCCAAAGCGCGCACGAATCTTGTCGTCTGCCTTCCAACTTTAGCGGCCTACTAATACTTTTTACGTTTATTATAATTGTACATGAAATAAAAAGTTTTAATAGTTATACAAAACATGTTCTTGTTTAATATTAAAGCGAAAACAGCTTTTATGTGCTGTTTCAGTAGAAGATTAATCATTGTGACAGACGCAAGGGTGCTTGCCTGTCTCTTCAAGAACGATGCCAATCCGAAGTCACAATAAACCGGCATTCCCATGCATACCCCAGCGCAGCCGCGCCAGACTTCTCTCTAGGTAATATAGTGAGAAATTATGTCGTGTACCACACTCAGCATGAAGTAAAGACTATGGTTCCGGCCTAGGTCCACGACCGCGTGATCATCCCGCTGCTTTCCCAAGAACATGCACCTGACGCACCACGTCGGGTGCAACGAATGAGCAAGCGACCTTCAAAAGAAGATTGGCAACAGCAACAAGGCGGTGTATGTAGACGCGCGTAGTATAGAGAAGCGAGATGCCCACACGCGATTGCGGTTGTAGACGGCACGGGTAAGAGCCTCACGAGCGCCACGGTAACCATGGGGCACACGGGGGTGGCTGAAAAAGCCGCGATAGCCCTAGCACTCGCCGCGGTGCCGAGCGCTGTGATCGTGATCAGTGACTGGCAGGTGGCGATCCGTGGCTTCGCGCGCGGGGGGACGCTGCGAGGCGTTCCGGGAGGTCGCACGTGCGACGGATCAGCTCCGTTGATATTCGACGGGAACCGCGGACCAACACACTGCCCACCGCAAATTGTGGTCTCATCCGACGTCGAACATTGCAACGATCCCGTAGACACCGACCTGAGGCAGGTGGACCGATTTTCAACACTCTTATGTCAATCTGAAGATCTCACCATGCCGCGGTTGAGCTGACCGTAACGAAAGTTAAGCTCGGCGCAGCCGGTGTCGGAAGTTCTCCGGACATGGCGACGCAGACGATCACCGGGTACGACCGACATTCATGAATTGGACCGAAATCGAGCACAAGCTCCGAGATAAGGACATCCTACCCACCGAATGTGATTGCCTTCAAGCACTTGTGTGCCTGCGGCAACGCAAGCAATAAGCGAAAATGGCTATACCAATGGCGGCGTCGGCGCGGCGTCGCCTACGTCAACGGCGGCGGGGAACTCCCTCCGTATAGGAATACTGGCGGTGCTCGCGCTGCGCCACTGCTGCAAATGAAGACGGCTACCAAGTGGCGCCCGAAATAGACGCCCAGACTCCGTTCAGGCGACCTAATTGTGGTGTTGAAGCCCCGAGGCACCCTGGACCTGACAATAGCCTTCAATTATGGTGGCGTGTGATCGGCGGTGGCCCAATACGTGGGTGAAGTGGCCACCGGGGATCTCAATGTGTGGCCCGTATGGGAGCAGAACGTCATCGTGTGCGAAACCCAGACAACACCGGTAGCTGACAAGGCGATCAAAGATTTCGACCTGCAGATAGGGGAACACTCTGCTGTATGGAGAGGTATACAACTGGGTGATTGACATCCGCGAGGATGAAATACCTGCCTCTCTAAAGCCCAAGCTCTACTGAAGGGAGGGCGAGGTCGCTTTTGTGCGAAAATTGGGGACTACTAACGCGGCGGTCGTAACCTTTGAAGGCCAAAGACTCCCCCGGTACATACAATATAATCATGAATGCGTCCCGGTCAGGGAGTATAAGAAGGCCATCCCCGCGTGCTACAGATGCGGCACGGTGGGCCACAGGGTGGATACCTGCCCCTTGTCAGCATTGGAGACTCAATTTCATCGCTCGTAATCAGTTCTCAAGATTGGAGTCAGGCATGAATTAGAATGTAGCTGGCCCATGACGTCGTCCAACTTATCCACGCTGAGGACGTTGTTGAAGGGAAGGACTGCTTCTCATCGAGAACAAGGAATGCGGGTTTATTTACAGTATCTACATCAGGATGTTGCAGTTCATCAGTCTAGCATGACTGCGAGAGAAAGTGCACTGAGCAGCCGCACAACAGCGGTTTATAAACACTCGGTCCTCCCTCACACATCACACACACACACACACACACACACACACACACACACACGCACACACACACACACACACGCACACACACGCACACACACACACGCACACGCACACGCACACGCACACGCACACACACACACACACACACACAGATTCACGGCACCCCCCCCTCGGAGGGCAGAGGGCCTTCGCAGAACTCGGAGCTGACCCCCCTCGGCGCGGCCGTCGTGCTGTCTATTGTCTTGCTTCTTGAACGGCGCGTGGGAAGGGGTCTCCGTAGATGTTCCCGCGGCAACTCCCCCGCTCATAGCAGATCAGGGGGGGTATTCTCTAAGAGTCCACCTAGTGGACTATCCATTTTCGCCACTGTTGATTGGATGTAGCTGTAGGAGCGAGGAGGAGACGAGCTGCCCTAGCCAATCAGGAACGGCCGAAATGGACAGTCCACTAGGTGGACTCTTACAGAATACCTCCCCTGGTCAGCGGTGGCGGGTTCAGACACAAAGCCTGCTTCGTCAAACAAGGCTCCAGCGACGGAGAGTCGAGGACGCACGTATTGTTCTCCACACACAGTCGGCTTAGTGACGCCGTGGCTAGAGGTTTGCGGTGGCGTTCCAAGAAAGTTTGCCACCGCTGTCGCAACTGGCTGGCAAAACTTGCACGTTGTCACCTCGGCAGGGCATTCCTAGCAGCTAAAGCTTGCATGTCAGCGGGCCGTTCTTCACAGCGCCTCCATGGCCCGGAAAATCTCGACTGGCCAGCGCTGTCAACCGCTGGGCAGGAAGAGAACGGCTGGTGGCCAGGGGGTGATGCCTTGGCTCGCAGCGACCACTTGTGCAATAATGTCACCGCCCCAAAACGTCCAACAAGGGCAGGCAACTGCAATACAAACCCCACAACACCGCTCTGCGCTGAGATGGCGTACCTTGGATCTCACTTTAGACCCGCTAGGCTTCAAAGAAAACATAAGTGCGGAAACAAAAAATGCTGCATTTCGCTGTGCCAAATTTTGAAGAAATTTCATGCTGACAAATTCAGCAATAATGAAGGGAATCCTGCTAAATGAGAGGGGATCTTCTTGGCTTAACAAAATTAACAATAGTAACCCTAATATTTAGGTGGGACCCTTAAACGCAGAATTCAAATTAGCCTGCTAAAACCATCCACATTTCTATGCAACTTTCCCTTTTTATATCTAACGGAGAAGTTGTACTCTCGGAGAGTGAGGCTCTATCGGAGCAAACGGCCATTTTTGTGGGACATTTCATTGAGCCACGTCAGAGGACAGTGGTCGGTCTCGAAGATTAACTTCGCACCGTTCAAGTAACACGACAACTTCTGGGTGGCCCAAACTAAACAAGCGCATTGCTTCCCTGAAGCGCTGTAGGCTTCCTCTCTTACATTTAGTTTACGGCTGGCATAGAGCATAGGATGCTCCTCGTTATCGTCGCCGACCTGACTAAGTACCACGCCCATACATCTGTCGCTTGCGTCGCATTGAACTATGAATTCCTTTGTGTAGTCTGGCGCGCGAAGCACAGGACGAGAAACCAATAGCGTTTTCAAACTTTGGAAAGCGTTCTCTTTGTCCTTATCCCAGTGTATGCTACTCGGTGCTCCCTTTCGGAGGGCGTCCGTTAATTTACTTGCCATTAGCGAGTAATTCGGGAGGTACCATTGATAGTACCCCACAAGTCCCAAAAATGAACGAAGGTCTGTTTTCGTGCGCGGCTGAGAAAATTCTCCAATCGTAGCTATTTTCAGCTCGGCCGGCCGTCTCGTGCCCTGGCCGACAATATGGCCCAGATAAGTAACCTGCGAACGACCAAATCTACACTTTTCCGCTCTCATAGTTAAGCCGGCTTCCCTCAACCGTGAACACACCTGTTTGAGGTGCGATACGTGTTGTTCCCTGCTGTCCGAAAAAATTGCTACATCATCAAGATATGGCAAGGCGAAATCCTGCAAGTCTTTTAGGACAATATCCATTAACTTAGAGAAGCTAAACGGCGCGTTCTTCAGCCCGAAGCTGAGTGCGAGAGGGCGAAAAGTGCCTACAGGTGAGATAAATGCGGCATAGTGTCTGGCACTTTCTGAAAGGGGAACTTGCGAGTACCCCCGCACGAGATATATAGTTGAAATGTATTGGGCAGCGCTAACTCTTTCAATTCGTTCCTCAATGTTGGGTATCGGGTACAGCTGATTCCTAGTGATGACATTTCACTTCCTGTAGTCAACACACGGACGAGCGTCCTTGTTAGGGGTTTCTACCAGTATAAGCGGTGACGTGTAGTCCCTCTCAGCGGGCTCAATAACTCCCAACTCTATCATGCGCTGTATGTTTGCCTCCATAATATCTCTCTGTCTTGGCGACACCCTGTAAGGCTTTGATCTTACGGGTTCGGTCAATGTCAGCTCTATTTCATGCGTTATTAGTTCGGTTCTACCCGGCCGACCGCTGAATCTGTCGAGATATTCCCCTAACACCTCTTTTAGCCCATTTAGCTGCTCGTGTCTAAGAGCGTGCGAGCTTACCGAATATTTTATTACTTCTTCTCGGCCGATTTCAGAGTTGGAGGTCGCCCTATACTCCTTAAACTTGGTACTAGTGCCATCCTGCTCTTTGATGGTTTAGTTAAGGACTCCGTTCCGCTCTATATACGGCTTCATCAAATTGCAGTGATATATCCTCACCTCCTTCCTGCGACCGGGCATTTTCAGAGCATAGTTAGTGTCTGAAAGTTTGTGCAACACTTTAACGGCCCCGTCCCAGTGAACTTCAAGCTTGTTCTTTCCTGAAGGTTTGAGGATCATTACATGGTCTCCGGCGTTAAACGTACAACGCCTCGCGTTCTCGTCATAATAGAATATGGCGTTCTTTTGAGCTACTGCCATGTTCATTTCGACTAGTTCTTAGGTTGCGCTTAGCCGTTCCAGCAGATTTAGCACGTATTCAACAACTGTAGGACTCTCTCCTCTTTCTTCCCACATCTCTCTTAACATTCTTAGTGGAGAACGGAGTGTCTTCCCATACACTAGTTCTGCTGGCGAGAAACCTATCGCTTCATGTGGAACCGTTCGCTGAGCAAAGTGGCCGGCAGTCAGTTCTCCCAGTCCTCCTTGTGTGCGTAACAGAGCGCACACAAAACTCGCTTAAGAACTGAATGCCACCACTCTACACTGTTTGACTGAGGGTGACAGATGGAACTGTGTATTAAGCTTACCCCGCACTTCTGCAAGAATGTGGAAGTCAGTGCGCTAGTGAATACTGACCCTTGATTCGCCTGAATTTCGGCTGGAAACCCAACTCGTGCAAATACTGTCAAAAGCGCGTCTACTACTTCGGTGGAGCTGAGCTCTTTCAGAGGGATTGCTTCTGGAAACTTTGTAGCCGGACACAGCACGGTAAACAAGTACCTGTAACTCGATTTTGTTTTTTGTAGAGGCCCTATACCGTGTCTATCACAAGTCGTCTGAAAGGTTCTGTTATTAAGGGCACTACCTTTAGTGGAGCTTTCCATGTCTCTCCTGGTTTACCCGAGCGCTGGCAGGCGTCGCATGATCTTACAAAGCTTTCTACGTCTGTGAAACAGCCAGGCCAGTAGTATTCCATAACCAATCTTTCTATTGATTTGTTTGTGCCTAGGTGGCCGGACCACCCATTTCCATGACAGAGACTCAAAAGGTCCTCCCTGTACTTAGTAGGCACGACTAACTGGTCTAAAATCCTACCCTTTCGATCTCTGTAGTGCCGATACAACAATCCTCCTCCCTCATATATCATCACGTTGCGCCTAGCAATGCCTTCTTTAGCTGTGTGATGTAATTTAGCTAAATTCTCATCATTCTTTTGCTCGGCTGCCAGTGACTCTCTATCCACACGTAAGAGCCGGTCAAAGTTCTTTGAGGCCAGTGATAATAACGACCCTGTCTCGCTTGGGATTGCGTCAGCTTGCTCTTCCTGCAGGCTTGAACTTTGACACTCTAGTGATACGCTATCATTGAGCTGGTCAGCTAGCAGGCTCTCCTCAACGGTTTTTTTTTTTTTTTGTCCCTCGGGCCTAGCTCGGATTCGGGTATTGAAGTTATCCCTTTTTCTGCTTCCGCTGGAGCAGCTTCTGCATTTTCAGCCGAAAGCCACGCGATTTTACGAGTTTCGCCTCGGGTAAATAATGCCTGTACTATGCCCTTAAGGCCTTTTTCACGCAGTAACCGATTTGAACGATTCGAAAAAATGTGAGGGTACTACAGTGACAAAAATTTGGAAACTGCAGCCTCGGTCACTAGCTCCCCGAATGGTCCACTGATTTTGACTTTGGCCTTGGGCAGACACACGTTGTCTTCTTCTACAACCTGTTTGATCCATGCTACTTCTCCGGTGAAGTCATCCACCGTCACATAAGACAGATTGACAATGTCCATCGTGGCGGCACTGTCTCTTAGCACCCAGCATGGTTTGCCATTAACTTGTAGGTCGTGAAGATATGGGCTTAAAAGTTCCATATTCTTGTCTTTTTCATACACGTAGGAGAAAACTACGCTAGGCTTCCCGCAGTTTATAGTTATATGTCCCAGTTTGTGGCATTTATAACAGCGGATTGGTCTGAAAGATTCGAATTTTCTTTTCTGCTCTTTTGGTAATGTTTCCCCGTTTGATTCCTCCTCGCACTTTTCTGAGGGCTTTTCCTCCACGTCTACAGGCTCCGGTCGTCTAGTCTGCCAACCCTTTTTGAACGGAAACGGTTTCCGTGGTCCATTTCGACCGTCCCGATTTCCGTCCTCGGCGTTCAACTTTCTACGCGTTGCGTACTCTTCGGCTAATTCATCCGCCCTTGCCACAGTGTTTACATTCCCTCTGTCTTGCACACACAGTTTCGCAGCTTGGGGGATGCTTTTGTAAAACTGCTCTAGACACATGTATTCAATGAACATGTCTCTGCTGTCGTACGCTTCCGCACTTTTCAGCCACTCGACTAAGTTGGCCTTTAAGCCGTATGCAAACTCCGGATACCCCTCGCTATCTTTCTTGCCTCTGCTCCTAAACCTTTGCCGAAAAGCTTCGGCTGAAAGGCGGTATTTCTTCAAGGGACTAGCCTTAATTTCGCATAATCATATGCATCCTGTGCACTCAGTCTGGCGATTACTTCCGCCGCCTCACACAACATAGACGGTAACCGCTGTGGCCATGTACTCTGACCGAAGTTCATCTTCTCGCAAGTCCTTTCAAAATTGCTTAGGAACAAGCCTATGTCGGTCCTGACCTCAAATGGCTTTAATAGCCTGTCCATACAGTATGATTCTGCCTCACTTGATTGTCCCAGAGCCCCTTCACTTCCTTGAGACAACTCCAAACGTTTGCTTCAAGTTCAAGTTTCATTTTTCTTAACTCGCGTTCCTCTCTCTGTCTGTCCCGTTCTTCTCGCTCTCTGTCCCGTTTCTCTCTTTCTTTCATAACTCCCAAGCCCATTTCAATTTCTCCCTCACTGGCCTGTTCGGAAATTAGCTGCAATAATTCCGATTTTAGCATTTTCTTGCGTATATCTAGGCCCAGTTCCTCACCAACAATCAACAATTCATCTCTCAGCAGTCTCCTTAACTCCATGATTGCTGCTTTACTGCCTTGGTCCTGCTCGCTAAATCTACCTAGGAAAACACAACCTAGCTAACAATCAACAATCTAGCTTCCCTGCAGTTCTAAACAGAACAACCACAAAATGAAGCCTAGAGCGTCAAAGCAAGAACCAAGCACTCACCGCAGACACAGCACCACGTCGCAAAGTCCATCTCACGCTGTCAGCCAGTTCAGCGCGAGCAGAGCACACTGAGAAACTTTCACGAGCTACATTGAAGAAGCCGTTGACCTTTGCAAACGTGTCAACGCTGCCATGGCGGAGGATGATAACTTCAGCACATGTTCAATGGTATCAATGACGGCGCATTCCAGATGAACCTGGCTAAGAATCCACGCACCGTTTTTATAGTCGTCACCTTATGTCAGAGCTACGATGAGTTGAAAAAATAATGCAACTTGACTCGGCATCCTCAGTCTAACGACGACTCGCTACTGAATTTTGTTCCATAAATCCACTGCCTCAGCAGGTCAAAGACTTCGTACGCGAGGAAGCTGCTCGTCAACTTTCCTTGGACCCCTTCACTCAGGAGCGGTCTGCTCGTCTGCCACCAACGCTCCGCACTGTCATGGCAGAAGAGGTGCTTAAGCTGTTCCCGCTGCTTACCACCAGCAGCCTGTGGCCGCACCTCTTCGTATGCGCAGGCACTGCAGCCTGTAGCCGCGCCTATTACCTATGCGCAGGCAGTGCAGCCTATAGGCGTGCCTCATATCTATGCAAGGGTAGTGCGTGGGCCTCGCCAGCCGCCTTTCTCGACCCTACAACAAACTGTGCCAGCCGTTGCTCTTACGGCATCTTGGACCGGGCTGAGAGTCAGCAATCTTTGGCGGACGCCCGACAATCGTCCCATTTGTTACGCCTGCTGCACTCCAGGACACGTCGCTCAGTATTGCCGCCTTCTGCTTCAAACTTCCAACGCTGCACGGTCGTTCCAGTGCGGCGGTCAGCCCATGCGCTAATCCGCTCCTGCTCCCTCACAGCGGTAAGTTTGTACTGACCTCCCTCAATTTCCGTCGCGCCACTCACCATTATTGTCGGCGATTGCTCTCCCCGATGCGTCGCCGACCACCACCAACCGACCTGGCAAACTAAGCGCCGCAGTTAAGAAGCACGAACTGCGCCGTCTTCGTACTGCTCAAGTCCTCGCTCATCTCCCGCTAACATGGTCGCAATATCTGTGGAAGGTGCTTGTACTTATGCACTTGCGGGCACTGGCACCGCGGTTTCTGTTACTGCCGCAAAACTTTACCGTTCACTGCGCAAGGTAACCACGCTGCTCTCTCGACTGTCGCTTCATAAACATCTCGGCTTAAGCACGTTGGCGGGTTAGTTGGTTTGAATGCATTATACAGTGTGTAATCGCGACTGAACGAGGACGTAGAAAGAAACAGATACACAGAGACGGCACCAGCTTTCAACTACAGATTCTATTCTCGCACGCATCGATAAATATATACGGTACGGGAGGAAACAAATGAGAAAGCAAATAAGGACATTCAGTGGCGCATGTCTCCTTCCATATTGTCTTGACGCTTCCGAGTGCCCACCTGTGTACGAAGCTGCCCAATAAGTCGAAGAGCGTCGACAGCTCGCGCGCACCTTAACAACACAAGAACAACAGCGCAAGAAGGAAAGCTGACTCACTTCAAATCCCACGTATGCCCCAGGTTCTCTTATATGGCTGGCTGTTCCTTGCCAAACTCGTGGGCTTTCCTCAAACTCTTCATAAATAACGAAGGGTCTTACCGCGTCGTAGAGCAAACGTCCCCGGCGAATTTTCTCATTAAGCCACTTTCTCCATCTGACGAGATGCACCGGGCATGACGTGAGCTCGTCCAGGTGGCGCGTCTGAAGCCTTGCCGTAACCCTCAGCCTCCACCCTCTTAGGTCACCAGAATGATGATGATGATGTATGGGGTTTTATGGCGCAAGGGCCAGGTGTGGCGAAAGAGCGCCATGTCGGTGGTAATGAGTTTGCAGTGTAATTATGATTACTATGATGTTGGTGGGACGTGGCTGTAAAGGGGCCCAAAATATACGCTCTAAAGTGGGTAAAATCTGCATAATAAAATTATGGCGATGACGTATGAATTGTACTATGAAAATTTAGATGCATTTAAAAAGAATGATACGATAGGTAAAATATATCAGATTAAAAGAAATGCTAGAGCCTTAGAGCCCTTGAAACACAAGGGCCTGGAGGCATGTGCTATGCAAAACAATAATCGCAGTGGCATCCTCTGGAGAGAGGAGGCGCTACGAGTGCATGGGACTAATAACATGTAATACCACACCTCTGAGGAAACCTAGGACTGTGTCTGTATTAAAAAGCGGTTCTGAATCAAGAAACATTGCAGGATGAAGAGGAATGTGCTGTCGGTATGCTAAGGAAAAATGTCTCTTTCTCTCAGATTCGGCTTCCCGACACTACAGGAGGACGCATTTACCTCTCCCCGCATCTACCACAGCTTGGAGGCTCACTTCCGGTGAGTAGGAAGTTATGGGTGCCAAATGTGTGTCCTATTCTTAGACGACAGAATAGGACATCTGTTCGGCGCGATATTGTATTCGAGGGCCAGAATCCTAACTGTGGTTTTATCAGGTGGAGCTTATTATCCGTTTCCGCATCCCACATGCCTTTCCAGTGGTCTCGCAGCCTCCTTCGCAAAAAAGGCTTCAGATCTGTGACAGGCACCTCAGCGGTAGGGATAACAGCTTGCGATGCGATTGACGTGGCCATCTCGTCCGCCAGAACGTTACCCTCGATGCTCCTATGGCCAGGCACCCAGCATATAATGATATGCTGGTTAGATCTGTACGCTTTACACCAGACGGAATATAGTTCATTAAGTGCTGGATTTTTGTGTGTATAGAGTGACATCAGCGCCTTCACGACAATTAGGGAGTCTGTATATATCGCTGACTTCTGAAGTTTTGATTTTCTTATATGCTTCACAGTAGACAGTAATGCGTAGGCCTCGGCCGTAAATATACTTGTTTCCGGATGTAGTACATCGGATTCTGAGAAGGATGGGCCGACGGCAGCATAGGACACCCCGGCATTAGACTTCGAAGCGTCTGAGTAGAACTCTGCGCAGGAGTGCTTCTGGAGTTCTAGGAAATTAGTTCGTATTTCGATCTCTGGTGCGTGTTTTGTTACTTCTAAAAAGGGTATGTCACATTCTATGACCTGCCACTCCCACGGCGGTGACAACTTTGTTGGATGCATTAGGCGAAGCTCGAGGAGTGGGACACGCATTTCATCACTGAGCTCCCTCACACGAAGCAAGAAAGGCTGCCTTACAGAGGGACGGTTATGGAAAAGTGTAGTACATGTCATATCGTTAACAGCGTTAAAACATGGATGTTGATGATTGGAATGTATTTTCAGGAAATATGTAAGGCTGATGTAAGTTCTCTGTAGAT
Source organism: Dermacentor andersoni (assembly GCF_023375885.2). Classification (NCBI taxonomy): domain Eukaryota; kingdom Metazoa; phylum Arthropoda; class Arachnida; order Ixodida; family Ixodidae; genus Dermacentor; species Dermacentor andersoni. Next base: position 49,220,301 of record NC_092818.1, read on the forward strand.
GGAGGGACCATTCATTTGATTCCGCGTATAAGCTTTCAATCGGGCTTGTTCTGAAAGCGCCAGTGGCTATGCGGATACCTAGATGGTGAACAGGATCTAGAATTTTTTGTGCGCTCGGAGCAGCAGAGTTATATACGACGGCACCATAGTCCAATAGCGTTCGAATTAGGCTCTTATAAGCATTCATCAGACACTTCCTCTCGCTACCCCATGTGGTGTGGGATAGAATTTTAAGTCAATTCATTGTCCTTAGACATTTTTCTTTAAGATATTTAATGTGCTGAATAAAAGTAAGCTTGGAGTCAAGTATAATACCTAGAAATTTGTGTTCTTTGTTGATAGGTATTTGATGTCCACACAGTTGGACACAAGGATCTGGAACAAGGCCTCTCTTTCTAGTAAAAAGAACACAAGCACTTTTGTGGGGGTTGATTTTAAATCCGTTCGTGTCTGACCACTTGGAAACCTTGTTCAAGCTCTGCTGCACCTGTCTCTCGCATATTGCGAGGTTACAGGATTTGAAGCCGATTTGAATGTCGTCTACGTAGATGGAATAAAAAATGGCAGGTGGTAATGAAGCACGAAGCGTGTTCATCTTCACGATAAATAGCGTACAACTAAGCACGTCTCCTTCAGGTACACCTGTTTCTTGTGTGAAAGGTCGTGACAATACGTTGCCAATTTTCACGCGGAAGATGCGATTCAACAAATACCTTTCAATTATTTTCAGCATATTTCCGCAGATGCCCATTCCCGACAAGTCTCGCAAGATGCCGTAACGCCTTGCTGTATCATACGCCTTCTCCATGTCAAGGAATATTGATAAGAAGAACTGTTTATGCATATGCATCACGAATATATCCTTCAATGCGTACAAGATGATCTGTTGTCGACCTGCCTTCTCTGAAGCCACACTGATAAGGATCAAGTATATTGTTGAGTTCAAGAAAATGCATGGGTCTCCGATTAATCATTTTTCAAAAAGCTTGCACATGCAGCTTGTAAGAGCTATCGGGCGATAGCTTGCCGCTGCTTCAAAACAGGGACCATAATTGCTTCTTTCCATGTGTGTGGAAGGTATCCAGCAGCCCAAATAGTGTTGAAGAGTGCGAGTAGTGTAACTTGTGTGTCAGAGTGCAAGTTTTTGATCATGTCATACATGACACGGTCAGGTCCCGGTGCAGTGCTCTTGCATGAGATCAAAGCAGCTCTTAATTCGGCAATACTGAAGGGCCGGTTATACGCTTGCCATGTCTGCATTTACGTACAAATGGCTTGAGTTCTTCTATTTCTTTGTATTTAAGGAATGATTCAGAATAGTGTATTGAGCTCGATACACGCTCAAAGTGTTCCCCAAGAGAGTCTGCCTGGTCTTGCAAGGTATCCCCTTGGTCATTCACCAGAGGCAACGGATGGATTTGTTGCCCTTGTAGCTTTCTCAAGCCAGTCCACACTTTTGCCTCCTGTGTGTAAGAATTAGTGCCGGAGAGGAACCTCGCGAAGCTTTCTCTCTTTGCCTGACGTCGTGTCCGCCTTCCCTGCGATTTAATTTGTTTAAAGTGAATTAGATTTTCGGCATTAGGCGATCTGCGCAATACGCCCCATGCCTTGATCTGTCTCTTTCGCGCCTCTCTACAGTTTTCGTTCCACCAGGGAATACGTCTTCTTAGTGAACCACCATTCGTCTGTGGAATAAACTTCTCGGCTAAATCAATAATAAGAGCAGTAAAATATGCAATGGCATCATCTATAGTAAAATTATTTATAAAATCTGGTGATAAATAAGATCATTCTTTAAAATGCTCCCAATCCGCCAATGCTAGTTGCCATCGAGGAATATGCGGAGGGTTCTCATGCAATGTTGTCTGGTTTAAAATTACGGCGAAGTGGTCACTTCCATACAATTTATTGATCACGGACCATTCTAGGTGAGGGAGAAGAGAAGAAGAACCGATTGCTAAATCTATTGCTGAATATGTGTTGTGTTGGACACTGTAATACGTCGGCTCCTTCTTGTTGAAAAGGCAGGCATCAGAGGTCAAAAGAAAATTTTCAATTAATCGACCTCTCGCGTCGCATCGCGAATCTGCCCACATCGTGTTATGGGCATTAAAATCACCCACGAGTATGTAGGGGTCAGGAAGCTGATTAATTAAGTTATGAAAATCGGTTTTTTTCAGGTGACAGTTAGGAAGTATGTATAAAGAGCACACAGTTACCAGTTTGTTAAAAAGGATTGCCCGAACCGATACGGCCTCAAGGGGCGTCTGGAGGGCAATCGGTTGACAAGCTACAGATTTTTCCGCAAATATTGCAACACCGCTGGAGGCGTTAGCCTCGTTGCGGTCTTTGCGATAGATTATGTACTGACGTAAAAAGTTTGTCTGTGTGGGTTTCAGATGTGTCTCTTGAACACACAGCAACCTTGGATTATGTTTGTGTAACAGTTCTTTAATGTCGTCGAGGTTACGTAAACGGCCTCGTACGTTCCACTGCAATATTTGTGTTTCCATTATGATAATGTGTTGGGTGCTGTGTGTTTACGAGATAAGGATTATTTCACGGGCCTTTTTCAGGCGCCGTGACGGGAGTTTTGTCTCTTTTGGAGCGATCTAAACTGCCTCGCCGCTCCTTAGGCGCTGGTGGCGCCGTCTTGCTGGTGGTTGTGTCCATCGCCTCTAGCGAGGCGCTGGGCACGCGCTCTCCCGAGCGCTTTGTTTGGCGTGAAGGCCTCGGCACATTGGACGAGGCCTTTGAGGTCACCTACCCGGAGGTAGATAACCCCGTCTGCTGGGTTGGCGTAGCAGCGCTCGCTGCAGCCGCCAGGGGGGCGAATGGCGTCACTGCCGCCTCACTGGGTGTGGGACGGTTAGCCGCCGGAGAGCGTTGTGGCGCTGCCCCCTACGCGCCACTTCGGCAAATGTGTTCTTAGGCAGGTATGCCACCCGCCTATGTGCCTCCTTGAACGATATATTTTCTTTCACTTTGATCGTGACAATTTCTTTTTCTTTTTTCCAAGACGGGCACGACCGCGAGTACGCGGCGTGCTCTCCATCACAGTTTACACAATGCAAAGAGTTCTTGCAAGGTTCAGGCGTGTGTTCATTAGCACTGCATTTCGCACAAATTTGGCGGCCTCGGCAGCTCTGCGAGCTCTGGCCAAAACGTTGGCATTTGAAACATCTCAGAGGATTTGGCACATACGGTCTTACACGGAGCTTGATGTACCCGGCCTCGATTGACTCGGGCAGGACATTTGAATTGAAGGTGAGTATTAGGTGTTTGATCGCAATTTCTTTACCATCTCCCCTCATCTTGATTCTTTTGACAATTATAACATTCTGTTCACTGAAGCCCTCCAAGAGCTCAGCCTCAGTCAGCTCCAATAGATCATCATCGGTGACTACGCCACAGGTGGTATTTATGGTACGATGAGGAGTTACTGTTACTTTGGCGTCACCAAATGAAACTAGATTTGGGTAGATTTTCATATTGTTTCAGGTTGCGGAGCTCCAAGAGGAGATCGCCGCTTGCCATGCTGGATGCTTTATAACCTGTACCAAAAACTTGGGTAAGAGACTTGGACACGAGGAATGCAGAGATTGTTCGCACGGGTTTGCCTGGTGTTTCGGAGTGCACTACATGAAAACGAGGAAAAGTTTCTTTTTGACGGGCAAAAAATTCGAAGACATCATTGGTGCGCCCCCTCTTGAGGGAGCGATCAGGTAAGGGGGGGAAAGAAGAAGCCATAAGAGATTGTAATTTCGGCAGTAACGCCACCCACCCACCGTGGAGTCCTACAAGGGGACGCTGCAGGACCCGTAAAACACGGCCTGCAAACACCAGCTGTACGTTACCACTATAACCAAATATGAAGTAACCTAGGTTGGCTATTCACACAAGGTTAACCCTTGCTGCTTGGAAAAATTGGAAGTAAGCGGAAGCTAGGAGAAGACAGGAAAGATGAAAAGTGAGAGAAAGACGAAGACTAGAGGGAGAGAGAGACAGGAAAAGGCAACTACCGATTTCCCCCGGTGGGTCAGTCCGGGGGTGCCGTCTATGTGAAGCAGAGGCCAAAGGGGTGTGTTGCCTCCGCCGAGGGGCCTTAAAGATCCAAACACCCAGCATCAGCTCAGCCCCCAGGATCCCCCTTTCCCCAGACACGGCCAAGCCGCGCAAGGTAACACGCGGGAGGGTCCAAACCTCGTGTGCTCGGGTACGTGGTGTCGCAACACACCAAACTCACCAGAATGGCTTTTTCTGCTGGGGCAATTGGGAAGAAGAAGACGCCACTCAGTCCAGCAGCGTGAGAATCTGTATGTAAGTGTTCCATGCCCAGCGGCGGCGTCCGATCTAGCTCTGCGATAGGAATTGTGTTGCTCGGTTCTGGCTTCTCCTGCTTTGGGGGCTTAGGTAAAGTATCGGGTGGTATTTTCTTTGCTCAGCTTGTAATTTCGCGTTACCTTTTCTTTATTATGTGTTTTTGTGTTAGCCTTAGTTAATGTCTGTAGCAACACCTGCTCACAGGGCTTACTCGTGGTCAGCCTCGGTAGCTCCTCAGGAGCTGCCGCTTGAGGCTTCTTTTTTTTTTTTTTCACAGTGGAGCCGGCACTGTTCCTGTGGCCATGGTGCCGACAGACGGCCGTGCGATCAATATGAAACACCCAAAAACGATTCAGGGCGAATTGTAGAAGGCCTCACCCCACTTCCGACAGATCACAGAGGTCCGTCAGTTTGGCAGAGGTGGTATACTATGCTGCTCGCCAGACCAGACCTGTTTCAAAGAACTGCTGAATTGTTCCACATTCGCTTCCCATCCGGTGAGTGGTTTCGTACCGCCACATCTCGCACGCTCTAGAAGCATTGTACGAGGGATGGACGCCACATTAACCCCTGAAGAGATGTTAGAAATGGTCTCGGTGGCAGGAGTCGTCTCCGTTTACCGGTGTAGCCTATTGATCGACAATAAGAAGATACCAACAGAGTCAGTCATAGTTACATGTGCTGGCGCGATTAGGCCAACGCAAATTAAGGTCTCGCCCCTAATTTACAAGGTAGAACCTCTAGCTCCACGCATTCTACAATGTAACAAATGTTGGCGATTCGGTCACAGTGTCAGGGGCTGCAGATCTGCACTCCGCTGCAGTGCTTGTGGAGACAGCCCCAATTTTAGTGATTGTTCATCCAAAGAAGAGAAAAGTTGTCTATGTGGTGGTGGTCATCCCGCCAACTACTCGAATTGTCCTGCAAGATCACAGGAAATTCAAATTATGGATGTAATTGAAAGGAGACGTTACTCACGCCGTGATGCTGTTATTGAGGTGCAGGGGAGGTCTAAAGGATATACAGGAGTGACAGCCAGTCAGCAAATGGTTACAGACTCAGCACTTTTCGATTGTATTGCGACAGCGGTAGAAAAGGCCTCAAAAGATATGGAACGATTAACATCAAACCTGTCAGAGACTCTAGCTCAAGTGTTGACATCACAAATGATTCAGCTCTTCAGTCCTTTAGCGAGTTCTAATACTAGCTTGCAGATTCTTACACAGACCGTAACATTGACTGCTGAACAACTAATGGATCCTTCATCAGGTGTTGCACAAGGCCATCAACTTCAATTCAGCAGACCAACAACGGATGCTTCTCTGGATCAGTGTCGGAAAACAACCAGGATCCAGAAATGGACCTCCCGACGCTTAAACGCACAATATCACCTAACGATACTTCATCGATCTCTGTCCCGCACTGAAAAACCAAAAAGTTTGTGAAAGATAGTCATTCCATGTCAGATTCTAATCCTAACTCTTCCAGCTCTGACCCTCAATCAAAACCCACAAAGTACGGTAAAGGCTGTCTTTCGAAGAAAGATTTTTTAAAGGCAGTATATTAGAGCAAGCGGTCTCTAAAGTAGGCATTAATTCATCATAGGTTATTTAAACGTATTACAGTGGAACTGCCGTTCCATTATATCTGCAGCTACCGATTTAATATATTTTTGTTCACAACTTTCTTCTCGCATTACTCTTTTGCAGTACACTTGGCTCTCCAATGGCCAAGGTTTTCATATAAAAAAAGTTATCATTTATTTCGACTGGACCGTCCATCGAGAGGCGGAGGACTTGTTTTTTTTTTTTATAACAACTAAAATATGCCACAAAGTAAACATTTCCTACCAGTATATGTCTACGGAGTGTGAGATACTAGCAATAGATGTAACTATTCATGGTTGTTCCCCATTTTCCTTAGTTATTACATATTTACCACAGGCGTGCATGATACTCGTTTCCTCGATGTCGTTGTCAAATATTGTAGTAAAGAAATTGTGATAGCCGGATACTTCAATTCGCATCATGTGTCTTGGGTTTCAAAACGGACTCATGTGGAAAGCGATTGTCGGACTGGGCAATTAATAAAAATGTTTGTTGCTTAAACACGAAGTCAGTTACCTTTATTAAGGGCGTAAAGGATGGTGACAAACGGCATGGAGGCTGAGAAATAATTTCGCCCCAGAATAGTGGGAGATCGCCATTTTCGGGATTCGCCGAGAGCGAAACCAGCTAGGCACTTGGCAGTGAGTCAGGAAGAGCTCTTTGGCAGAAGAGAGCTCGCGTCGCCACCTCGGGACACCTTAACCTGTCGCACGTGCGGTCTCGGAACGTCGGAAAGGGTGTGACGTTGGGGGCTCTTTGGCCCGGAAGCGCGGACGGAGGCGCCCTGCCTGGGATGGACCACAGGCAAAGCGTCATTAGGGCGTCAATGGGCATGCCTGGCCTACAAAGGGGCAACTTAAAGCCTGAAGGATCGGTTACCCGATGTGCAGTCTCTTGAAAGACCGGCTGGCACCGGGGACACAATCCATTTCTGCACTTAGTTTTATGGGCCCGCCGGAGGAGACGAACCATGCACAAGACGGCATGGTGAATCAGTGGGTGCGCTTCAGCAGGGGTGCCTTTTGCGGCACGCACTGCGTGATGGTTTTAATTAAGGTTCGAGGACGGGGCGACGCAGATGTTCGTTCCCCGTAAGTGTTCTTCAAAGCGTCGGGAGACTTTCCCATACTTGTCGCAAAGCAGGACGGATGGGATGTTGTTTGTTTACTTGTTGTTTGGTGGTTCCTTTCTTTCCCTTTAGCTCTCTGAATGTTCCGAGGAACGCTGGGAGAGGCTGAGAGAGAGAGAGAGTCCAATGAGTGACAGCCCAGTTGACCCAATCAGGTGACTGGGGTGTCGTGATTTGCCGTGAGGGGACTCGGGAGGAGCAACTGAAAGGTTAAAACCTGGCTACCGACCTCTCACGGACGTTCCCGGTGCAGGAAAGGCGCTCTGCACTTTCGGCTCTGACGAGTTAAGGCGCCGGTCCCAGGTCCCAGTGACCCGATGACCAGAAATCCGGTCAGAAGATTGTGGAGGGAGAGCCAGGTGGATCGAGTGTCTCCGAATTCGCGGCTGATGGCTCTGTTGACAGAGAGTGCGGCGGCGCTGCGGTTGTGATGCAAGCATGCACTGAGGTTGCAGAAAAGCAGCAGCCGGCAGCTACAGCGTCCGCGGGCTCATCGGTGGTCGATCAGGTTCTGGCAATGGCCGACGTCAGTATGGTGAAAGTGCCGGATGTGCCAAAAGAATGGAAGACCTCGGGTGACGTGGATTTCGCTGATGGCGGCGTTGTGGAGCGTCGTTGTAATACTCGTAGTGGTCAGAAATGCGATGGGATCACGGAGAGCTTCGGGTAGTAGAGCTAAATGAAGCCCCGCTGAAAGATCCTCAATTCATAACTGAAGCAAGTGAGGGTTATTCTCCCAGTCGCGAGGCACAAGCGACGGCCGTGCTGAAGTTAAGCGCCGACGTCAGTGTCCCCGTGGCAGCAAGTGCGGTATTGATAAAAGCAGACGAGAACCCCATGTGTTTGCTAACTGAGGTACCGGCTCGATTCTCGATGCCTCCGAAAGGGCGAGCGTGCTGGGCTGGTCTCGCGGTTCCTATCGCAGCGGTGACTCGATGTGCGCTCGGCCCGCGAGGGAGCGCGAGTTTATAGAAGTGGTCGTCGCGTGAAGAAAACGTCGTTTACGAACAGACGGTTTGTTTCAGCGCGCGCCGCGAGATCACCCCTGCACGCTTCGGGGAGCACCAGTTCGACCCCGGCGGCTAAGTATGAGCTGTGAGGGACCGCCACTCCGCCTATGTTTCACCTTAGTTTAAGGTGGAGGATGCGTATGGCATAGTTGAAGGCATGCTTGGATAAAGGCAGCGGTGTTTCTGAGGCAGTTAATATACGGGAGGACTAGGCACCTAGTCAACACTCGCGTGGAAGAGCGTGACGTGCAGAACTGTCAAACTATAGTACAGAACGGTGCAATGAAGTGTGTGTATTTCAGTGAAATAAGCGTTTTCCTCTGTCTTATTGTTGCGTGCGTTCAAGGAGTTCTTGTTCTGTTGTGTGTGGTTTTTTTGTGTATTTGTGTGGTGATTAATGTGACATTGTGACTCGCAATGCTGTTCATGAGCCGTGTTCTGTGTTTGTTTGTTGATTCTTTTTCAATCGTTAGTGCTTGTGTATTGTATGTGCATGTGCGACATTTCGTTCCGGTAGTGTTACTGTATGACAACTGTGTGTGTGCATTCCGTGTTAGCGCAGAGGGGCTCGGTTGTTAAGGAGCGATGCTAGTTCAGGCCGCATCGGGCAGGGACACAGAAATCCTAGTGCCGAAAGCGTAACTTTGCTTTACTTTTTCGCACCATCCTTTTTGTTTTGTTAGTATTCAAGTACCCGCATTTGAGCGCGTACATGAATCTTAGGGAGTGCATGTAAAGGATGGCGACAAACGGCATGGAGGCTGAGAAGTAATTTCGCCCCAGAATAGTGGGAGATCGCCGTTTTCGGGCTTCGCCGAGAGCGAAACCAGCTTGGCACTTGGGTAGTGAGTCAGGAAGCGCTCTTTGGCGGCAGAGAGCCCGCGTCGCCACATCGGGACATCTTAACCTGTCGCACGTGCGGTCTGGAAACGTGGGAAAAGGTATCACGTTGGGGGCTCTTCGGCCTCGAAGCGCGGATGGAGGCGCCCTGCCTGGGACGAATCACGGGAAAAGCATCATTAGGGCGTCAATGGGCATTCCTGGGGTACAAAGGGGCAACTAAAAGCCAAATGGGCCACTAAGGCCTCCCATCGCCGATGAATTTGTGGAAGTTGCAGTGTCAGAGCTCTCTAATGTCCTTACATCTCTGCCTGCCTCAGCTCCAGGTCCTTACGGCATTTCCAATGCCATGCTAAAAATGTTGTTTGAAATGTCTTCTGATTACATTCTGAACACAGTGAATTATTCTCTAAAAGATGCTTGGATTCCACCAGAATGGAAGACAGCGAAAATTATTCCGCTGGTTAAAAAACAAGGAGCTGGGTACAACCTTGACAACCTTAAGCATATCTCTCTTACGTCAAATATGGTAAAACTAATAAGAGTTTTAAATGATCGTATGATGGATCATATTTCTGAAAATTCCTTACTGAGCCCAAGTCAAATAGGTTTCCGGCCCGGTCTCTCCATTTGGTGTGCGCATGTAGATTTGGAAAGCCGCATCCAACTTGCTCAACACAGAAAAGAAGTTAGTGCTTTAGTGACTCTCGACATAGCAAGAGTTTATGGTTTCTGACAGCGGGGAGTACTCTCTACTGCTGGGCAGATTACAGTCCTACAATTTTCCGAGACATATAACGGCATGGATTTTTGAATTTCTAAGAAACAGAAAGTTTCATTGTTTTCAAAACGGCTTCTCTTCAAGGAAGTTCGATCAGACAAGAGAGGTGCCCCAGCGGGCTGTTCTGTCTCTTATACTATTTAACTTATTGATGAGTTTAGCACCACTGCACCAGGATGTGAATCTGTATGTCTATGCAGATGACGTTGCATTTTTCGCGACAGCTAGAGACGTCAATTCCTTTCACCTCTCTTTGCAAACATTCCTCTGTACTCTACAGACGTGGCTTCACAATCTGCATCTGTCACTAAACGTAAACAAAAGTTCATTCCTTGTTTTTCAGCTTTCCGGGCCGTTACAGTTATCGTTAGTATATGAGCAGCGAACCATTCCTCAGGTAGAGTCGCTTAAATATTTGGGTATCATATACGACGGAAAACTTAACTGGCGTTCTCACATAAAAAATATTGGAACGAAGGGGACACGAGCCGTAGGTTTACTACGTAGAATCAGTAACCGACGTTCTGCTATGCGAAGTGACACACTAATTATGATATATCGTATGTATGTACGACCGATTCTATAATTGGCCTGTGTTTTATTCTACGGAAGTACAAATGATAAATTACGACCCCTTGCTCTGTTAGAAAGAGAAGCTATTCGACTATATTTAGGTCTTCCTAAATTCGTTGCTAATAATGTATTATACCAGGAAGCGCGCCTACCTACTCTTCGCACGCAATTCCGCACGCTTACTGTTCAAACCAACTTAAGAGCTTATGAACTTCGCTATGACCTGGACAATATGCATTTATTAGTGAACCAAATCCATTTCTTGAGAACACGGGGTCATGGTTGCATACCCCACAAGTTGTATTTGTGCAAGCACAATTATCACCTTTAAATGTTCGCCTTAGAGAAATAATTCCGCCTCATAGGTCTCCGGGGTCGCTAAAAATTGAATTTGCAGACATTTTTCCACACAATGCAAAATTTCGGCCCACAACATATTTGAATGTCCGTTTACAAGAATATTGGGCCCGTTCCAATATAAATGTAATAGCGACCGATGTTTCTTTGTGTGAAGACAAGGCAGGCATGGGTATCTACTCAACACCCCTCGACTGGTCTTTTTTCACTTTGCCTACTAGATTACACATCAGTTTTTCATGCTGAACTTCTGGCAATAGTTCTTGCTTGTGGAAATACCCCTTCATACTACAAGAGTTATTATCGTAACAGATTCTTTATCTGTATGCAGCGCACTTACTGCATCTACAAAGTCGACAGCATGGAACACGTTTTATTCATTAGCTCTGCCTCACTTAAGTTTAGTTCATATGGTATGGGTCCCAGGCCATCGAGACATTCATAGTAATGAAATAGCCGATTCCTTAGCACGAGCTGCTTTAACAGGTCCTGTGCTATCTGTGCTGCCGGAAACTGCGCACATCACTGCAGCCAGATATAGGCAGTTTTCTTTGAGTGAAGACAAAAAAGCCCTGTCATTAGCAAAATTTACGCATATTTTTGCACCTAAATTACTCTTCGAACCGGCAATGGTGTCCTAACCGTAAATTCAAAGTTTCATTTACTAGGCTGCCTTGCCGCATTCCAACATTTAATTTTTACTTGCACAGATGTGGTCTGGCGGTATCCCCTCTATGCTACCTCCGCAATGAACCGGAATCTATAGATCATTCTTTATTAACATGTCGGCGGTTTTCTACTCACCGAAAACTATGTCTAGAAATTCTACTTCAAAAATTAGGATTGCCTTTAAACAGTACTGTTAAACTCTCCTTTGGAGCAACAGTATTGGGATATTGCCACAGGAATGTTTGCATAGCCATTTATAATTTCCTATGTGGAAAAAAAGGATGCTTTGTTAATAGTTCTTAGTTTCAACAATTGATTTACTTCTACTTCAGTTTAGAAAATTTTAAAAAGTAAAATTACAAATTCACAGTTTAAATCTTACTATTAACATCCAGAATTTAAGTTACTCAAGTTCCCATCAACGCAAGGCTTACTATAGTATTGATCAATACTTTATCTCATGTATTCACAGTTTATTTTTCATCGTCGATTATATATTTCTTCTCCTTTTTTGTGTTATTTATTTGTTCACCTATTTCTTTTATTTGTTGAATCCTATTACCGCCCGATTCGTGGCATATCCTCCATAGTGGGTTTGTACCATTAATTGAGGCTACATCATCAAAAACGCTCCACTCGCTCTGCTGGCGCTGCTGGTCGCGGCTTGGTGTCTCTTTCCAGACGGTGACTCGCGCTGCCTCGCCGTTCCTACGCGTAGCGTCCTTGAAGGAAAGCAACGCCGATAAACCTCTTAGCACCTTCAATAAATTATCAAATTACAAAATGCAAATGGCAAACGGAAAAAATTCTCACTAGTAATAATAATGTTATTATTATTCAAACGGTAGCTTATCCTTTACGTCGACGCTTTATTAAGGTATTTGTTATAGTAAGTACATGTTACTCGCTTCTATATGCAAGGCCGGCTACCTTATTATACAATATTTTATTTCATGTATTGTCAGTTTTTCACTCACTTCCGATTATTTATTTATTTCCCTCGTTCCTTTCATCATACCAATATCGGGTTCGTGGCATATCCCTCACAGTGGGTTTTTGCCATTAAATAGGGCATCGTCATCATCACAGTGTCTTGGCCAATGCTCCAGAGAAGATATGCGTCGCTAATATCTAGGCTATACGTGTACATCCTGTGGTGGTGGAATTATCGAGGTACCGTTCTGCACCGAAAACGCTTGAGAGAGAACGCGCCTTCAATGAACATGAGGCGCTCCATCACCTCCGCTATCGTGGTGTTCCTGTTCGCGTGTCTGTGCTGGCTCGTCCTTTCTGACCAGGAATACATGCAATACCGCACCTTGTTCAGCCCTTCCCGCAGCGGACAGCAGCTTCCCCTCCCGTCGTTTGCCAAGTAAGGCGTGCATGTACTACTGTGATACATTACTTTGTGTTTTCTCAATCTCTCTCGACTGTACACTCAAATACGTATCCTATTTCACACACCCTATTCTTTACAAGAATAAAGTTGCAAACAAGTCAACAAAATTTTGCGATACCTAATAATGTGACTTAAGCAGACTTTCGAGGCCGGTATTTTGTACGTCACTGGTATTCGCACAAATTGCTTGAAGACAGACAGCCGGCCGTGTCAGTAATGCGTTACGCTGGCATTTACGCTTCGGGCAGGCAAGGTCGTGGTTCCGTCCCACAGCTGCTTGTAGCAGATTTATTGTATTGCCAGTGCAAACACGTGCACGCTCGAGGCACATTTATGCCTTCGCCTCCGGCGTCGTGCTAGTGGTCTGCATGCGCGGAGTGTATTTGGCAGGCGAAGCGAAGTGGATGCACCTTCATCGGCACGCAAAATCATCTCGGCGGGGGAGCAAGGGCAAAGTTTGACCTTCCGCTGCCGGCTAAACGTTGTTCTCACAAACACTATAAGCAGGCTAACGTTCCTGCTGAGCTGGAGCGTCTATTCTCTTGTCTGAGCAGTAAGCGTCCAGCTAAGGTTATATAGGATTTCAGTAGGAGCTGGCTAGCGCGGCCTGTCTCATGTAGCGCCCAATCGAGTGGGCACACCTCCAACGCCACAGGCGGCGCTCATCGCGCCAGATTCGCGAGGTGTCCGGTAGTTGTCGCTGTTCCTTCTGCACAGTTGCAGTTGCATTTGCAAGCTGCGTGGCACCAACCATAGAGTTTCCTACAAAGGATTGCTAGAGCTAATGCCTACGGCAGCAGCAAGCATCGTGCTTCTTTCACTAATGGTAATGATAGTTTCTACATACAATTGCCTAAACTTCATCCTAACAGCTTCCCACAGCCTTGAAGCTTTGGAACTCGGTCACTTTCAACAAAGGATTCAGTTTAAGTGCAACTATTTCCAGCAATTTTAAATGTGGGAAGAATGTTGTTGCCTTCTGTTTTTAGAATTAGATGATTTCTTGAAAATTTACGCACATTTGGCAAGATAAAGAGTCTTAAAATAAAACCGTCAGAACCTTCGATGTCCCAAGCATGAAGGTCTGACACATGTATGTCCTAATCATTGTTCTGATGTTATGCCAACAATCACAGTGCCGCAGTTCACTCTACTAATCCCCGCAGGGACGTGTGAGTCAGCAGGCGCCTGGTGTGTTGCGACACCACGTACCCGAGCACACGAGGGTTGGACCATCCCGCGTGTAGCCGTGCGCGGCTTAGCCGTGTCTGGGGAAAAGGGGATCTTGGGGTTGAGCCGACGCTGGGTGTTTGGACCTTTAAGGCCCCCCGGCGGAGGCAGCACACCTCTTCGGCCTCGGCATCACATAGACGGCACCTTCAGACTGACCCACCTGGAGGAAATCGGCAGTCGCCTTTTCCTGTCCTCCTCTCCAATCTTCGTCTTTCTCTCCCACTTTTCCATCTTTCCTGTCTTCTCTTCACTTCTTATTACTTCCGTATTTCCTGGCGGCAAGGGTTAACCGTGTGTTATATATCCTGCTTTGAGTATATATATATATTAGGTTATAGCGGCGATGCATGGCTGGCGTCTGCAGGTATTCTTCCAACCTTGTAGCGTCTCCTTGTTGGGCTCGGTGGTGGGTGGCCACCATCGCCACCGAATTTTCCTGCTCTATATGGCAAATAACTTTCCTCCGCTACCTGATCGCTCCCTGAAGAGGGGGTGCACCGATGAAACATTCACTTTCTTCATGCAGCCAAAACAATCTTTTCCAAAGTACCACGTTGTACATAGTCAGCACGATAAGAAAACAGTCAGAATGATCTCACCATTTGTTGTAGCGAAATCTCTCACTGAAGCAATTGGCCCAGGCTATAAAGTAACGAAGATGGGAAGTGGTGATCTTCTTCTCGAACTTCGCGACAAAGCGCAATATGACAAACTCTTGAAACTTGTAGCATTTGGGGAAATTTCAGTCTCAGTGGGCCCACACAGATCCATGAACACAGTGCGCGGGGTCGTCTCAGAAGATGACCTTCTCGAACTGAGTGAAAGCGAACTACTAGAAGGACGGCAAGACCAGAACGTAGTAAAAGTGCAAAGAATAACATTAAGGCGAGATGATAAACAAATACCAACCAAACACATAATCATTACTTTCGGAACCAGCAACCTGCCTGAAACAATAGAAACCGGCTACTGCAAGCTTCGTGTTAGACCGTACATCCGAAATCCGCGTCGATGCTTTAAGTGTCAGCGTTTTGGGCATGGGTCGCAAACCTGCAGAGGACGTGCTACTTGTGCTAAGTGTAGTTCTTCTGAACACGCTTCTGACATCTGCACTTCACCAAACCACTGTGCCAACTGTGAAGGAGATCACCCCGCCTACTCGCGATCGTGCCCCTCGAGGAAAAAAGAGAAACAAATCATAGAACTGAAAGTAAAACTCAACCTCTCATTTCCAGAGGCACGTAAGCGTTTCTCACTCCAAAATCAGTCCAGTCCTTCTTACACCGATGTGGCGCGCCGGGGGGCAGCGCTACATCTTCAGGCAGCCGCGCAAGTCACACGGAGTGTGACGGCGGTTACGCCATCAGCCCCCCTGGCGGGAGCAGCCACGGCTCTTCCGCCCCCTACCACGAACGGCCAGCAGACCTCCGAGCCTGCCGGTCCCAGGGCCACTGTTCGTGCAGACAGGCCCGAAAAACCCCTGTGCGTGCCCGCTGAGCGGGCGTCATCCAGCGCCTCTGACGAGGCGATGGATATAACAAAAACTTCTCCGGCGTCTCAGACGCCGAAGGAACGGCGTTGCTCCCTGGAGCGCGCGAAGAAAAAAGAAATACCCCGCATCAAGGGGCCTGGAAAGGTCCCTTGAGCCAACCTAATTCATATCTCTTGTGCACACAGCACGTAAACAAAAACAATATGGATACACAAATATTACACTGGAACGTGAGAGGTCTGATCCACAACCTCGATGATATCAAAGAACTCTTACACAAATACAATCCAAAGGTGCTGTGTATTCAGGAGACACATCTTAAATCTACGCAAACAAACTTTCTTAGGCAATACGCTATTTTCCGGAAGCACCGAGATGATGCTGTTGCATCGTCTGGCGGCGTAGCAATAATAGTAGACAGAGGCGTTGCTTGTCGGCAACTGCCACTCCGAACTCCCCTTGAGGCAGTTGCTATCCAAGCAGTACTATTCAATAAACTAGTTACTATCCCGTCCGTATACATCCCCCCAAGCTATCAACTCTCTAGCCCAACATTTCAAAGCTTTATTGATGAGCTGCGTCACCCTTACACAGTCGTCGGTGATCTAAACGCGCATAGCACACTGTGGGGTGACTCATGCTGTGATGCGAGAGGACGGCTTATAGAAAACATCCTATTCACTTCAAGTTCCTGCTTGCTTATTAAGAAAAAGCCAACATTTTACAGCTCTACACATAAAACATTTTCTTCGATAGACCTAAGCATAGCGTCTAGTACAATTGTGCCATATCTCCAGTGGGATGGCATTAATAACCCTTATGGCAGTCATCGCTTCCCCATCGTCCTAAACCTTAAAAAACAAAGTGAGTGTCCTGCACATGTTCCTCGATGGAAAGTTGATTCAGCCGACTGGACGAAGTTTCGCGAACTAACGCAGCTGCCCTGGAATGATATCTGTGAACTTAGCCTAGACGACGCAGTAGCATACATAACAGCGTTCATTATTGATGCTGCATCAGTATGTATCCCCAAAACAAAATTGTCGCCCTCGAAACGACGTATTCCATGGTGGAATGAGGAGTGTAGGGAAACCAGGAAAAAGCAACACAAGGCTTGGAATCTCCTCCGTAACTCACCAACCACAGAGAATCTAATTAATTTCAAGGCGATCAAGTCGCAAGGGAGAAGAACGCGCCGCCGCGCTAAACGGGAAAGTTGGAAAAACTACATAAGCAGCATCAATTCATATACAGACGAACGAAAAGCCTGGAACAGGGTTAACAAAATAAAAGGCCACGAAACTCATCCCTTGCCTTTATTAAATACACAAGGGGACACTCTTGAGGATCAGGCAGATTGTCTAGGAGCACATTTCGTGCACATTTCCAGTACATCTCATTACACAGATACATTCCTAAAATACCAGCGACTAACAGAACAGATGAATTTGGATCGGAAAAGCACATCCAACCAAGTATACAATCGTCCATTTGGAATGGCTGAGTTCCAGGCCTCACTGAACTGTTGCAACAAGTCCGCTCCAGGAAGTGACAGGATAATGTATGAGATGATCAGACACTTACACCCCGAAACCCAAAAAACACTACTGTCACTCTTTAATTCCATGTTCTCTGCAGGCTACATTCCTTCTGTTTGGAAAGAAGCAATCGTAATCCCTATTCTCAAAGAGGGCAAGGACCCTTCCTCACCCAACAATAATAGGCCCATAGCTCTGACAAGTTGTATATGCAAATTATTTGAGAAAATGATTAACCGTCGCCTCATCCATTTTCTTGAAAGCAGCAAGATACTCGATCCCTTACAGTGCGGTTTTAGAGAGGGTAGATCCACAACAGATCACCTTGTCCGCATCGAGACAAATATCCGCGATGCCTTTGGCCACAAACAGTTTTTCCTGTCCGTATTTTTACATATGGAGAAGGCATACGACACAACCTGGCGCTTTGGAATCCTCCGCGATCTGTCTGAAATGGGAGTTTCACACACACCAGTATCTTTGCGGCAGAAGCATACGGTATACTTTCGGCTATTAAACACATAAGGCGCAGAAATGTCGCTAAGGCTGTTGTCTTTACAGACTCACTAAGTGTCGTGAGAGCCCTGATTAGCTCACTAAAGCATAAGAATCCCGCTTTGAATGAGCTGTATAGTTTGTTGTGCTCCGCATATATCTGCAACCAAGCGATTATCCTATGCTGGGTACCTGGCAATAAAGGTATAAAAGGCAACGTAGCTGCTGACGAAAACGCTACGTCAGTGAGTTTCAACGACACAGATGGAAATATCCCCATTCCTGCCACAGACCTAAAGCCCTTTCTGCGCCGTAAATTGAGGAAACATTGACAAACAGAGTGGGATACAGAAACATTGAATAAGTTACATATTATAAAACCAAGATTGCGGAATTGGATAAGTGACAAAACAGCACGGTACAAGGAAGTACTTCTTTGCCGATTAAGAATAGGACACACTTACAGTACTCACTCCTACCTCTTGACTGGCGGGGATCCTCCTACTTGTAGTAGGTGCGGCGATGGCCTGACAGTCATCCATGTTCTTATCCAGTGCCCTGCAATAGAAACGGAGAGGAAAAAGTATTTCCCTTCTGCATATCGCGAAAACATACCTCTCCATCCTGCATTTTTTCTTAGTGACGAACCGTTTTTCAAACTGCAAATAGTCTTAGATTTTTTACACGAAACCGACACCTTGAAAATCATTTGGCCAGGCAAGTTTTTAGCACGTGACTAACAGCCCTGCATTCAAGGGCTCTCTTAAAACTCTGGTGTCAGTGTTGTTTTATTGCACAATGTTTTAACGACAGCCCATTGCCATAGCCCACATCACTGCCTAGTCACCGTCATTATTTTAGCACCTATATATTCCACGCCACTTACAGCTACAGATTTTAGGCCCTTTTACAGCCATGTGACATCTACCATAAGGAATTCATTGTGCACGCCATCCATAATACATCGTCAACATTACCACTTCTCATGGCGCTCTTTGGCCAAACCTGGCCCTTGCGCCATAAAACACCACACATCATCATCATCATCATCACTCTACTAATCTTAGCAGGAAACTCTACGACGCCATGTCGCACCTGCGTATGGTTATAAATCGTTCTGTCGCTATGAATGCTTCGCTGTTTTGTTTACACTGACAAATTACATGCGAAGCATTCTCTTCCAAGTCAACTCAAATATTGGCTTTCGTCTCGGCGCTTTCGTGAAAAAATTCATCTTGGACAAATCAATGTTGAACCAAAGAGACAGTGAAATGTAAAAGACAGTAAAAAATAAATAAAAGACTGTTTGGTCAGTCATTGTGCATAATTTCTGCACGTATTAAAAGTGCCTTGCAACAGGGAAATGGGCGTAAAAATAAAATAATCCGCGACAGCATTTGCGCCTCTTGTAAACTGTTTTGCATCGAAAGTGTCTGTGTTGGGGGAACGGGGCATATCTTGATATATATATATATATATATATGTATATATATATATATATATATATATATATATACATATATATATATATATATATGTAACGTACACACTTCTTGCTCCGCTGATAATCCTGCTTGGGCCGAAACTTTTACCATGCTTTTTGTGCGTAGCATGCCAATTATTTTCTTTTCTTCCACTAAAACAGCATTTGATGCCATTTTTAAGAGGTATAATATGCTTTATACACAATTATATGACGGCGCAGCGATAAGTGAGACTCATTGTTCCCAAATACTGAACGAAACATTTTCATCGGTATTCACGCGAGAATGTTTAGAACCGTTAGCCACCATGACTCGCACTGATTCTTTTATGCCGGAAATAATAATTACCGGTTCTGCAATTTATTCTCTCCATACTAATCTTAAGATTTCATCTTCCGCTCATAATACTGGCTTGAATAAAACAATTCTAAAAAATATAGCCCCAAGCATCTCCCCAATACTTTCCGCCTTATTTTAACAATCGCTGTCAACAAGCGTTATACCTCACGATTGGACGTTGGCTAAGGTAGTGCCATTCTTCAAGTCCGTGGATCGTTCTTCACCTCTTAACCATCGACCAATTTCTTTAACAAGTAACATATGTAAATTAGTCGAACATATTACACACTCCCAGGTCATTGACTACCTTGAAGAACATAAGCTCATATTTAAGCAACAGCACGGTTTTCGCAGAGGCTATTCATGTGACACTCAGTTCGCTGGCTTTATTCTCGATGTACATTCTTCAATAGACACCGGAATTCAAGTAGATGCCGTATTCCTCGATTATTCAAAAGCATTCAACCGTGTCCCTCATCGTCGACTTATTTACAAACTTACACATTCTCTCTACTGTTGTCACATGGATAAAAGACTTTCTAACAGGATGCAACTTATATCGGTTAACAATCACCAACTCATCTCTGGTCCCCGTAACTTCTGGTGTACCACAGGGAAATCTGCTTGGGCGCCTACTTTTTCTAATCTATATTACTGATCTACCAGACGGCATCAAATTCAATATCAAAGTATTAGCTGATGATTGCGTCATATATCGTAATATTCAGTCTAACTGTGATCATGACATTCTTCAATCTGACCTAAACGCAATAAACGTATGGTGTTCAACTTGGCTAATGCCTCTAAATCTTGCTCAAACTAAATTCATGTCTTTTACTAATCAGGCACCCCGAACATCAACATCTTACATATTAAGCGGCAGCCTTGTTGAACAAGTTTTCAGCTACAAATATCTTGGCGTACACCTAAACCCAAACTTGACGTGGAATAATCACATTAACCATATCCTCGCAACTGCAAACCGTTCGCTTGGTTTCCTTAAACATAACCTCGAACATGCTCTCGTACACTTACGCAAATTGGCATGCACAACACTAATACGCCCTAAAATAGAGTACGCGTCAGCCATATGGGATCCCCATCAGACATACCTAATAACTGACTTAGAAGCCATGCAGAACCGTGCTGTACGCTTCATCTTTTCAGATTATTCACGAGAAACCAGTGTAACCGTACGGACTGACAGACTGAAAAGGCAACAACAAAAATATGAGGCGATGGCGCCCCACCCGTCGTGTCTGATCAAGGAGGTAACACTAAACTTTCTCGAGTAGCGGGACTGCTCCGTAGATGACGACGACGCGTCGCCATATTGTTCAGGGCAAAATGCGATGGGAGAAGTGCGGCGTGTGTGGGCGAGTTTGGTCTTTACCGCGTCCTTACGCAAGCCTGTTACGATTTATTGCCTTCGCTGCCTTGAATTGAGCTCCTGTCTCTGCAGCACGATCGTATGCACCCCTCAAGGCGATGGTGTGCTCTAGCGCAGCATTCGGCTGTGCGAATGGCGTGCAGAAAACAACGTAAATAACTTTTCACATTTAATTAAATAGGCTTCGCTAGCTGCTTTGCTTGTTTTAGCATAATATTGCATGCAAACATTCGCAAGTGAAGCTATTTTACTTATGTGTGCCGGCATTATAAAATATATTGTAAAATGCTATTGGACGTGACAGGTTTCCCAAGGGCGCTGCATCGCACAGTGTGTGGAAGCGTGCCGAGCAACGGGAAGTTACCTTGCGAAAGAATGACGGCCTATGTTATGTGCACTTTGAAGCACACTGCTTCGACAGGACTACGCAAATAACAAACTACGAGCAGATAGCACTCTTACCGTCTTTCCGACATTTCCAGCTTACCTGCAGAAGCCAGTGAGTGTTGCTCGTGCGACTGAATGGTTATTTCCCGAAAGTTGCAAGTGTAACACCAGCTGCGCAACTGGTTAGGTTTACAGTGTCTTACTTAATTACAATTTTCGTTTCAATAACAATATTGTAACGGTAACGCAGAACGCCCCAAGTGGAACAAGAGGAAGAGAAGGACAAGGGGAAGGATAAAGCATTAGTGGGTCATGGGAATAGTTGGTTTTTGGAACGGCTGAGGTTTGGGTGAGTTGTGTATCGCATGGAACCCGTTCAAGGCGCCGGACTGCCTTTACAATTTGTGGCAGGGGTTATGTTAACCAGTAGCTAGACATCCCCCCGTACGATGCCTTCGTTTGCATCAGTGCCGCAATCTACGCCACACCATCATTGGCCTCTCAAATGGATCGCGCCCTTTCCGCGAGCGGCACCACCACTACGCAACCATCGCCGCCATCTGCTGCTTCATATTCTGGTAGGATACGCTCAACCATTCACCCTGCCGGTTGAGATTCCACTTGCCCTCAGCCTTCGCGCGACGTAGCGGCTGTCCGGGAATCTTTTGAAGCACACCTTGACCTGCACCTGCTCTTCACTGAAAACTGTTTAGTCCGGCGTATGTCTCGCGAAGAGTCGCATCGCCGACTTCACCACACGAATTTCAAGCCTCGCGTCACCTGCTTTCACTGATCAAGCTCCACCTGTCTCGATACCCCAATCTCCCTTTCCCGATTCCTTTACGCTGCAATGTCAGGGACCCTTCTCATGTCGATCTACGTTTGACGCTACCACGTCAGGGTCTGCTTTTCGTATGCCCTTTGAGTCTTTCACTGCTTTCCCCTCCAAGTAACCTCACCACAAAGCTCAAATCTTAGTGGCTCAGCTTCATTGCGCTGCCACTGAATTTCTTCAGTTCCTGCGGGCATCCGACCGCTCCAACTACGCAAGTATCTGCACGGCACAGGATTCTCTCTATGATGATGTCCATCTTCAGCACTTTCTTACGGTATTACAGCACGTGCAGCACGGCCTCTACCGCCTGCAGGAGCTCACTGCTCATGTCGGGTGCCTGTCGTGGAAGGCCCTGGCTGGTTGCCGGAAGTCCGCCGCAGAACATCATTGCTACCTAAGATTTCATCGACGCCATCACTGACCTCAACTTTCAACGCTTCGTCCGCCTCGCCCGCGCGTCTACTGTTCACGCGGCCTCAGCTCTTGCCTTCGAGGCTCACATAGTGAAACACTCCACTGTAGTTCCGCGCCACCGCCCTTTTAGAAGTCAACATGCATCAGCAGACCAAGCCAGTCACTACCACGCATACCGTCAGCGCTCTCGAACCATGTGCTGCTATCAATACAACCAGATCGGCCATTACAGTCGCGGCTGTGCCCATCGTACACCTCCGTCGGAAAACTTCACCACGGGCCACCGAGGGGAAGCCTCGGCGTCAGTCATCAAGTCCCTTTCCTGTCACTGGGCCCGTTTACAGGTATGCCCACGTTGCAAGTTCAACTAGGCGAGCCACCGGAAAACATTGAAGCCCTGGTGCACAGCGGTGCAGCTTTTATTTTATTAGCACCCAATTCGCTCCCCATTCAGTGCCATCTGAAGACGGCTATGGTCGCACGAGCAGGCCTCCTCCTAGCTGACCAACTCGTATAACATCCCTTGGAGAAATCTTGATGACTGTGACTGCTTTCGGAAAAAGTGTAAGTGTCCCGTTGACTGTGGTGCAAAACTTCTGCCACCCTTAATTTTGGGCTGCAACTGATGCGGAACACTGTGCAGCCGAATGGAAGTTGATGTCGCCAGGTGCATAGTAGGATTGCTACCCCACTATCTGGCACCTAACCTGGCAGCAAACACAATCGCGCATACAGTCGCACAGGAGCTCGTTCCTTATTGTGCAATGACACTTTGTCGTTGCGTAAGCACTTATCTTACATTCGTACAAGAGTGCACCCGCGGGCAAAAGTATACGGACCACAGGGGCGCTGAATAAACAGAAGTTCTTGGTAAACAACACGCATAAGCGAAAACTCAGGAGTGCGCCAGAAAATTCGTAATACCAAGTTTGGACTGCTGTTCTTAATTTAAAGTTTGATTCACAGACAGAGAAGTAAATAAGTTTTATTGCGCAATCCCTTGTCTGTATACATTTGCTCACCGGTGTATGCGCCCACTCAACATAGAAATGTGCACTAACGGCCATGCTTCTACTTAGGCGCCACAAAATTGAACGCAATGAGAGCAGCATTCCCGGCAAGTTGGTAATCCATTACTCAAGTGAAGTGTCGTTTTGTGTTGCGTAATATCATTTGAAGAAAGAACATGTTCGCCCACCACTAGCGACTTCTATTCCTCTGGTGGCAATGTCTACGGTAACTATTCCCTTGTCTTCAGCTGTTTGGGTACACGTTTACTGTGACATGGAGGCATGATTAGATGCCGATGTCTTTGTTGACTGCACTATCTGCTCACGACCTGGCGATAAATTTGCCGCCGCGTGCTCTATATTGCACTCCTTTCCTTCGGCATTTTCTCTCCTGGTATTTAACCTACCCCACAGCCTGCTTCGCCTAGGCTATGGAACTGTGTTGCCATCTGGGGCAGTACTTCAACCCTACAAGGTTCTAGCAAGAGAGCAACACGTTACTTCTCCAGAAAGTAGCGACGACTCCGTCGACTTCAATATGCTCCATTTCGGCTCAAACCTGACGTCATACGAGAAGTCCGATATCCAAGCAATTCTGTTCAACTTTCGAAGGTGCTTGGCGTTATCACCGAGAGAACTTGACTGTACTACTATTGTTCGTCACAAAAGTCACACTGGCTCACACGCACTCGTTCGATAGAACCCTCGTCGTGTTTGTGCTAATGAACGCGATGAAATTACAAATCAAGTGAAATACATGTTACAGCTTGGCACTATATCTCGCTCGCTCAGTCCTTGGTCATCCCCAGAAGGTCCCGTGAGAAAGAAAGACGGCACTACGCGATTTTGCGTAGACTATTGCCTCCTAAATAGCAGTACCAAGCCGCATGTGCACCCTCTTTCCCGCCTCGACGACGCCTCAGGCTTTACGTGGCGAGATTTTTTACTACACACGCCCTCCTATCCGGCTACTCACAGGTCTAGCTTGACGAGAACGGCGCGGAAAAGGCGGCTGTTTTCACGCCGGACGCCCTATACCATTTTAACCGCCTTCCTTTTGGGATCTAGAATGCAGCTGCGACGTTCCAGCCACTAATGAGCCGGGTCCTTGGACATTTGAAGTGGTCGATGGTGTTGGTGTATTTGGATTGCATCATCCTTTACGCACCCGGGTTTTCCTAACACCGACGGTGTTTGGAGTTCGTGTTGCGAGCTCTAAATGGTGTTGGGCTCCGCATAAAGCTTTCAAAGTGTTTCTTCGGCTATTCAGAGACTACCCACTTGGCTCATGTTTTGATGCCCACGGCATCAGCCCTGACCTTCCGAAGCTACAAGCTTAAGCAAGCATTCCGCCTGCTACAACGGCTAAACAAGACAAATTTTTTGGGGCTTTGCTTCCTAATTCCTCCATTTTGTCCCCGGCTTTGCCGCTTGCGCTGCATCCCGCAGAGAACTCCTGAAGAAAATCCGGAGTGGCATTGGGGCCCTAACCAGTAATCAGCCTTCCCTAACAATAAGGCGGCCCTGACGACTCCACCGACACTCGCACACTATCAAGACGACGCCCCTAGCATCATCCACACTGTAGTCAGTGGTCGTGAACTTAGGGCTCTTGAATAATCCAACTTCGAAGGGAACGAGAAGCCCGTTGCCTATGCCAGTCACCGCCTCAGCGAACGAGAGAGTCGGCACCACGCTTCAGAACTTGAGTTGCTCGCGTTAGTCTGGGTCATTGAGAAGCGTCGGCCTTACGTCTACGGCCTGCATTTTTCTATTGTTATTGACAGTGTTGCACTGCGGTGGCGCCAAACAAAAAAAAAAGACCTAAATGCCGGACTTGCGAAGTGGGCCCTCAAACTTGGAGACTACAGTTTCACGGTCGTTTAACGTAGCGGTTCTTGTCACCAAGATGCCGACTACCTTTCACGCAACCTCGTCGTTGCGAACTACTTTGCGTGGGCATTTGCAGTACTTGATCCCCGAGCTGCACAATCAAAGGTTACTGAAATCTGCGACATCATCAGGCGTCTTTCTGGTGACACCAGTAGAGCTAAGCCTTTCATCAGCTTATACAGTCCGAGATGGCACATTTTATCATCCATCTAGAGGGTGTGAATCATGCGTAACTGTGAAGCCTGTGGCTATGCGACTGTCCGTACTTTTCACGTGTCACGACGCATCCTCTACTGGGCACCTAGGCCAGCAGGAGACTCTGGCTCGCCTCAAGGGAACGTTGTGGTGATCCTGCATGTACCTACACATGTCATCCTGGAGCATTTGTCAATTTCGTAAGGTCGTCACAAACCCACAGCCTGTGTCCTTACAACTAATAGTCCCTCCTAAAGAATCGTTCGATATTTTTGGCATTGATCACATTGGCCTGTTTCCTCGCCGCAAGCATCGCACCAAGTTTTACATTGTGGCCACAGGGTACCTGACTAAGTGGGTAGAAGTTCAAGCCATACATGATTCTGCAGCCACTCATTTCAAGGCCTTTATTATCGAGCGCCTCTTATTCCGGCATCGCATGTCAAAGTTGCTGATTTCTGACTGTGGCACGGCATTAATGTCGCGCGCCCTCTAAACTTCATTGTCTAAACATAGAATACAACAAATTGCAGCGTCCTCTCAACATCCATAATCAAATGGACTGGTCGAGTGCACCAACCCCACGATAAAAAACATCATTTCTTCCTACGTCAGTCCTACACACGACGACTGAAATGGGTACGTCGCTGTTGTGGTTTTCGCTCGAATGACGTATCAACAGGAAGGTGCTCGCGCCACGCCGTTAAATTATGGGGTTTTACGTGCCAAAACCACTTTCTGATTATGAGGCACGCCGTAGAGGAGGACTCCGGAAATTTTGACCACCTGGGGTTCTTTAACGTGCACCTAAATCTAAGTACACGGGTGTTTTCGCATTTCGCCGCCATCGAAATGCGGCCGCCGTGGCCGGGATTCGATCCCGCGACCTCGTGCTCAGCAGCCCAACACCATAGCCACTGAGCAACCACGGCGGGTTCGCGCCACGCCGTTTCAGCTGCTCTACGGGAAGACGCCAAAGTTACCGCACGACACCTTCTTGCCTTCGCCGTGTCATTGCAAGAACACCTGGCAAAAGTTGACTCCAGCGAGACCCTGCGCCGTGCTCGTCTCCGAGCTCGGATAGCAATACTGCACCACCAAACGCAGTTCAATACGATTTCTCAGCAACGTCGAGCTCCCTCTTTCCAACCGGGCGATTTAGTCATGTTTCGACGGGCACAGCATTTACCTCGGCGCTGCGAAAAATTCTTACATCGGTTTTCTCGCCCTTTACATGCTGTGAAAGTTTTGGGTCCTGTGACGTTTCGTTTAGCGGCGACTGCCGAACTTGATGACAACCACCGCAAACGCACATTTAGTGCTCACGCCAGCCAGATGAAGCTTTACGTCCCTCACGAAAGCTGTACCTAACTCCTGCCTCACTTCTGTGCGAACTTGAGGGGAGAGGAAATGGCGAGTATAACAGTAATGAACAACGCTGCGAGTGAAATACGAAAAATATAAATGCAGTTAGAAGGATAGAATAGTAGTGGGTCAGGGGAATAGTTGGATTTTGAAACAGCTGAGATTTGGGTGCGTTGTGTACCGCTTGGAACCCGTTCAAGGCACCCGACTCCTGTTACAATATTTCTGACCTTATTCGATGTCGTTTCCCTTAAGTAGGAGGAAAGGAAACCAGCTCCTCAGAAATGTCCAGAAATGCTTTCGCTCGAAATGCCTATTATTGACTGAACCGCCGAGATATGTCCCCTGCTGTCTTCATCAACGAAGGAGTGGTGTAGCCAGAAAGCGGAGGAATCAGCGAATGAGGTGCATGACATCAAGAAGAAAGTACTGCAGTAGAACAAGAGCAGACTATCAAAACGCATTGATGCTTCTCAGGACGCAGTTGATGAAATGAAAGAGCAGAAATTTTATCGGGAAAACATTTGCAAGTTTTCCTAGCATCCATCTCTCCGGATAACGTTCAATTCGCATGGAAGCTGCACAGATGACGATGTCAAGCGACATCTTAGAGCTTAAGAGTCAGCAACAATCACTTACTAAAGATATTTCTACCATAGTTACGCGCCTAGAATCTGTCGAAAAGCGGACATCTATTTTAGATGATGTACAGTGCGAATTAACAACAACGCGTAAACTAACTGAGCAGCTGGAAAGCGAGGCACTTACGCTACGCGTGCGTCTTGATGAAGCAGAAGATCGCTCTCGGAGGGACAATTTAGTATTTTTTGGTATCGTTGATAACGCTTCTGAAACGGCGCAGCAGACAGAAGAAAATGTTTTAAGTTTAATTCGCCAATCTCTCGAAATAACCTTATCTGCCGATAACATTGCGCGCGCGCATAGGATCGGGCGATTTTCTACCAACAAAGTTCGACCTATTATAGTAAAGTTTTCTACCTACAAAACAAAAGAAACGATTTTTTCGAAGCGTCACATGCTCAAAGGAAGCAGAGTGGTCATGCGGGAAGATTTTTCAGCCAACACTCGTCGTATTAGAGAGAAACTAACTAATTATGCCAAAGAACTGAACTGCCCTTTCAAACTGCACTATAACAAATTAATTGCTAATGACACATGCTACGGCTATGATTGCAGTACTGACGCAGTATATGAAATAGGACCATCCAGACGCGCAACCAATGCCGCCAACTTCTCCCCGCGGCACCTTCGTTCTGGTCGCGCACTGGCTTCCTCGGGAAGCTAGGAGAAAGCCAGGGGTGGCGGCGCTTCCGCTAACAATAGCCACCTGATTCTGCTCTCTACTAACGTTCGCAGCTTTTTGTCGAAGAAAGATGAAATGTGTGCATTGATCAACGATTCTAACGCTGATATTGTCGCGTTAACCGAAACTTGGCTTTCTGATAAAATACCAAACGAAGAGCTGTTTTGCTGTGAAAGAAAATACAAAATATTTCGATGTGATAGGTCTAATCGATGTGGCGGTGGCGTTCTTCTTGCTGTAAACATGGAAGTTGAAAGCTACGCTGTTGATATAAAGACTAGTTTGGAGGCAACATGGTGTTGCCTCAACCTGGCTTTTAAAAAAATTGTCATTGGTGTATGCTACCGCCCTCCTTCTGGGTGTTCCAATTTTCATGACGACCTTCATGATTGCCTGAATCACGTAAACATTTTGTTTCCCGGAGCGCCAGTCATTCTACTAGGTGATTTCAATTTTCCTAACATTATGTGGTCAAATTCGTACTCATATTCATCGCCTAATTCAGCTGAAGCAGATCATTTCCTTCACATCTGCTCTGATTTCGGGTTGACACAGCTGGTTCAATTTCCTACACGCGTTACAAATAATACATCTTCAATTCTTGACCTTGTTTTGACATCAGCGCCGGAAATTGTATCTTGTGTGTCTAACACGCCTGGTATTAGCGATCATGTAATTATACAGGCAAATATTTCACTGCCTTTCTCACGCGCGCGAAAGCATCTCAAAACAATACGCGACTACAAAAAAGCGGATTTCGATGCAATCAACAATGAATTAGGCTCCTTTTTAGATGAGTTTTTGTCCGATTACCTTGAACGATCTGTGCAAAGCAACTGGGACTTGTTTAAAACGAAAATTTCAGAACTAACCTTTAAATACATTCCTACCAAGAAAGTTTTTTCGAATACGAGAGCCCCGTGGTACAACAGATACATAAACCGTCTTTCTAACCGTAAGAAAAGGCTCTATCGCGCTGCTATCAAATCTCGGTCGGATAAACGTTGGTCAGCCTATAAGTCTGCCACCACAACTTACTTATCTGAAATGAAACGATCTAAATTCTTGTTTTTTAATCGCACCCTTCCAGAGATGTTAAAGAATAACTCTAGACAATTTTGGAGTGTCATACGGGGCAATGAGCGCAGTGCAATAGCTTTGCTAACAACGGAAGGACATCCAGTGCCTGACGTAGAATGCGCGTCCGTATTAAATGATACATTTGTAAAAGCTTTTTCTCACCCAGTAGTTACCAATGCACAACATACCTTGCCATTACGTCATCACTTGCCCATGGACGCCATCTTTATTACTTCTGAGGGTATTCGTACAATCATTAAGAAACTGAAAAACTCATCATCATGTGGCGTCGACAGAATCAGTACAAAATTCTTGAAAAATACTATTGAATACTCCTCTATCATATTGGCATGCATTTTTTCACAGTCCCTGCAGCTATTTAGCCTTCCGGAAGACTGGCTGATAGGAAAGGTTGTGCCAGTTCACAAGTCTGGTGTAACACACAATCCATCAAATTTCCGCCCAATTTCACTCACATCTGTTCCATGTAAAGTTTTTGAACACATTATCTTCACTCACCTTGTCAATTTTCTTGAGTCATACCAATTTTTTACACCCTCACAACATGGCTTCCGCAAAAATTTTTCTTGCGAAACACAGCTTCTAGTCTTTACTAACGACCTGCATCATTTACTTGATTCTGGATTCACAATAGACTGTATTTTTTTAGATTACTCCAAAGCATTTGACAAGGTTAGTCATCATTTACTACTTTTTAAGCTCGGCCAGTTAAATCTAGATCCCAATGTTCTAAACTGGATTCGAGCTTTCCTTTTTAACCGTACTCAGTTTGTTTCCGCAAATAATGTTGATTCCCCAGTCCAGCCAGTGCTATCGGGAGTTCCCCAGGGTTCTGTATTGGGACCATTACTTTTTTTAATTTTCATGAATGACTTACCCGATAACATTTCATCAAAGATTTGCCTATTTGCGGATGACTGTGTAATTTATCGGAAAATAACTAACAAAGACGATATTGCCTTACTTCAGACCGACTTAAATACTATACATTCCTGGTGTCAAACGCGGAACATGGAATTGAACATTTCCAAATGCAAATCAATGCGCGTATCCCGCACCTTATTAGCATCACCACACTATCATCTTGATAATACGCCTCTTGAGTCTGTTTCATCTTACAAATATCTCGGTGTTAACATTTGTAGTAACCTGTCATGGAACCATCATGTGAGGCACGTCGTCACCAAAGCTAACCGATCACTTGGGTACTTTCGAAGAAACTTCTATATGGCACCCCCATCACTTAAAAAGCTTCTCTACACAACTTACATTCGTCCGTCACTTGAATACGCATCATCTATCTGGGATCCCGGTGGTACTACACTGATAAAAGAACTTGAAAGAGTGCAGAATCGTTCCGTTCGCTTCATCTTATCCAATTATGACCGTACAGCCAGTGTTACCATGATGAAGTCACTACTTAACCTTCCAGAACTTACAATTCGGCGTAAAATAGCCCGGATCGCTCTTTTTCATAAAATTTACTATCACAACAATCATCTCCGCAATCAGTTCATTAAGTCCCCTCCTTTCATTTCATCTAGAATTGACCACCTCCAAAAAGTTGATGTTCCTCGTTGTAGAACTGTAACCTATTCACATGCATTTTTACCTAGAACCACCTCCGAATGGAATCAGCTGCCACGAGCAGCTACAGCTATCATTGATACAACGCGCTTTAAGGATTGCTTGAATAGCATGCTTAATATTGCTTAATTATTTGTATTGAATATGTCCTTCTGTTTTTTTGCTTATTGTTGTTTTAGTTTTAGATGTTCAAATTACTCTGCTTTATCTTGGATGCGACTGTTTCAGTTCATTTTTGTATTAAGCTGGTGATTGTTCATGCTTCTTATTGTGATTGTATCAACTGTTTTTCCAATTTTCGTCAGTAATATGCCCCTCCCCTCTGTAATGTGCAAACCCTGAGGGTAAAATAAATAAATAAATAAATAAATAAATAAATAAATAAATATCCAGCAACTTCTGGCCCGAGTGCGGGAGAGGACGAACAAGCAAAATTCGTCTGAATTTTGAGCGTTTCTGCTCACACCGCACTATTGCTCGCCAAGAGCATATGATTAGGTGATAGGGAAGTTTAACAATAGTCTGCCAAACCACCGTGCGCACGGTGAATGGTACAAAACTGTGAATGATGAGCCTGGCTTCACTCCTGAGGCCTCCGAGTTCCTAATGAACATTTGCAAGGCCTAGAAAAGCCTATGATCGCTGTGCTAATGGTAGAGGACATGTCTTAAAAAGATGTCCAACTTTTA
The DNA here is from genome assembly GCF_023375885.2 of Dermacentor andersoni. NCBI lineage: Eukaryota > Metazoa > Arthropoda > Arachnida > Ixodida > Ixodidae > Dermacentor > Dermacentor andersoni. The sequence goes on from NC_092818.1 coordinate 49,251,760, forward strand.
TGGAATAAAGCTTTTGGATATGTGTAGTTCGCCATGTAAATTCCGCGTGGCAGCCTACCAGAAGCAGTAAATGCCTGTTTTCATGATTGTGCCATTTATTATGAGGCTGAAGTTGCCCCTTCGGTATTGCTTCATCAAGTCTCTTTCTGGTTCAGAAAGAGCACAGCTGACAAAGTACTGTCTGTCACGAGTGATTTCGAAACGCGTCGAAGTAACATCACTAACCTTTGGTTGAGTGGGCCAAAACATTTCTATGGCTCAATTTGTTGGTGCTGAGTTCAGCTGCCATGCCAATAGATTCAATGCCTCATTCCAGTACTTGCAAGACGGCCCATACATTGTATTTGTGATCCTAGATGCACATAACCTAACCAACTTTGACGAAACTGCTTGGTTTCCGTAATTGGATCCGTAAGGTCCTACATTGAAGCTATTGAGGCCTTGCAACAAAAGGAAGGCTTGCACCTTGATAACAAGCTGACGAAGGTTCACCAAGAATTGGCGAAGCAACAATGAAAGTTCGCCTTGCTGTGCAGAACCTTAGTTCATCTGTTACAGATGCACTCAACTTCTGCGAGTTTAAATTAAAGCTTCCCCAGTTTAAAGACGCCCATGCCACAGTGGAATTTATTCGCATCTGTGATCACCTCTTCGGCATACTGAGCTCGAAGAACCCTCTGCTCTGATCATACAAAGTTCAACGACAAAAACGATGCAGCCTCTTGTAAAGCATCTTTACAGAAAGCTGAGGAGTATATCAGAGCGCTGAAGGACACAACTGGGTGACCAGTAATAGATGGGCGCAAGAAATATATATTTGCAGGCCTCGTGATTTGCGAGAAAAGTCTTGATGCCCTCTTTGATTCAGTTGTGGCTAAAGGCAGACTGAAGTACCTGCTGACACCTAAGGTGCCCCAAGATCATATGTATATGTCCTTCGGCTGCGTGAGGGGAGAGGGAAGGCATAATAGCAATCCTCTGCCTGCTACTTGAGAGCCGCATACAAGCACCTTCTCATGCACAAGAATGTAACGTCGTCCGATGCTGGAAACTGCTCCAGAAACGTGACTGTTTCAAACATGTCAAATGAGCACAACCTCCTACAATCACCGGCAGGCGTTACAACTCAAGAGAGGTCGTCATTGATGGAACCCTTTGATGACGATTTTGACTACACGCTTCGCGTGGGTCTCCCACAAAGGCTTTCACTGATTTCAAGTACGATTCTGCCATAGATAGCTGAATTTGTGGCACGAAATATTGGTACGTGCTTCCCCCACTTAATTGTGAGGAGTGCTGTGCTGCGCTCAATCGAGGGAGCTGCCAGACATAATCGCTTGAAAGAATCGGGGCGACCTCGTTGCCTTCGTTCTTCGCGCTACGGTGCCATCGAAGGATTTTGCTGAAATCTATAGCATTCCGAAAAAGGGACTTAGAATGCTAAAACATCAATGCGAAACATGAAATACTTGCATGAAAGAGCGGAAAGTATTTTTGTAGATGTGCTGACTGTGGTTTTGAAAGTGCATTCTTTTCTCAGCTGGAGCCTTACCTGTCGGCTCTTACCTACTAGACTGCCGTTTATACAATCTATCAAAGAAGAGTTCAACCTTTAGATAGGAACAAGGATTCATCACACTTCAATGGGAATGAACCAGGACACCTATAAGAAAAATGAGCGCACATTGCTGAAGAAAGACTTCACCTTTAAGAACCTGTAAAGAAGTGGAGTTAGATGTCCTAGAACCTTAACTGCTTACCCATTCGAGGGGGATGGCTAAGGGCAAGAAAGATGAGCAGGAATGAAGAGAAGATAAAAATAAGCCGATACCATGTATTATAGGAATTGATGTAAGGGAAGCTTTGTATGTTGTTTGCTATGATTTACAATAATTAGCGGGGATGTCGGTCACCGAATGTGCAATTTCTTCAGTGTTTAGTGCAATACGAGAACGGGGATTTGATGTTAAACGTTACCTTGCGTGCACCACTGCTGTTTCTCTGCGTAGTCCACAGAGCACACAGGAATACATGTTTGCTTGAGGCGTCCTTGTGCGCCATTGTTCATAATCTTTGAGACGGTTGAGCATTATCATCGCTTCACATGGCGCATCGCATTGTGGCAGAAGTGTACAGAAGATAATTTTCTCAACAATGCCTAGTAAGCAAGGGGATTGCTCTTGCGTTGTTTTACATACGGGCGTGGCAGGGCAGAGTCACCACCCCGTCTACCGGCAAAGACGCCATCTCCAAGCGCTCTCTTCAGGCTATGTACGATTGTAGTGCTAACACTATCAAAGCCCAACACGTAACCTCCGCAGCCCAGCACATGCGTTTTTGTCGCATAGGAAAGCAAGCACAGCAGGTGCCATACGCACAAACTGTGAAAGGTTGCCGCGGCGGCGTCGGGCGGGACGCCTGGAGGCAAGCACAATATAGTGGTGTGAAACCCAGCGGCACGCGGTAGCAAGACGACAGCACCATCCGGAAAGGCGCGAGAAGAGAGAAAGAAAGCTTCGCTTTAAAATAGATCCCAAAGCAGAAAACTCCAATTTTTCACTCAGTCCTGATGCTCAATAACATTGCTGGCTCTCTCGTAATTGAGAATACATGTAAGCATGACATAGCAACCGGAAAGGTAGATTTGTTGAAGAAGACACTAGCCACAATCCTAAAATGGGTGAAGCACATCTTCGCAATAGCCCACCTAACTCCACCACACTGCACCACACCGCACCACGCCATACCGTGAATTGGTTGATATGGACGCTGGTAGGGTAGAAGAGAACCGGCTCAAGGAGGCACGACAGGCAGCGAAAGACGCCAGGGAGACAGAGCGCGCTGTCCAGCTTGAAGAAAAGCGCATGAAGGAGGCGCCGCTCAGCGGGGCGCCATCTCTCGAGGCGCCGCTAAACCCGCCTCGCAGAACTCACGGACCGCTGGCGTTCAAAAGATCATAGGCAATCCTGTCCCAGCACGGAAATATGACAATGAAGTGTTTCGTGCCTTGTACCTGCCTTTTGAACGTCCCTATTGGAAATGACAAATATTTCAGTGCACTAGAAATCATAGCTTGAGTACTATGTGAAAAAACATTAGGCAGAACTCGGAAGTATTGCTTTTGTAACTTGATTGGACAGTAACCAGCGTATGTAATGCGATCCTGTACAAAGGGTCGGGAACAAAAAACCGCATTTTCATAAGTTTTTTACTTTCAGCCCGGATAATCTCGTTTTGTTCTCGCAACTTGCCAGGATGTTATCGCTTGAGTGCCCGAATAAGGGTTCTGGTTTTTCGCTCAAAGTAACTTGAAAGTTGCCGACAACGGGAGCTAACAGCATTTTATGCTTAAAAACACGAGGGCTTTTAAAGCAGTTGAGGCTCACGTCGGGTGCGATCAGGGTCCATGAATTCTTGCTTCCTTAAGTCAGAAACCTGTGCTTATCAGCGTCTGCAATTATTACAACCGTGCAAGTTGTTGCACAAATTTGATAACTGTTTGGCTATGGCACAACAGCGTTCGCCTCACATGCCCTGAAATACTAACGTGAGTAACTTGGGCAGCTACACAGAGGTATGCTGTTTCGCGCATATCAACTTTCACCACGGGGAGTCCACTACTAAAAGGGAGTGAGGACGATTGCAACAGGCATTGCAAAGGGTATTTCACAGGAATGGCTCAATCATTGGTTTAGCGCGTAAGCTTTTTAATGGGCTAATCAATTGCACTTTTTTATTAAGTTACCCCATTTAGTTACCCTATAGTGTTCATACACCCTCAGGAGGATGCACAAGACGTTTCACGTTACAACCTACCCGATCTGTACACCTACCCACGTGCAGTAAGCCATCAGCTCAGCCGTGCCTTTGTCTTCTCTCGCGGGACCCGTTAGCACTACAAATCACATAATGCCATAAAAACTACTTCATAAGGGAATATATTGGCTGAACCAAGGTAAAACTCATAAGACAGGCTAATCGACGTTTCGATAGGTATGTCTCTAATGGGCGATGTTTGCCTTTTCATCTTTGGCACTTCATTTTTGAATGGTTCATAGAGTGATATGTGCGGCCACAGGTAGCGGTGGCTATCTGCAAAGAACAAGCTAAAAAGAGAACTAGTGCTAGCATTTCACGTCTCTGGGCAACAGGAAAGTTTAAAAAAGAAGTAGGGGAGCAATGGAGAGGGGGAAGGCAAGATGGGGTGTTGCAGATGCGAAGAGTTGAGCTGGGACAACGTGTCACAAGGCCAATATACGTGTTCACAACAGAAAAGGTACACTGCAGGAAGGTGGCGTGCTCGCTGACCCACCGCTCCTCCTTCATAAGTAACCTTCGGATGCCGTGGACACCTACTAGTTTGGCGACCTTTTGCCGCAGGTCGTCCCTTTACCACTGAAGGTCACATGTTGCTGATATCTTTAATCGAGTAATTCAATATAATGAGATTGCGCTCTAGAATTATCTTTGTCTCCAATTTTATGTCTTATTGATGGCTTATTTGCTTACTCGTCCAAATTTCAGCTCGACAGACGAGGTGCTATCTGTGAGCGTGCCAGACCCTTCACTTTGCGGCACTATGGTACTCGACGCCACCATGCTGAAGAGTAAGAACACAAGAACAATGTATCAACTATTGAGCGTGAACAGATGTTTATCCATGTTACAGGTCTTTGCTTTAGATGGAACGTAACTGTGCTCCATAGATAACCGTCGCAACGTTGTAAATATATAACCCAACCTAAATTTACGAGATGGGTGTGCCATATGCGAGTTGAGTGCACTAAAATGAAGCTCCTACTGATGAATCTGATTACAAATAAATTTATTGTGAGTCCTACTGAAGCGAGGCTGTGATGTGTGCGAATGCACCGCAGTATAATATTTCAGTTTACACACCGCTTAATTGTCGTTAACACGTTTTATTTTCCCGTTATTGCTGTCTTAATTCACCGTATGAGTATTGAGCCTTGCGAATATTAGCCACTATCATTTGAGATCATTCTGGTTATTACCTACCTATCCATCAATATTCCAAATGCATTGTGTTGTGTCCGCAGCGTCAGTGCTTTGCCTTTTGTATTTAAACACCAGAGTTACATAGAGTCATAGCATTATATTGGATGCATGTTCTGTAATTAAGATTGGATACACGGCAATGATAACTTTCCAACATACGTAAGCCTGTTGCACTGCTTACGAGGTCATTCTAAAGGTGCTGCTCATAAATTAATGGCACATTTCAGAAAGGGGTATATACATAAAAATGTTGCACCCGTTAAGCGTAATATAATTGCAGTTTACAGGAGCATGATCTCTTTTTGTGTATGTGTGTGAGTTACAGAGCTGTAAACATGATACCTGAACTTTGTAAACAGTTAAAGTATTTAGTTTGTTGTTCAACAATTACTTTCCAATTAAGACGTCTCCTTGTTCAACTTACTGGATTTTGGCTTCTTTAAAATCTGGACAGCTTCATTATAACCAATGCATGAGTTGCGGAAAAAGACAATATCTCCATTCCCATGTATATATATAGAAGCGACTGAGCTAAACTTTCCTGTTAACAGGTCCGCATGCTATTAATATGCCTAAAGGCCGACTCTACTGATACGTGTATATGTCGAGATAATTTGTTTCTTAAGAAGGAGAGACATGAGATCACTCGCACCTTGTTTTTATGCATTATTAGGGCGGAAGATTGGAGTGACTTTAGCGAAGTTTATGCTGCCATCATGCCAAGAACAAAGCCGCCAAAAGTGATGTGCACGTGCTCGACCTGGTTCTAAAAACAAAACACACGTGGTGGTTCAATTGGCCAGGCAGCTTATGTCACTGTCCTATCTTAGCTGCTAATAAAGGACGTTCCAATACTCCTGCAGAAGGCAGGGCACATTAGTCATGTTCGACACTATGTGCTCACGCTGCAAACAAAAGAAAACTGCGCACGCTATACGTCTGCCCAAAAAAATTATATATTTAATTGCCAAGCATTCTAGGCAAGTTCAGCACTGATTTCTTTAAGGCTTCTTTGGCGACTGTAGCGTCCCTATCGTGCGAATATCCGTCGCTTTAGTAGGATGATCTCCAAAATAGTGTGGTCTAAAATGTGGCCCAATCGCGAGGGTAGTGCAGTCTATGCGCCATTGGGTATGTGCCACTCTGCAATGACCCTCTTGTACGCCAACTTCACGTGCGGCATAACCACACTGGCAATCAACTGTGCGCATGTTCCGTCACTTGATACGCAGCGCTTTTCGCCTTTTGGACTTATAAGGGAACAGGTGTTTGTTACTTGTGGGGACGAAAGTGCAGAATAGGGAGAACGCAAACACTTGCTGGTCACTCTGCTCAAACTTCAGACTGCGGCAGAATTCGATGTGTGACATTAAAGTAGCGTGAGAGTCTACGCTCTGTTGCAGCCACACGTGGTGCATTTCCTCCAAGGGACGAGCTGCTATCAATGTGTCCCACGATTTGCCATAGTCCGGACAACGGAACCCGAACACAGTGTAGTTAGTTCAAAAATGCGAATTGATCCCGAAGCAAGTGGAGCCTCTAACTGTGACCCGATCTCTAAGGTTATGTGCCCCTGGGACCAACCACTGAGTATGTACCACGTGGTATGTGCCCCTGGATATGTGCCGCTCCTCAATGGAGCTTTGAGACACAAACTTGGTTCAATAAGTATTATAACGGCAACAACAAACAACGCTATGCTCTGCATCTCCTCATCCGCTCGCAACACGTCGCAAAGACACGAAGAGGTTCCAATGGAAGAGTTATTTGATTCCTAAGAACCATTGTAGAAAACAGGTTCAAGAGGGGGTACTTCGGGCCAGTCGGTCCGACATATTTAAAGAGGAAAAGAACCATGACTGCAGACGTGACGTGACATAGAAGTGGACCGGACGAGCGATAACTAGCAACTAAGGTTTACTACCATGAAACACTAGCAGCAAAATGTCGCATCTGCTCGCAGCGTGCCTAGGCATACTGAGGAACGAAATGAAACACGTGGCAGAAAGCACCCTAGATGACTATGGAGAGTGCCAAGGGACAAAACATCAACTATCACAGGTTAATCAAAAACCGGGTTTCTTTTGTCTAGGAGAGCCACCGAAGGCTCACTTAAGCACGCCTCTAGCCCAAGTCTGCGCATGTGGGCCGCTTCCTAATTTCTCGCTCAAGTCTAGAGTCTCCCCTTCTTATAACGGTTGCTTATTGAATTTGGGGTAGAAACCTTTCCATTCACTAATGTGTTGGGGGAGATTGGCGCCGCAGCATTTCCGCCCTTCAAGGAGCGGAAATGCTGCCTCAGTCTATCATTATTACATAGACCAGTTTGGCCAACGTAAACACTGCCGCATTGCAGCGCAAAATGGCACACCACATTGGTGGCACAGTGCGCGTACTGCTACTCGTGCTTAGCAGTACAGGCGACCTTGCGCGGATCATCCGCCACATGCCTACATAGTTGGGATAACATCCAGGGGGCTAAGAACACGAGTGGAATGCCCTGTTTAGCCGCCACCTTCTTGAGGTGATAGACTGTGGCAGCATTTCCACTCTCTGAAGGGCGATAGCGGCGCCAATCTCCCCCGACACACTAGGGAATGCAAAGGTTGCTACCCCAAATTCAATCAAGCCATCATTGTAGAACGCAGACACCCTAGACTTGAGCTAGAAATTATGGAAGCGGCACACATGTGCAGACTTGTGCTAAACACGTGTCTAAGTGAGCCTTCGGTGGCTCTCCTAGATAAAGAAACCCGGTTTTTGATTAGCCTGTGATAGTTGATTTTTTGCCCTTTGGCACTTTTTATAGTCATCAAGGGTGCTTTCTGCACACGTGTTTCATTTTATTCATTAGTATGTCAAGGCACGCTGCGCGCAGATGCGACATTTTGCTGCTATGTGTTTCATAGTAATAAACCTCAGTTGCTGGTTACCGCTCGCATTCTCCACTCCTTCCTCACGTCCCACCTGAAGCGTGGTTATTTTCCTCTTCAAACATTGTAGAAAACCGTGAATGCTTCGAATTATGTAGGAGTCAACTGAAGTTCAGTCTGTATTACGCTTTTCTATAAATCATCTTTCTGTAATTCTAGATTCCACCATCAGTCTTCGTCATGCGTTCCGATACCTGTGTGACCATGCTGTGTCAGCAAAGTTCGCCGTCTGCAGTACCTAAACTAAACTACACTACAATTTCATTAAACAGCTTTAGCTAAGCTCTTAAGGTCCGAAGCTAAGCTCTTACGGATAGACCACCACTCGCCGTGGTCTATCCAAGCACATTTTGCAAACCCAATCTGCAGTAACGGCAGTGTGCATATATGCACAACGTTTATACCGGAAGCGCAGCCTCAAACACTGCAATCATTCTGCTACATGGTCAATTGAGTGAAAGGCGAATTCATGTGCGTCTACTTTGCTTATACGTACATTTGCATCTCAGCTGTCTCTAACTAGCTGCCACCCGTGCGTTACATACTCTTGAAGAATGCGAAAATAACGCAGCTCTCTGTATTGCCTTAGGGTGTAAAAAGAAAGCAAAAGCTTGAGTGACGCTAAACGAAGTCTGTCCGCTGCTAATGTCGGCCTCCTAGCAACGGACAAATTAGTACGGACACCAACCGTGCACCAAAGCAGCACAACCACGCTGGCGCATTTAGGCGTGCTTTGTAGCGAATCGCCCACAGACGAGAGTCAACTTCTCTTGTTCAGCGTACTGCTGCGTAACTTTCCATTTGGTATCTTCGCGAAAGAAAACAAAACTGAACTGGTTCCATGCAGACGAGGATGAGCGCCACACCGAGCGCCTGACGAGATTGGAAACGACGATAGCCGGAATGCGGGATTTCCTCACTCAACGTCTGAGGAACGCACCCGCTCGCCTCCCAACGGCGCAAGTCCTCGTCAAGGCCATTGAATACATCAGGTAATCACTCCGTACCCGACCTTTTGGTACCAATGCAGCAAGCCTTCGTTTAGTGCCAAACGTTTTAATGTGTAACCATTCCAGGGCTATGTGAGGAAAGGTTCTAAAAAACACGCTAACGGAGGCGACACGCTCGAGAGAAACGAGGCCATTTGCATTTTGAGTGACTCTGGTGTGATACAATGATGAGAAGAGTGAAAGTGTGACCGCGTTAGACAAACAATAGAAGTCACCTAAGCACTGCACACTTGCGTAACATTAGCCAACCAATACAGTCCCACGGATTTATGTAGTCTCACACCACGATAAAAACGTTTGGGAGCGTTCACCCTGCAGACAAGGAGACACAATCTATCCATTGCTATTCACTGCCTGCTTGGAAGAAATATTCAAGCTATTAAACTGGGAAGACTTAGGAGTAAGAATGATTGGTGAGTATCTAAGCAACCTTCGTTTGCGGATGGCCTTACCCTGTTTAGCAACACTGGAGACGAGTTGCAACAAATGATTGAAGACTTTAGCAGACAGAGTGCAAGAGTGGGGTTGAAGATTATTATGCAGAAGACAATGACAATCATGAATAGCCGGGCGAGGGAACAAGAGTTCAGGATCGCCAGTCAGCATCTAGAGCCTGTAAAGGACTACGTTTATCTAGGTCAATCACTCACAGGAAACGCTGATCATGAGAACGAAGTTAACAGAAGAATAAAAATGGGTTGGGGCACATATTGCAGACCATGTCAGCTCCCGACTGGATACTTACTGTTATCATAGAAAACGAAAGTGTACAATCACTGCATTTTACTGGTACTGACATATGCGGCAGAAATCTAGAGGCTGGCAAAGAAGCTAGAGAACAAGTTAAGGACCGCGCAAATAGGTATAGAACGAAGAATGCTAGGCATAATGTTAAGAGACAGAAAGAGAGCAGTTTGGATCAGAGAGCAAATGGGTATAGCCGATATTCTAATTGACATTAAGACAAAAAAAATTGAGCTGGCCAGCTCATGTAATGCGCAGGTTATACACCTGGCGGACCATTAGGGTTAGAGAATGGGTGCCAAGAGAAGGGAAGCGGCGTCGAGGATGGTAGAAGACTAGGTGGAGAGATGAAATTAGGAAATTCGCCGGCGGTAGTTCGAATCGGTTGGCGCAGGACAGGAAAATTGGAGTGCGCAGGGAGAGACATTGGCCTTGCAGTGGACATAAAATACCTGATGATGATGATGGCCCTGCGGATGTCGATGTAGTGCCGGCGCTTAGGGGCATTCGTCTTCACGATGGAGGCAGGGACGGGCGTTGCATGGGCGAACAGATCATGCGCTTACTATAGGATGGAACTGCGGAGTCGGCCTGACCCAGTCTGGTCCTAGACGACGAATGGAACGCCCAGGGCTGAAATTCGTTCCGCTCCATGAACAGTGGACGGTGGCCGGCTGGGAATTGCCAGGTGGAGTTGACCTGGTAGCAATCAGAGCAGTAAAAAGGGGTGTGCTTTTTTTCTGCTCTTTTTCTGCTTGGGTGGCGTAACGCATTGTTTCCGCTCATTGCACTAGGTCTGTGTGACGGGGTACACAGTACTGTAGCGTAAGCGTTCTAGTGCTACTTACCTCGAAAATAAGTCCGTTCGTCCGTCCGTACGGCTGTTTGTAACGAGTGACGCGATGAGCTCCTTAGGTATCCTTAGTATACAGGGTAGCCATTTTTATGTTTTCCGAAATTTTTGAGAATCACTTGTGACAGATAGCATAATTTTTGTTCTTGAAATGAATTATTCGAAAAGGCGGTACCAACTAGTACTACAAATTTAAGCTCACATTGAACTAATTCAACGAATTAGCTTCTTAATAATTATATATGGTACATATTGCAAGTTACGAAGTGTAGGCAGTTAGTTCGCAGAAGGATCCCCTTGAACTAAATCTCAATGGTGACACCTGTTCTTAGATTCTGTTTCGCAAAGCGTGTGACGAAACGCACTGGCATTCTAGTTGCGTTTGTGCTTTATTTCATAAAAGAGCACTTTGTAAAAAAAAGTGAGTGGGACAACAGTTCATTTTTACGGCGAGTTTGGTCGCGCATATATCGAAACTGGTTTCATGTTGAAAATTCTTTGCCAGAGGATGTGCCTTGCAAACACAGCGGCTACCAATCGCAAATTGCAGTTTGTGCCGCAATGTAAATAATTTTGAAGTTAATTGGTGAATTGAGGTTCATTTGTTGAGTGGGCAGTTCGGTTTCTCCTACAATTAATGTCCACCTCTCTGAATAATCTAGCTCAAGAACGAGAATTAAGTTATCTGCATTAGGCAATTTTTTTCAAAATTCCGATAAACTTAAAAATGAACGCTCTGTATATTAAAACGCGCTAAGTCTACGTATGACTACTGAGATTTATTATTATATCTATATACTGAAGATTGCTTAAGCACTCTTTGTCAAGTCATGCTAACGAGTTTCTGCAGTGATATTTTACGGAAGCTTTGGAACGGCGCCATTTGAAGCTTCTAATGGTACCGTTTTCTATCCCTAGAAACCCAAATGCATGGTACACCTTCGGTACCTATGGATGAAAATGGTTGTACGGATGCGTTAGGCATTTCGCGATCATGTTCGAAGCCACCGTGCCGAAAACTTGGATACAGTTAGCGTAACTGCTTAAAGGGACACTAACGGCAATAATAAGTTTACATGGCCTGTTGAAATACTATTACAAGAAACCTCGCTGCACTTATTTCGTGTCAAGAAAAGACTTAGTTTAGGAGAAAGTCGCGTCTGAGTGGTTCGCCCCGGTGCTGAGTGTTGTGACGTTGTATGCGCCATCACCGCTTATTACTGCCGTCGGTGAGAAATGACTCGCGACAGCCTGCGCTACGGTTTTCGGCGCGAAACGACAAAGTGCGGCCACAAATAAAGCCAAGACAGAGATGACAGTGGAAAAGCGGAAGGGAAAGAGCACGCCGAATCGCAAGACATAGTATTTGACCCTCGTCGTGATGGAGCTTGTTGACAACCCAGACAGCCACACATTGGCTCACGATACGTTCTTTGCCACTGGCAATTTCTCTGAGTTTCGTAAGCCAGCAAAGCGAGCGCAGCCATACGCGATAACAAAACTACAGAATCATTTAAGCGCGGGTGGCGCAGAGTCGAATGAAAACGAAGCCTTTCGAGCACCAGCGTTGTTGTCGAGGGTAACGTAAAAAAAAGTTATATTCTCTAAGAATCGAAAAACTAAACAGGTAGCATTCCTTTCCGTCTTCTTATAAGGAGTGGTTGAGTACTATAGTGGCAAAATTGAGAATAGGAGCTTCTACGTCATCAGGCTAGTGCTGGAATATACAGCGGGAGCACGACATAGTGTCCTGCAACTACCTTAGTTTCTCCATTAGTAAAGCTCAGTTCGCGATAACATGGACGATTTGGACGTTTCCGAGCATTAATCTGTCATTTTATCTTTACTTTTGATTTGTCTTTAGTGTCTCTTTAAGACGGTCCCACCTACCTATAGATAGAGAGAGAGAGAGACAGACAGACAGACAACGAACTTTATTGAATCCTGAGGAGCTACTTTCGGGACCTCCTAACGGGAGGCCATTGTAGCCGCTGGCCGCGCCCACGTAAAGGACAGAACGCCGTGACGCTCCGCTCTTTCCTGGGCCCTCTGGATAGCCTGGGCTTGCTTTCGGAGTACCGTGCTTCTGATGGCCTCCTCCCATTCGGCTTCGCTGGAGAGGAAGTCGTTAGGCAACGCGGGACATCACCAGAGCATGTGAGCCATTGAGCAAAAGGTTTCAGTGCAGTCGGGACAACTAGGGTTCACATCCGAGTACATCCTACTGAGGAATCCCCGCGACGGGAAAGATCCCGTCTGCAGCATTCTAAGTGTAGCTGACTGACCTCTACTGAGCTTCGGGTGAGGCAGAGGATAAATTCTTCGACCAAGTTGGTAATGTTTGGTAATTTCATTGAATGTGAGGAGTGGATCGTTCTGCTGAGTCCCTTCCTGCCCCTCCGGAGCCTCCAGACCGTCGCCGTGCGTAAGTTCTCGCGCACGGTCGTGGGCAAGCTCGTTGAGGTCTGGGAAGCCCTCGAGAACGTTCGTCCCCATGTGTGCGGGGAACCACGTGATATAATGAAAACCGGGGCAAGTCCTTTTCTCTAAAATAGAGGCCGCTTCTCGTGCGAGGTTACCCGACTCAAAAGCTCTGATTGCGTCTCTCGAGTCAGTGTAAATGTAGGAACGCTCTGGGTCACACAAGGCCAGCGCAACCGCAATTTGCTCTGCTATACTCGCGGTGGCCGCTCTGACCGAGGCCGAGGAGCGAAGCCCCCCCCCCCCCCCCCACCCGTCTATAACCGACAACGCGAACACTCTCCTGTTCCCGTACTGCGCCGCATCGACAAAGACCGCGGAGTCTCTGTCATCTCTAACTTTCTTCAATATGGCTCGAGCACGGGCTTTACGTCTACCCTCGTTATGCTGCGGATGTACGTTCCGCGGGAAGGGCCTCACTAGGTAGGTCGCCCTCGTTTCTCGTGTCAATGTTATATGCCGGTCCTCCATTATCCTAGGAGCCATACCAACCTCGTCGAGAATTCGCCTGCCAGCTTGGGTCGACGATAGCCTAACCACCTGGGCAGTGACCTGTGCCTCTATAATCTCGTCTATGCTATTGTGCATACCGAGTTGATCTAGCCTGTCGGAGCTCGTGGCAATAGGCAAGCCTAGCACTTTCTTGATGCTCTTGCGCATGAGTGTATTTAATTTGGTCTTTTCCGTTTTTGTCCACACTAGAGCTGACGCCACATAGTTAATATGGCTCATGAGGAACGCGTTGTACATCCGAAGGAGGTTGTCTTCACCTAACCCCTTCTTTCGGTTGGACACCCTAGCAATTCGCCGCAACATATTCTCCGTTTTGGCTGTAACGTGGGTAATTGTTCTGGCATTACAGCCCCTCGCGTCTATGAGCAGGCCTAGTATCTTAACTGAGTCGACTCTAGGAATTTTCTGCCCATTATTCGCGTATAATGCCACGGGTAGCTGGTTGAGGGGTGTCAGACCCCGAACCCCTTGCCTTGCGGGTCTGTAAAGCAACAGCTCCGATTTACTAGTAGACAGCTTGAGACCCGTGTCCACGAGGTAAGCCTCCGTCTCGACCAAGGCCGCTTGTAGAGCTTGCTCCATTTCAGCTAGGGAGCCCCCTGGGCACCAGATCGTGATGTCATCTGCGTAAAGTGCGTGACCTATGCCCTGGAGGCCGCCCAGCCTATCTGATAGACCCTTCATGACTATATTGAAGAGCAGTGGCGAGATGACTGATCCCTGAGGTGTACCCCGAGCTCCCAATCCGTATACGCTCGACCGAATCGGCCCCACCTGAATAGTAGCAGTTCTATTCATGAGAAAGGACCTTACAAAGGCCTGGAATTTGACTCCTAGGCCTATCCCGGCCGTGGCTTGCAGAATGTATCTATGAAACACTGTGTCGAACGCCTTAGTGAGATCCAGGGCGAGAATCTCTCTCACGTCCCGGGTGCCGCTATCAAAGATTTGCTTCCTTAGCATTAGCATAACCTCCTGCGTCGAGAGGCCGGGCCGGAAACCAACCATATTATGTGGGAAGAGGTTTCTGCGCTCTATGTACCCGGAAACCCTGTTCAAGATCGCGTGCTCCGCTACCTTGCCTATACACGAGGTTAGTGATATTGGCCTCATGCTGTCCAAATGAAGGGGTTTTCCTGGTTTAGGGATGAGTGTCACTATAGCCGACCGCCATCCGTCAGGCACCTGTCCTGTCTCCCATACTCTGTTTACCTCCTTAGTTAGTAGTTCCACTGCTTTATCGTCCAGGTTTCGTAATAGCCTGTTAGAAATTTTATCCGGACCCGGAGCCGATCTGCTGTTTAAATTGTAGGTCACCGCCCTGATCTCCGATTCTGTGAAAGGCGCGTCCAGTTCCTCTACCGTCGCGCACTCGATCTGCGGATAATCCTCTTCCTGCGTCGGCCCTATAGGAAGGTATCTATCCGCGATCGCATTCAAAAGTGACTCTTCAGTACCTCCCTCCTGTTTGTGCCGGTGTATGACTTTACTAAGTGTTTGCCTTTGATTATGCTTTGTCTGTGCGTCGCCCAGGAGGTGCTTGAGGAGGTTCCATTTCCCCCCTGAGCGCATGGGCCCGTCTACTGCCGCACAGACCTCGTCCCATTGTAGCCTATTGAGCTCCGCGCAATATCTCTCGATCTCTCTATTAAGCTTCGCAACCTTTTTCCTCAGCCTACGATTTAACCTTTGTGTTTTCCACCTCATCAGAATTGACGATTTCGCCTCCAACAGATGCGCTAGGTGCGGATCCATTCTTAGGACCTCCGCTTCTGTTTCTACTACCTTAGTAGCCCTCTCGACGTCCTCCGTTAGCGATTTGATAGCCCCTTCAAACGAGGAAAATGTGCTCGTTCGCTCCTTCCTAAGTTTCCTGAACTCCTCCCAGTCCGTGACTGGAAATACTCTCGCCGGTCGGGCGACCACCGTTAATGTTACCGCTACTATGAGAGAGAGAGAAATAAACTTTAATGCTTGACGAGGCTTCTTGAGCCCAAAGGTGGGCGGCCGCGTCAGTCCAGGCAGCCATGGCTCGCTGCCGGCGCCCGAGCCCTGTTCACCAATCGCAGCTGGCTGTCAGGGTCTTGTGTCACCAGCAGAGCCTCCCACTGGTCTTCCAATATTTCCTCCGAATCTACTTCTTTCTGCATGTTATCGCATGGTGGTAGTGTTGACGGTGGTGCTTCTCGATTATTTCTGCACCCCAGCACCATATGGCGCAAAGTGTTGGGCGTGTCCGGCGGGCAGAACTTGCAGTCTCGCCCGTCGGTGCCCGGATACATGGCGTGCAGCAGTGTTCCGTGTGGGTAGGTCTTCTCCAGGTTACCGCTTGTTCCCTACTCATCGTCTTATGCTGTTTTGATAAGGTGGGTTATTTGATGCACTGTTCTCTGAATTATTTCCAACTCTTCTCCCTCGGCCCCGTCCTTTTGAATCAGGAGTGCGAGGAAGCGGAGCGTCGTTACCTGCTGAATTATGATGCCTCGCACCTTTACTTCTGGGTCTGGCATCTGCTGCGGTTGTCGGCCTCTTGTGCGCTTTTTTAGCATCAAGAGCTCTGAGTTTTCAGTAGCGCACGTCAGTCCACATTCTTCCAGGTACTTTTCTGTAGTGTCAACCGCTTCTTGCAGAGCGTCTTGCTGTTTACCTGTCGACCCTCCCGTAGTCCAGATGGTGAGGTCGTCAGGGTATATTGCGTGACCAATCCCTCCTATTTGCTTCACTTGCTCGGGTGGCGAGCTCATCGCCAGATTGAATAGCATCGGCCAAATGACGGAGCCTTGTGGCGTTCTCTTTCGCAGTATGTCAAATTTCTCAGAGCGTAAGTTGCCTGTCCCCACTGTTGCTGTCCGCTCTTTCAGAAAAGCTTTGACGTAATTATAGATTTTTTCGCCGCAGTTATATACGTTGAGGTGTTGCAGTATGGCTTCGTGTGACACGTTGTCGAAAGCCCCTTTCACGTCAAGTGCGAGGATGGCTCGTTTGCTGTGCGTGTCCAGTTTGTCGAGGACTTTTTCCTTGATCTGCAGCAACACGTCTTGCGTGGACAGGTGAGCTCTAAATCCGAACATGGTATTTCGAGATATTCGAGGTGTTTCGAGAACATGTCTTCGAGATATTCGATCATGCGGTTGTGCACCATGTGCTTGTAGAGTTTTCCAGCACGCGAGGTGAGGGATATAGGTCGAAGGTTCCGCATGCTGATGGGCTTGTTGGGTTTAGGTATCATGGTTACCTCGGCATGTTTCCATTCCAGTGGCACCTAACCGTGTTCCCAGCACTCGTTGATGTATTTTAAGAGCGCGTCTACAGAGGGTCCGTCAAGGTTCCGGAGTGTCTTGTTCATTCTGTCGTACCCCGGCGCCGTGTTGCGGGTGAGCTTGCTCAAGGCCCTTTCGATTTCTGCTTTTGTGAAGGGCCCATCTAGTTCTATGTTTGGGTTGCCTCGATACTCGTCGAAGTGCGGATCTACAGTTATGTTTCGCTCCGTACCGAGGAACTTCTCCTTCACTTCTTTGATAATGTCTTCCTCTTTCCCCGGGTGGTTGTGTATGAGTCTCTGCGCTTTCTGTTTTGAGGCGTTTTTCTTCTCCTTTGATAGGAGAGTCTTGAGTACCGCCCAAGTTCGCTTGCTGCTTAAGGTCCCTTGAAGCTTGTTACATGTTTCGCGCCAGTTATTTCTTTCAAGTTGTTCATGGTACTCTTTCGTTTCCTTGATCAGCTTGCAGATTCGAATTTTGAGTTTCCGATGGCACTTGTTACGCTGCCAGGATTTCGCGAGACCCCTCCGCGCCTCCCACAGGTGGAGTAAGTGGGGGTCGACCACGGGGGTGACTTGCGACAGCTGGATTGTCCTCGAATGCTTCTCGGCTCTTCCCACGACTCCTCTGATCCATATTTCTATGTTGTCTATCGTCGCATTAATGGTGCTCTCGTCTTTGCGACAGACCTGCTAGTCCGTTATCTTGGCTTTTCCGATCTTCATCGTCGCTTTGTGGTACGGAATGATCGTTCGCACTATATATTTGTCGTTACCAAGATTCTCGTCCATACAGCTCCACTCATACAGTTTGAGTCCGTGTACGAATGTGAGGTCGGGGATGGTGTTTCTAGGTACACTGTTGCCGATGCGCGTGGGTGTCTGCGGGTCGTTGAGTAGCGTGAGGAGGTGTTGTTGGGCTACGTTGTACACAGCTTCTCCTTTTTTCTTTCAGGCCGCATAACCCCAGGCCACATGTGGAGCATTAAAATCTCCAACGACTATCAGGCCGTTACCCCTGCTCAGCTTTTTCACCTCTCGTATTAGCTTGTCTAGATCTTTTAGGTGGTCCTTCGGTGGGCTGTACACGTTTGCCACAAAGAGGCTTTGCTGCTGTTTTTTCTCAGGTACGATTTCGACGAGGGTGTGTTCGACGCGGTGTTGGATGTCGTGTCGTTGAGCGTTGATGGCCTTCTTGGTCAGGATTGCTGTCCTCGTTTTACCATCGGTGACGTGAGTGCGGTAACCACTGACTTTGAAGTCTTCAGCTTCGGTTTCTTGCCAGGCTATGATATCTGGGTCAAACTGCGTGCAGATTTGTACAAGGTTGCTTCCCTTACTTCGGATAGAATGACAGTTCCAATGCCAAATTGTGAGCCGTGGGTGTTTCTTGTAGTCGTCTTTCTCCTTAGTTAGCCTCGCTATCTTGTTCGCTTAGGGTCTGCATTATCTTGGCTTCTCTCGCAGGCTACTTAGGTTTCTTGCGAGCATTATCTCCTTCTTCTAGCATGTGGATGCGCTGACTGAAACTTTCTCCGGATTGTGTCATTTTGGTCTGTAGAGCCTGAATCTGGTTCTTTATTTCGCTCTTGAGAGATTGGAACCCAGTCTGTATCATTTGTATTACCGTGGTTTGCATAACCTGCGTTACTATGGACAGTGTGATTTCCATCATGACGGTCACGTTGGCCTTGATGCGGTCTTCAAGTGTATTGAGGTCGTTCTGGGTTGTCGCTGCTTGGTTCGACAGTGTTGATGGCGCTGGTCGTATTGGTGATGATGGTGGTGGTGGGGATGAAGGCCGCGGTAGTGGCGTTTGCGATTGCTGGGTCTGTTCTCTCCGTAGTTGTTCTATTTCCCGCATCAGGTATTCGAGCGGTTTTCTTTGCTGGCTTCCTTCTCTTGTGTCTTCTTCTTTTGCTGTTCTAGCTCTCTCTTCAATTCATCGTTCTGTCTTCGGAGAATCATTATCGTGTCTTCGTACCTCGAGTGCCTTGTGGTTTGAACGCCATTATTTTCTCTCGACGCATGATTGTGCCCTGTGACGACGTTGACCCAGCTTACCTTGCGCTGGGTGTTGTCGTGTTCCATGCCCGTTGCCGTTGTCCGGGAGACGCTCTGTTTTCTTTCCCTCGATCTGGAACCCGACTTGGATCTGGATCTTTTTGTCGGCTCGGTCTCATTCGGTGACTGTGGCGATGGTAATATGGTCATCATGTGCTTGTTGTCGTTTGTAGTTGCTACGCTGGCCTGGTACCAGAAGCTTCTCTGTCTCGATCTTGACCGCTCCCTGGCTCCCAACGGTTATGGGGCCAGTTTCAGCTTCCTTCGAAAGTCTCTACTCGCCGTTTTATGGGGCATTCCCCAGAGCTTACATTTCGGTTCGCATTGGTGGTTATTTGGATCAGAGTTGTGTTCAACGCAGTTGTCACATAGTTAATCGTTTGGATTAGGGCAGACGTCTTGTCTGTGTCCTATCTACGCACAATATCTGCAGTACTGGACTGATTTTCTGTAGGGTCTGCAGCGGGTGAGCGAACATACAACTTTAACGTAGAATGGCACGTGTGGGCCCTCGAAGGTGATCACCACCAACGTCGATCTTCCCAGCATTGTAGCGTACAAGATTTTGCACTTGTTGGTCGTTGCTAGTAGATCTACTAGCTGCTCGTCGGTGGAGCCCTCCTCTATTCCGTGAACAACGCCACGTACAGTGCCCGGAATTGGCTTGAAGTACGGCGTGACTTCGTATGTTGGGTGTCCTATTTCGATGCTTGTTATTTCTGCTAGTTTAAGTGCACATTCCTCTTCTTCGGTACTTGCCAGAATTAAGTTTTGTTGCCACTGTGTCTGTATGATCACCTTGGCCTAGAGCTCCTGGGGTCTCACTCCGCATGCTTCGGCTAATCCTCTTGCTATTACTCCATCTTTCCAGTTTGATACTTTCACACCAGCTTTAGGTTTGCAAACAATCTTGTAATGGTTTTCTGGTAGCGGTGGGGCCGTTGGCCAGCGAGGACGTGGCTTGCTTGCGTTGTCGTGGCTCCATGGCTTTTGAGGGGCTTGTTGCCGTTTTCCATCTTTGGTGTTCTGTCCCGTGCTGTGTTCGTATGAGAACTCCTTCTGCATCTTCGACGTTGCGATGAATTCTTTCTTCTTCTGATGTCGCGCTAGTAGCATCACCCACGGTCCGGTCTTGCATAGTGTTTTTCCGCTGTTGCTGTCGAACGTCAGCTCCGTGTCGTTCATCTCTGCTTCATTATCTGTCATTCCTGTTATGGCGCTCGTTCGGTCAACTTCCATAACGCTAGGTTGCGGCTACGTTTGAAGAGAGGAAAAACATTTAAAAAGGCCGTTGTCGGGCGGCCCAGCGTGCACGTGGATCTCGAGGCCAAAAAACATGCACCCGGAACATAGCAAAGACAGGAGGCATAAACGAGCCGAAGCATTAAAAATTAGATTCGGTAATATCTCGGAACATGAGGGGGCCTATGTAGACGCGGCGGGAGGTAGCGGCAGTTTTACGGTGGCAACGGCCGTCAGTGGCCGGGGTATTCCCGTGACCGCTGTCACTCTGCGTGGGCCCAACATAGAAGTTGCCGAGGAAATTGCGATCGCATTAGCTTGCGCTGGAACGGACGCGAAATTTGTGATCAGTGACAGCAAAACTGCCATACAAAATTTTAGCAAGGGAAGGATCTCGCCCTTAGCGGCCAGAATCCTAGGCCAGAGAAAGCTAGATAGAAAAATTCAAATAATTTGGACTCCGGCGCACGAAGCCGTCCCCGGCAACGAGGCGGCCCACGAGCTGGCTCGAGATCTCTACCGCCGAGCCGCTACGGGGCCCCCCGATGACCGAGGGAGCGGAGAGCGCATGCTAAAATATGGGGAGATTACGCAGCATTACAGATTGGCTCGTAGACTGGTATCCCCGCCAGACCCAAAATTAAACAATAGACAAGCAGTCGCGTGGAGACGACTACAAACTTATACATATCCGCACCCGGTTATGGCGAACCACATGTTCCCCGAGGCCAGGAGCGATAAATGTAATCTTTGTGGGGCGAGAGGGTCCCTCGACCACATAATATGGGAATGTCCGTACTCTCCCAGGGGAAAGCACAAAATAGGTAGTAGAGACACCTGGGAGACCCTGCTGCGCAGCTCGGACTCTGAGCTCCAGCTCCGGCTCGTCCAACTGGCTGAAGAGGCCGCTGGGACCCAAGACCTCCCAGCCTGCATCTGAGGCGGCGGCACTCGCCCCCTGACTTGTGTGTCGGGGGGTGGGTAGATCACCTTTTCCGTTGGACATTAAAGTTTATTCTATCAAACGAGGCATGAGGCGCGAGGCGCGTGGCCTCAGGCAGCAGGGCTGGGCAATCGGGAGTAGGCTTAGCTGGGCACGGCCGCCACCTTGCAAGTTTCAGGATTAGTACTTGCGTGAAAAATAAACTCATGTCGGTGTGCGTGGTCTGTCTGAATGTCGTTTCTTGAGCTGAGTCGAATGCTGTGGACAGTCAAGCGTTCCAGAGGAATTGCAAGCTGAATCGGGAGCACATGTACAGCAAATCTGCTCGGGTTGCACTCTTCTTTTTGCACCTATATCAGATAAGAAAAAAAGCTTATATTTGCTTATCAGAGTTCTATGTTGGGCTAGTTGGTGCATGCCTTAAGAAGGATGTTTGGCAAAAGGTTAAAATTGCCCGAACAATTTACCCTTAAGCCACAGATCCTTCTCAAGTATATATATACCTTTTAAAGCAGTGGCCATTGTGCATTCACCGTTGAGATAATTTTTGCATCTGTCATTGAAAAGATTAGCTGAAAGGAAGCGTTCATCTGAATATAAATTTTAGCAACCTTAGACTTCAAAGCTTGTTTTTTTTTTCTAAATAACTGCGGCGGATGCTTATGTACAATCGTTTGTTTGGGGCCTGGCTCAGAAGTAGGTTTTACATTTTTTCTTGCTTCCTGTTCATTTTAGTTTTGCTTGATACGATGTCAAATATGTGAACACTATACGCGAATTTTTGCCGTTTGTGTTGGCATCGAAGTCACCGTGAGGTTCTGTATAAAATGGCATTCCCAGAAGGTCCCATCGCGCCCCGCCCGCCATAGGCTATGGGTTTGAGGAGGAACGATGTGAGGGTGCGCCAAGAAGATTCCTGACTTGATGCGCGCCGAGTGTCGAAGGTCACGTGATAAAGGGCAGAAGAGAGTTAAGCTCGCGTCCCCTCCTCTAGCCCCTCCTCTAGCCCACACCATATCTTGTAGGTAAGCTCCGCCAGGTGAAATGTTGCAACAAGCCGAAATGGCTGGTGTATGCATGTTTGCTGTATTCGCCTGCAACTATAGTGCTGAAGGTTGCATTATTCTCAAGTTTTGGTGACGCTTTCAAGAAAAAAGCAATAGAAGCGTTCTCTTCTCTCTATTAGCGCTTTTCATCACGCCAGCGTTGTGATAGCGTGTTTTGCTGTCATGACGTCCGATCTGCTCGTATTTCCCGGCGCTCGCGTGACACTATGCCTGTTGATTTAACTGCAATTTGCACTACCCATAGAACTACAAATCTTACGTCGGGTAGTTGCGAAATATTTTGCTGTCACTGTTATACTTCGCCTTAAGAGCAAACACTTGACATTTTCATTAATTTCGTACATTTAATTTATATGACTGCTGATGTACTAAATGGGACCAAACTCTTTGTTTGATCTTATCTATTACCTTTATTGATTATTTTCCCTACTTAGTGAATTTGATTCTGAATGCTGTCAATTACGCACGGCAGTAGTTACTGCGTATTGTTATGGTGTGGTGGTATGTATCCTCGATAATTCCCTGGATTAAACCAGGTTCTTATTCCGTGTCTAGCCTCAATGTCCCAATGACACAAGCCTTCGTTTAATTAAAAGCATTTTTTTCGCAATCGACGTAGTCCAGTTAAAATCTGACTGTGTATTCTAAGACGATACGTAGGTTGAGCCGGCACAATTATGCCACGCACTACGCTCTTGAGAGCTTATTGGCGAGGAATGATTCTAGGGTTTTAGTAGTTATTGCTTAACTAACTATGCTTGCAGGTCTACACGTTACCTTATAAAGCTGTGGAGAGGCGCGTTCATATACCTTTTGTACTACCAAAT
The DNA here is from genome assembly GCF_023375885.2 of Dermacentor andersoni. Lineage (NCBI taxonomy): Eukaryota > Metazoa > Arthropoda > Arachnida > Ixodida > Ixodidae > Dermacentor > Dermacentor andersoni. Next base: position 49,274,715 of record NC_092818.1, read on the forward strand.
TCTTCCGGAAGCAGCAATTATGTATATATTACCTACGCTTTGTAGAGCGTAATTGTCGCAGCGCTTGTGGTGTCGTCTTCTCGTCTCGTATGCCTTCTACGTTTTGCGCTGTTAACACCAGGACGGTAAACCAACAAGCCCAAGCTGCTATTTAAGCTTTGTAGGAGTTTCGCTTAAGCGAGTTTTACGTAGGTTAGAAGTTGGGGTGCGAGCTCAATCCTGCATGGTAAAGTATAGTAAAGTAGGGCAGTTAGTATATTAAGATATTCGAACGCGGTACGTATGCACACGAAATACTTTTTCAATATTGAGCAGACTACCGTCTATGTTCTGATTTGCTGAAAACGTAGACGTAATGAGAAAGTGATTGTGGTTAAAGGTAACAAAAGCAGACAACAGGGAAGAAACTGACAGTTTCGCCCGAAGGGCAAAGCACTGACAGTGATAGCAAGGTTTAGCGTGGCGCTTAAACTTCTCGGATGTAGTTCTAAATATACGTGGGCCGGACTTACGCGGAGGCGATATACATGGGTGCACGAAAAGTTCTGGCACTCACTAAAGCTTTACCGCGCCATGTGGGGCCTGTAATGATACCACACAGGCGCCACTACGCTGCCCGTAAGGACCCCGTGCCAGTAAAATTACATCGCTTTCGGGTTTGAACTCTAATATGGTTCTGCACGTTTAATATTTATTAGTCTGAGAACAGTTGAGATAAAAGGCATACGCTGCCGTCAAATTCGTGAAATTCGATTGGGGGCTGACATTTTAAAGATCTTGAGGAATAATTTCCTCAAGAATGTAAGACCTCGTAGTCCACTTTTATTCATTGAATAGTGTAGCAAATAATGTACGCATACAGCGTGCCAAGTAGCATGTCATGGCATATAGCATACATGTGCCTTAATATACGCGGAGCGTAAGGGCAACGACGACGGCGATGGTCAAAACTCACTTATGGCATCCATATAATGGATATCGTAATAATATCACATTGATTATTGTGCTGGAAAACATGAGAAAACAGATGTCTCTGACGCCGCTAGAAGTAATGATATTTTTATAAGGCAGCGTACAAAAAAGCAGGAACGAGCTTTCGGTATGTCGCGTGCAGGAAACGCCAGAACAAGTAACTATTTGAAAACTAACTGCTTAGGCACCACTCTCTGAGATCATCGAAAAATTTTCCTACAGCAAAAAGAATGCTGATACAATCCAAAGAGAGAGAGAGAGATAGCACATCAAAAAAATATGGAACATTCATCTCATGGTGACTGTCGACAGTAATGCGAATAGCAATCGAGTACTGTAGCCACAGACCATGTTCCTGACGTCCCGTTTATTTAACAGGTGTAGGGGTAATTTTGATACTTTTGTTAGTTAAGCTATGTGTCACATACCTCAACGTTGTTAGACTTTGCGAAGGGGTTGTGATGAATGTCGTGTGTGAAATCAATAGCCGTGGCTGGCGAGAAGAAGACAGGACAACAAAGAGTGCGCGCGCGGACGTGAGTCCCGTGCTAGGCAAAAGAAGGCGACGTGCAAGTAAGAAATAAAGAAAAATAGAACCGATCTGGAAAATCCATGGAGATCCCAAGAACCAATCAGTGGTGTACACGGACCTCCAAAAATCACCAATCCTGAAAAGACACAATGGCCATAGCAGAAGTAAAAGCGAAGCACGGGATTATACGCACGGTCGTAGGGGAAACCACGGAAGGAGATTGGCCAGCGGAGCGGGCGTTGAAGGCATACAGTTGAATTGTAGGCCCGAGCCATGAAGCCTTCACCTGACCGGCGCGACCATACGGTGAACCATAAGGCTGGAGGCCTCCAGTGCTCGTGGGCAGAAAATCGAAGTGGTCGGGTTACAGGCTCCAGCTAGGCGACACGTTCCCGGCTAGAACGTCCACAACCCGTACGAATCCTCCCCCCCCCCCCCCCCCAACTTTGATGCGGTACCAGCGTCTCCTCAAACGACTGGACACTACCTTATTAAGCCAGCCATCCTCGACCCTCACTCAACAACACCGTTGCCTTGGTGTGAACTCCACCATCGACTTCATTGCCTCGCCCGCCGTCAGTCACCGGTGAACTCAATCTCTTTGACCATACCGCATGGTTTTACTCGCGATGTGCTGTGCCACCACATTGCGTGTTAGATAGTTTTCGAGATATGTGTTGCGATGAGCTCTTGATCTTAATATTTTATTCATTGTTTATTGATTATTGGTCATCTTGGTTATATGAAATGTATTGTGTGTTTTCCCGAGACTAATGGGGGGGGGGGGGAGTGCTTTGTCTTTAATTGGGTACCCTGGGGTTCTGCCTCTGGGACTCGTTCGAAACCATTAAAAAGTAGCCGCGTCATAGGCACTCACTTACAAAGATCAGGTATGAGCACAGAGGTGCAAATAGACGACTGTATGACACCGACGCAGTGATGATTGAATGATGTAGGAATTATATAGATGGAATTACGACGGGCGTATAATGACAATGACTTGATGACAATAAGATTCCGACTGTTAAATGATGTCAACGACATGACGACAATGAAATTACGACTGTATGATGACGATGGCGCGACGACGAGGGTATGTTGACAACCGGATGAAGAAACGAGAATGACGACGATAGCTCACCAAGTCGGAATGACGCGACGCTATGACAACGGATGCATAATCGCGTCTGTGTGACGATGATGCAATGACAAAATTGGCACGACAGCGGTGGCCTGTTCACGACTTAATGACGATGGCATGAATATGATAGAATCAGGAACAAGGGATGAAGTCAATCTATCGACGAAGGTGGTATCACGACGACGGTATTGCAACGACGCTCTGACAATGCAGGCATCATTGCGGCTGTCTGATAATGACGACATGAGAAGGGTGGCATAATAAAGATCGAATGACGACAGTATGATTACAAGATTATACCAAAAACAATTGACGTCGATGGAACGATGGAGGCGATTTGGCGACGGCAGCACGCTGACAATGCTGATCGCGTTATGACAATGATGAAACGACAGCGTGACGACGATGGTATGACAACTAATGTATGACGGCGTTGGCGCGGTGATGACGACATGACGAGAGTTGGCTGACAAACCTGGAATAACGACGATACAACGACCGCGAGGGCATCACGACACCGAAAAAATACTTATGGTTCAAGCTATTATACAATTTAGACCACAAGGTTACAATAGAAGGCGTGAGGACGACATGACAAGACAGAGATCACGAAGCTGGATAGACGAGGATTGGATCACCCCCTGGTATCACTATGGTCCTGTGACAACCAATACAGCTTTGTGTGATGGCGATGGCATTACGACAACGGCGTGACGGTTGTCAGAAAACAAAGCATAAATGACGGCTATGCAACAGGAATCCCTGGTGTGTCACTAGTGTCAAAGCCCTGAATCCAAGGCCTCACGTGTCGCTCACTCTGGTGGCAAGTATTGTAGTGGTCATTACTTCGCAATTATTCTTAGGTGCCTTTCTCCTTGGGAGCTGCGGTATTGCACAGCGCTTTCATACACAAACATGCAACAAAATCAGATATGAAATACCAACATATACGGCTCTCACACCAGTGACTTGAGGTCGCGCGATTATTTGCGACTAGCGATCAAAAAGCCACTGAATGTTGACTATGCACACGACTGAATATGAACTACACAATGTGAACTAGTTGCCGTCTGCTCATATGTGCATCACCACTTAAAGTAAGTGTAACCGTATGCAGACGTCCAGTTCCTGTGCATCGTATTGGTTCAGGATTTTTGCCACTGCAGACTCGCGGCTGAAAAATGAAGCAGCGAGCGACTCGCCCAAATTGGCCCTTTTTCGAGAAAAGCAACCATTTGCAGCCATTTAGACTGTAAGCTTTGCGACCAACTTGGTCGATAAACCGCTGTCAGTCGTCGGTTTGAATGAACTTTTATGCATACCGTATGTCATATATTGGACGTGTTTTCGATGCCTTGCATGATTGGATGACGCCAGAAATTACCGTATCGAGAAGTCATATCATAAGAAGCCAACAAACACTGACACGAAGGACAACACAGGGAAAATTACTTGTGCTTAATAAATGAAATAACTAAACAATGAATTAATAGAAATGAAATTCCGGTAGTTCTGGGAGGGTCAGGAAATTAACCTATTTTGTTGCGTTCAATAATGTCATCTTACTTTTCAACTGAACAACCTAAATCTTTTTTTAGGAACCCATGCTTGTCTGCGATTCACTTTAACGCTCGAAGTCTGAAAGAACACCATCATGAAATCCACAACTTTTTAGCATCTTTAGACCACACATTTTCTCTCATCTGCATTTCTGAAACTTGGCTCTAAGATGCAGATAATGATTTATTTGGCGTTCCCTCTTAGGCTTCAGAATATTGCTACCGCCCTCATCAGAGCTACGGAGGTGTCCCTGTTTTTATATCTCCAAATGTGCGTTACAAACGAAGACATGACATATCATTTTCAGTGCCAAATTGTGAAGCTGTGTGGATCGAACTGGAGGATGCGAGCCAGACAATTATCGGTTGCATGTATCGCTCCCCTTCAACTTCATATCTGCTTTTTGCAATGACCTGAAGACTACACTTGGTAACTTGTCTTCAGAAAAGAACAATGTTGTTCTTCTTGGTAACATGAACATGAATCTTTCGGATGACTGCAGTGCTGCTACTACTGCCTACACTAACTGCCATCATGGATTTGGCTTCGAATCATTGGTTTCTCTTCCAGCTACATGTAATTTAGGGGCTTCGGCCACCTTAATAGATCACATATTTTCCAACCTTATGTGCCCTCCAGTTTGCAGTATACTCGAAATTCACATCACTTATCATTTTCCTGTCTTTTTAAACTTCCTTATCAATTATATAAACCTTGTCATGAATTCCATAAAGCCGTGATTAATAAAGAAGACTTTATCGCTCGCGTTGATGAGCTAAGTTGGTGTTTTGTGTCTTCAGAGTCAAACGCTCAGTTTGCATTGAATGACTTTTCGGAGAACATAAAGAAATGTATCCCTGATTCTACAAGCTTTCTAAAATGCAAAAGACATCTCCCAGCTTTACAGAACCCTTGGTTAACCAATGGTCTACTCACTAGCCTACGTAAAAAAGATAACCTGTACCGAAAAGTTAAACAACGCCCTTTTAACATTCGACTGAAAACTCGCTATAAGATCTACTGTAACTTGCTAAACGGGCTGCTCAGGGTAGCCAAAAGAAAATATTATGAATTCAGAATAGCCGAAGCCGGCGCAGATTCAAAACGGCATTGGAATAAAATAAATTCCTTCTTAAACCGAGCCCATCGGGCTAAACCAATAAGTAAGCTTCATTCATCAGAGCCACGTATGAACAAGCAGAAGAAATCGCGAACCCATTTAATGAGTTTTTCTCTTACCATTCCTCTGATCATACCACTGATACTCAACTATCATTTCAGCGATGCTTACAATCATTGTACCTATTTCCAACTGGCCCAGGTGAAACAATTAATACATACATCATTTAAAGGTTACAGGAGCAGGTCTGGACGAAATCAGTTCTATTAATATTAAATTAGTAGCTCATCTTATCGCTCGCCCGTTGTCTCATGTTATCAATTTGATAGTTAAGACTGGGGTATTTCCAAGTCAACTAAAGAAAGCAAAATTTATTCCACTATTTAAAAGGGGTGACCGCTCCTACATTTCTAATTATCGCGCTATTGCTATTCTTCCTTTCTGCAGCAATGTTATCGAAAAAGGTATTTAAAAATGCCTAAACAAATACTTCTCAAAATTTAACATTCTTTCGGCAAATGAATTTGGCGTTAGGGTAGGATCCTCGACTGATTGTGCTATACTTTCTTTCACGGAAAAAATAAAAGGCGCTATAGATGCCGGTTTCTACGCAGGATTAGTTTTTACCTAACAGATAGACAGTTACCTAACAGATCAGTTACCTAACAGATAGACAAAGAGCTGGTGTATTTTGGTTCCTCACTTTCTAATTTCATAATAACCAATAAAGGGGTGCCGCAGGAGTCTGTACTTGGCCCACTACTGTTCCTCCTTTATATAAATGATTTAGCCGGTTGTTTAACAGCAACTGAGGCCTTTCTTTACGCTGACGACACTACATTACTTGCAACAGATCGTTCACTAACTTTTCTGACTACTAAGCGAAACACTGATCTGAAAAATATTTTAACTTGGTGCCAGCTTAACTCGCTAAGCATAAACCCTACCAAAACGTCTTTTATGCTTCTTCATGTGATTCATAGGATACCAGAACTCATTCCCGCTGTCAACCTAAACTCTCTTAACATCAGTGCAGTTAATGAATGTTCATTTCTTGGAATAATTCTTGACTCAAACTTAAAATTTACGAAGCATATCGCCTATTTGAAGCGCAAAATTTCTCCCGGTATTGGAATTTTACCTAAATCTAGATATTATTCTAGCAAACCAACATTGCTGACCTTGTATTATTCTTTTATTCTCAGCCATCATCTCAATTATTGCAGTACAGCATGGGGTAACACATATCCAACTCATATAGCACCACTACAGCACTTGCAGAATCAAGCCATCCGGATATTGTCGTTCAGATCATTTTACTGCAGTGCTTCTGACATGCTTCTCAACCACAGAATACTTTCAGTAAAAAATCTTGTTAAATATAAATTAGCCGTAATGTTATTTAAGGTAATGCGTAATCCTCCTCAAGTAAATATATTGTCTACGGCTTCTTTGGTTAACTGCAACCGCACAAGGTTTGCAGCTAACAATAATTTCTTATTGCCACTAATACATACTAATTATGGAAAACAATCTGGATATTTCGCAGCATTATCCACTTGGGACAGCGTCCCACTAGATGTCAAGCGCTCTTCGTCTTTTGGTTTCTTCAAGAAAACATTATTCACCTTTCTACTAGATAGCCAAAATAATCCACATATCTAAGCTATTCACTTCATTCCTGCTCATTTCCAATCCGTTTTTTCCTTTTTCTTTAGTTTTTTTCTCATTTATAGCCTTTATAAGTATTTTGGTTTGTTCTGTTGCGAATGCCTTAAACTACTGTTTTAATTCTACGACTAGCTATTGACTTTATATTACTTTACAGTTTGTACTACATTTATTTTGTATAATCTTCCTCATAGTGACTACTGTATTGCTGTTTTATGCGTTGTATTTCCACTAATGTATATATTTTCTGCAAGGAGGTCCCCTTTCAGCCACATGCCTGGGGACCTCCTTCTGTATGCTTGTGTAAACATGTATGTCTCCTCCTTATTAAAGAAATAAACTACAAAAATGGACGAAAAACAACTTGCCGCAGGTAGGAAACGATCCCACAACCTTCGCATATGACTAATGAAAATCGGGCCCCTCGGTTAACACCCTTTCGTCTCGTATCGAGAAGTGTCACACAAACTTATATAAGATGAACTTAAATTAGATTGTGTTGTTAATATATTCTTGTCTATTTCCTTAATGTTCATGTTTGCGTCGTATGCAGATTCGTATGCACCCCGTATGAATTCGTGTGGACAACGTAGCCATCAATATGCGACTCATATATGTGCATGTGTGCCTTTATGTGCTCATGTGCTGCCATGTGTGTATAGCTTTTTCTGTAATATAACCGGTGAAGCAGACTGCTGTGATGCAGTTTAGATGTCTTGGTAAATACGCACTTAATCTCTACAGCACCTTGTAGTTTCAGGTGTATTGCAGAAAAATATCCTTTATTAGAATACCGATCACTTTGTAGGGTGCTCCAGATGGCAACTCAAAGCTGCATGTAGCGTAGACACCATAGCACCTGGTAGGAACACTGTGACTGAACATTCCTCATATTACCAACGATAAGCAAGAAGATTTTGCATTGCCATGTCATCTGTTGCTTTCCAGGGTAGTGAGAGAGGATATAGCAGCGATCAAAAGGACTGATCGAGCTTGGCTGACAGGGCAGAAGAAGATGCTCGAACTACGAAACTTTGTTTGGAATACATTTGAGCGGCTACAGGTGAGAGGAGCTACGGCATGTTCGGTATTCAGTAACTGTGAGCATTTGTCGGAACCTCACATTATTTTAAATAAAATGTTAAAAGTTTACAGAGTAAAGAGCAGGCTGCGCTAGAATTTGTATTGTGGACAAGTCGCCAAGGATAGCAGGGACCATAGTGACCACATCTTTTTTTATCCTTCCGGTGATCGGCGTATATAGCTCGGGCAGCTGAATAACCATGGGCCTTCAAGTGTATGGAACGATAAGGGGTGTGCAGTACTGTTACGCGACTGCGCTACCAACCTTGCTCCTTGCGAAAGGAGACGACAATCGTTGAAGTGTGCACGTTCTACTAGAGGCGCTATGACTCCCATCCCCGCCCTTTTTTTATGTTTTGTTAATTGCATTTTCTATGCTCTCAACGTTTCGGCTTTGCACTCTCCTGGATATATGTTTCGATTTTGTTTTCGAAGACTCCTAGTAATTAATTCTACTCAGCACCCCATACAACACATATCAGCATCTCCAACAACCCATTTTTATGTCCGCTGCAGGACTAAGGATTCTCCCACCGATGTCCAACTACCCTTCCCTTGCGCTTGCTGATTCGAATTTGCATCTGCAAATTTTCTAATTTCATCGCTCTACCACATTTTTTGCCGTCCTCAACTGCGCTTCCCTTCCGTTAGCATCCATTCTGTTACTCTGATAGTTCACCGGTTATCTGTCGTACGCGTTACATGGCCAGTCCAGCTCCATTTTATCCCCTCTTAATGTCAGCCGGAATATCGGCTATCGCCGTTCGCTCTCCGATTCACAACGTTCTTTTCCGGTCTCTTAGCGCTACGCCTAACATTTCTCATTCCATTGCTCTTTGCACAGTCCTTAACTTGTTCTCAAGCTTTCTTGTTAACCTCCAAGGTTCTTCCACACGTGTTAGCACCATATTATGAAGTGATTATAAACTTTTATTTTTAGTGACGGTGGTAAGCTCACAGTGGAGATTTGGTAATGGCTGCCGTATGCACTTCAACCCATTTTTATTGTCCTGTAGATGTTCTTCTCATAGTCAGGATCACCGGTAAATAATTAGCATAGATAAACGTACCCCTGCACAGACTCTAAAGGCTGACTGGTGATGATGAATTCTTATTCTCTTGCCGAGCTATTGTGCATTACCTTTGTGTCTTGCATAATAATCTTCAACCTTTTTTTAACCCTTTCTCCGTTAAGGTCATCAATCATTTGTTGAAATTCATGCCCATTGTTGCTGAGCAGAGCCGCATCATGTGCAAACCGAAAGTCCGAAAGTTAAGAAATTCCCAATTTATCCTCACTCCTAAGAATTCTCTTTCTAATAGCTTGAATACTTATTTTAAGCATAGAGTGAACAGCATTAGACAGATTGTGTCTCCTTACCTGACCCCTTTTATGATAGGTAATTTTTCACTTGTGGAGAAGCGACGTAGCTGTGGAATCTTCGTCAATATTTCCCAAGATATTCACGTATGATTCCGTTGCGCCTTGATTATCCAACGACTTTACAAGTTCTGGTATCTCTACTGAATAAAATGCGTTTTCACAAACTACGAAAGCCATATAGAAAGGTTCATTGCGCTCCGCAGATTTCTCAATTATGGTACTGATGACATGGCCGTGACTCATTGTAGAATATCCCTTTTTGAAGCCATCCTGTTTTCCTGGCTGATTGAAGTGAAGTGTTGTCCAGTTCTATTGGAAGTTATCTTAGTGAAAATTTTATACAATACAGGAAGCAAGTTGGTAAGCCTATAATTCTTCAAAAAGCCGCATACTACTCTATCTTTGATTAAAACAACTGTTATTCCATAATGTATTACAAAACATATCCTTGTACTTTATTTAGGCTATTCACGTTTTTCGGAAAATTAGAATTAGACAATCAGCGTTTACGTTTTCTTTTTTGCTCTCGGAGTTGGCAATTTAAATCTAAAATTATGCGTAATTAAGGATACGATTCTCCTCTGCATAAATGTTAACGAATTTGGCGTCCTTGGCATAATCTGCATACATTGCTTCTCATGCTTAGCGCATCACTTCGACTATGCAGTATTGCACCTAGCAATATGGATGGCACTTAACACACATGTATGCGTATCGTACTAATTTTCGATGAAGCGGATAAAAAAATTAGCAGTGGTAGTTATGGTGCCAAAAGTATGAGAATTCAACACTGAGCCGAGTAACGCGTAGTCATTTAAAACAGCCCGAACACGTCTGAGTGTACCCGACTGAGTCGAACTCATTGCAAGTCTTAGTATAGATTTGTACATTTGCATCCTAGTGGAAATAACTCCTACTTTGAGTAAATTGAGGCAAACTGGATTATCGGTCAACCGGAGTACTTGTCCCGGGAAGCAAGATGGAATTATATGTCAGCCCAAATACGGCGGAATAATATGTAATTTAGTTTGTGTGTTTTCACTCTTCAACACGACCCATCATGACGACGCCATGCGATCTCCAGTAAATCTGAGTGTTTCACCGCGAGCTTTCTCTCTGCACAGTGCTTGTGTACAGCACTTGTCTAAAAACTGAAGCCTAAATGAAATTGTTTTCCATTTGCGTTCGCCTAGTGAAAGCACAAGCTTGAAATCACGCATTGCCAAGTGGGCGCCTATGTAATTCGCGAAAATGTTAACTCGTGAAATTTATTTGAGCAGGGCATTATTCATTTTGATTTCTGCTGCATGTAATCTCCGTTCCATCGACTATTCCGGTCAGCGACTAGGTTTGTACAATATTCAAGAGGGTCACATTTATATCTTCAGTTAACGATAAAAAGCGCATGGTTTATCTTGCGTATGGGTCTGAGTGAGTGCCAATTACGTGCAGCATAATATGTGCCCTATTCTTTTACAGAATCCCGCTGACTGCAAGTCGGCACGCAAACTCCGATGCAGTGTGAACAACCAATGGGGCTTCGGTAGCGGTGCCCATGACTTTCTCTGGTGCTTCGTGGCAGCCTTGCAGATGGGTCGCACGCTTATCCTCGACACATCCAAGTGGCACTACACCTTGAGTCGCAACTGGTCGGCTTTTTTCCAGCCGGTTACTGGGCCTTCTTGTGATGGTGTTCACATAGACAAGGGGACCATCATATTCAATCCAGGACATAGATCTCGTAAGTCATTTCCTCACTGTGAGAGTGGTTGCCAGAAATGAAGCGATTGCAGCAAGGCTGCCTCCTGCATTCGCTGGTAGCAACCTGCATTCAACAATTTCAAAGATACCATGATGGCCTTGGAGGAGCGCTTGATGGGTTTGCCGACAATAATACACAAGTCATGCACAAAAATGCATCTGCGCCAGGAAAGCATAGTGGAGTGAAGTTGCACTGCTATTTCCACAACGACTAAAAGTGCCTGGCAGGGAAACTACACTAACAGTGATTGCTACGGTCAACGCCGTTAGTACATCCAGTTACTAAGTTTTAATGAATGCTCCGCCATATCATCCCTACCGTTCGTCAAGTAACTGATCCAGCCGTTTATGTTTGACCACCTAGCGGGTGCATAGTTTTGTGGCATCGCTATCCTTTAGGCTAACACACAATATACAAGCTAAAATTCAAAATTGTAGAATATTGTTACGAAGAGTTGCGAAGAAATGGTTTTATTTACAGGCGATGGATGATAATCGTAGCGTGATCGTAGCGCAGCCCGGCCTCTCAATCTCTTCGTTCTCTTCGTCTTCTCTTCTCTCTTCTTGTCCGCGACTTTCGTATCCGTTACATTTCCCCGCAATCAGACCAAAGCCGTTGGGCGAGTCAGGATGGACAAGCAGGGTAGCAAGGCTTCAGGCGAGCAATATGAGTCAGCTGAGTTCTGCTTGATCACCGACCATTGCACAGGAGGCGAGTAATGACGTAAGTGAGTTCGCTCAGGCGGTCCACGACCAGAAATGGGCCTGAATATTGTGACAAACACTTTTGGCACAATCCACGCTTCCGTTGCGGTGTCCAAAGAAGAACCAAGTCACCTTTTTTCTACGATACTTGTACGTGACGGTCGTCGTATCGCTCTTTCGAACGACTTTGCGAGGCCAGAGTACGAAGACGAGTTATTCGACGGGCTTCTTCGGCGAGACACAAAGTCTTCGATACAGAATCGTCACTATGCAGAACGAAGGGTAAGAAAGTGTCCAGAGGGCTTCGCGGTAACCTTGCATACAGGAGATGAAATGGGCTATAGTTCGTGGTTTCGTGTTTCGCCGTATTGTATGCCTAAGTGATGAATGGAAGCATGTCGTCCCAGTTCTTATGATTGGAGGAGACGTACATGGCAAGCATGTTGGTCAGCTTTCTGTTCGTCCTTTCAACGAGGCCATTGGTCTGTGGATGATACGGTGTGGAATGATGGAACTGTGAAGTGCACAAACGAAGTAACTCTTCAATGGCATCAGCCGTGAACTGGCGACCACGGTGGCTGATGATGACACGTGGTGGGCCATGACGAAGGACCACGGAACGCAGCAGGAAGACCGCCACGCAAGCAGCGGTAGAAGACGGTATGGCTGCAGTTTCTGCATACCGTGTAAGATGGTCTACGCAGACAATTATCCAACGGTTCTTGTTGTTAGATAACGGGAACGGACCCAAAAGGTCAATGCCTACTTGCTCGAGCGGCGTACTGGGCGGTGTGAATGGCCGAAAGGGACCCGGGGCTGCGGTGGTCGGTCGCTTGTGACGTTGGCATGTTTCGCAACTAGCGACATAACGCTTGGTTATTTCGTACATCTTGGGCCTGTAAAAGCGCTCCTGGGTGTGGTGCAGCGTTCGTACGAAGCCGAAATGGCCGGATGTCACATCGTCATGCATGGCGCGTAGAACGGCGGAGCGGAGACTCTCGGGGACAGCAAGCAGAAAACGCGCTCCATGCCCGGAGTAATTAGTTTTGTAGATCAATTTATCACGGACAGTAAAGCGACCGCTGCCTTTAGAAGTACGGGCGGCGACAAAAATCGGATCGAGGGTAACATCATTCCGTTGTTCTCGCTGAAAGTCTGCCGCGTCAGGGAACGTAGAAGTAACAGCAGCGAGACAGTCGTCAAAATTCCCAGCATCGCAGTCGGTAGTCGCAAGAGGAGTCCGAAAGAGGCAGTCTGCGTCAGCGTGACGACGGCCACTCTTGTACGATACCACAAAGTCGTATTGCTGGAGGCGCAGCGCCCAACGTGCGAGGTGACCAGAGGGATCACGCAAACCGACCAGCCAGCATAAAGAATTGTGTTCGGTGATGACCTTGAATGGTCTACCGTAAAGATAATACCGAAACTTTTGTATGGCGAAAACGGCTGCCAGGCATTCCTGTTCCGTAATTGTATAATTGCGTTCAGATTTGCTCAGGCAACGTCTGGAATATGCGGCAACATGTTCTGCGCCACTGTGACGTTGTACAAGCACCGCTCCTATCCCGATTCCACTAGCATCAGTGTGAACTTCAGTCGGGCAAGATGGATCGAAGTGACGCAAAAGGGGTGCTGATGTTAGTATAAACTTCAGTTGAGAGAATGATGCGTCACACTCTGGTGTCCAATTGAACGATGCATTTTGTCGCAAAATACTTGTCAACGGGTAAACGATGTCGGCAAACCGGGGAACAAAACGACGAAAATTCGAACATAGGCCAATGAATGAGTGGAGTTCTCGTGCTGACTGTGGTGGCTTGAAGGAGCTCACCGATTCAATCTTAGGAGCATCGGGTCTGACGCCATCCTTGTCGACTAAGTGTCCCAGAACCAGTGTTTGACGTTCGCCGAACCGACACTCTTTTGAGTTTAGAACCAGTCCAGCTTTCTCAATGCAGTCGAGAACGAGGCTGAGGCGTTCGTTATGTTCTTCAAACGTACGGCCAAAGATTACATCATCGAGGTAACACATGCATATCTCCCACTTTAGACCATGTAGTACTGTGTCCATGAATCTTTCAAAGGTGGCAGGAGCATTGCAAAGGCCAAAAGGCATAACATTAAATTCGAATAGACCATCTGGAGTCACGAAAGCGGTCTTTTCCTTGTCGGCAGGGTCCATAGGTATTTGCCAATAACCCGATCGCAAATCAAGTGTTGAGAAGTAAGAAGCAGCGTGTAAGCAATCAATGGCGTCATCGATTCGCGGTAGTGGATATACATCCTTCTTTGTCACGGCGTTTAGATGTCTGTAGTCCACACAGAATCTTCAGGAGCCATCTTTTTTTCGCACCAGGATTACTGGGGCTGCCTATGGACTAGACGACTCTTGAACGACACCTTTGTTCATCATCTCCTTGACTTGCTCTGCAATAACTTTGCGCTCGGACGATGACACTCGGTAGGGCTTCCGGTGGATGGGATGTGCTGAGCCGGTATCTGAGCGCGGGACAACGGTAAATGAAGGGGTGCATCTCCATGCGTGAAGTCGAATGCCGCCTCATGTCTGGCAAGGACCTGTACCAGTGCTTGCCGTTTCGATGTACCGAGAGCCTTGCTGATCATGCCGAGCATTAGCTCTTCAGAATGGCGATTATCGCAAGGAGAGCAAGCTGTAGAAACGTCCGTAGTTAGTGCCACTATTGAGCTACATGTGGCTTTATCGAAGAGGGCGATTTTCATACTGCGAGGAAGGACAACCGGCGTGGCGGAACAGTTCAGCGCCCACAATGTGGCGACTCCTTTCGTCATGCACACGACAGAACAGGGCGCAAGTATATCTTTTTTAGCACAGTTTATGCGGAGAGACCTAACTACTTGGTCAACACAATCAGCATCAACAGTAGTTGCAGAAACACGAACGGGCGTCAGGCACCACGATGGTGCAATCACTTCATCAAGAACACTGAGAGTGTCTGTGTCCCTGTCTTCACCACCCGAGCTTTGTTCGGACTGTGCTGATATAAATAACTTGTTCAATGATATTTCGCTACAACCACAGTCCACGAAAGCGCCGCACTGTTCAAGAAAATCTATACCAAGAATAACATCGTGCGAACAACGAGAAAGAACAAGAAATTCCGACACAAACACTTTCCCAGCCAACAAAACACTCACAGCACAAACACCAAGGGATGAAGCCACTCGCCGCCTACTCCACGAAAGGTAATACCGTCGTTCCAAGAAAACATAACTTTGTGGCCTAGACGGTTTTTGAAAGCGAGGCTCATCACAGACACAGTCGCCCCAGTATTAATTAACGCCATGGTCGGTATTCCGTCAATCGAGACATTCACTTTGTTTTTGAACATCACAACAGGCAGAGGTATTTCTTGCAAAGACCGTCCGGCGACCATACCTCCATTCGCCGTGTATGCTAGTTTCCCGGCGGCGGTGACGAAGAACGGCGCCGAGGGGACGGAGAGCGACGGGGACGGTTACTTGGTGGCGTCAAACTCCGCTCAGAAGCTGGCAAATCGCTGCGTCTGGTCGCGTGTGAAAAGTAGTCCATTGGAAGCAAATCGGCCGTCCGCAAGTCATATGAAGTACGGGTTCTGGGTGGCGAGAACATCGGTGGTGTCCTTCGTGATTGACGGCCTTGGCGACAATACCAAGCTATATGGCCTGTGGAACCGCAGTTGTAGCACACGGGAGGGTCGCGGTTCACAGCATCTTCCTCGAAACGAATGCTAGGCTGCTGAGGGCGGCGAGAAAGTTCGTTGTCATGTGGATAACGTGTATCTGCTGCTCGCTGAAATCCGTTATATCGTTCATAAGTCACGTCGTGGTAGTAGGGTTGGTGCTGTTCTTGTCACGGCCTGACAGAAGTCACAGGGCCTCGGGCGTAAAAACGCGGCTGCTCTCGTTGTGGCCGAGCGTCGTAAGTAGGGCCTCTGTCGTAGAGACGTGGCTGCTGTCGGGGCGCGAGTTCATAATCCTCAGTGCCCCTCGCCGCGGGATACGGGGAGAAGGATGCCACGTTTGGCTCGAAATCTGGTGGTAGGCGGAAGCTATGAGTGCCTGGATGTGTCACTTGCGCGTGCAGGCTCAGCTCTTCCCGAACTATTCATCAAATTGTTGATGCCAGATCGAGGGGCTGGTTGCTGTCCACGCTTGCAACTGTCGTCACATTGGCTAGCCTGCCAAACTTCGGCGTGATGCGCCTCGTCTTCAGTTGCTCGAATGTACGACAGTGCCGAATGATGTCAGCGACGGAAGCCAGGTTGTCTTTTGCGATGAGGAAATTATAAACGTCTTCGGCAATTCCTTTCAGGATGTGCCCGACTTTGTCTTCCTCAGACATTCCAGTGTCCACCACCCTACACAGTTTTATTACCGCCTCAATGTAGGTCGTGCGGATTTCGCCTGGCACTTGCACACGTTGCAGTAGCGTCTGTTCTGCCCTTTTCTTTTTCGTCGCGGAGTCGCCGAATGGCTCTTTGATTTCGGAAACAAATCTTCCCCATGTTGTAAACGTTTCCTCGTTATTGTCGAAACACAACAACGCAGTATCCGTTAGAAAGAACACGACGTTCGAAAGCTGAGAAGCGCTGTTCCACTTGTTGGCGGCACTCACCCGGTGATAATGGATGAGCCATTCCTAGACGTCTTCGTCCGATCTTCCGGCGAAGGGACGCGCATCTCTGAGTTGTAGAACGGAACTTGTCGGCGCAACTGTTGGAATTGGCCGTTGTTTGTCTGCGTCGTGGGACATATTCAACTCCGGTAGATTCGGTGGGAGTCCAGCAAGGCGACGGCTCCGTCGAAGAACGGCTGCTTCAGCCTCCGTCTTCGGGTGTCGATTCCACCCGAAGAGCACCTTCCACCACAACTGTTACGAAGAGTTGCGAAGAAATGGTTTTATTTACAGGCAATGGATGATGATCGTAGCGTGATCGTAGCGCAGCCCGGCCTGTCAAACTTTTCGTTCTCTTCGTCTTCTCTTCTCTCTTCTTGTCCGCGCCTTTCGTATCCGTTACAATATCACTATTTGTGAAATGTCGCACCTATTGACCAAGTAAATTCTGCAGCTTACTTAGCTGCATGTTCGTTCTATAGTAAGGCTCGAAGCTAAGTCCCAAAAACTTTTGAATAGTGGCTTACTCCATTGCCGTACCTTCAAGATAATTGCGCAAGTTGTAATTTTGCAACGTATTTTCTGTGCAAACACAGTGTATAACATTCAAACATTTAAGTTCAGAAAGAGTACTTATTTATGTATGCACGTAGGCTCATCTGACGGTGGAAAACGACTCTGCTTGAATAATACCAGTAAACACCAATCCCACAGCTGACTTTAATATATATGATATACAACACTGCACACACAGTAGACCTTCACATTACGTTGAAGTACAGAGGAACTGGCAGAAAATCGAAGGGTGCAGAATGTATTCCTATAATTAACTATATCTTTTTCTTCATCTAAAGTATTAATCAAGCTCCCCTGATACTCCCCTTCCTTCGCACTTTCATCCTCTGCGTGCGCGAGATTGAGCCATCATCGCCGACTCAAATTAGCAGGCTTTCACTGGCGCATACAGCATACGGCGCGCGGCCAAGATTTTATCGCTCTTGGACTTTATACGGAACTTCACGGCGTCGAAAGAAATGCGCCTGGAGAGTCCATACAAGTGATATCGCAATTATTTGTTTTAACAGCCTGTACTGATACAGCAAGATAATTCTTCAAAGGTGGCTAATGGCCGCTTTGGGACGCCGGAAATTAACGAGCGATCTTCCATTGACCAAGCAAAAATGCTAGCCGAAAAGTGAAATGACCGATATACATGCATACAACGTATATTGCGGATACTAAATGTACATTTGTACCACTTGATTTTCACGACAGTCAACCGCAGAATTATTTTTAACTAAATTATTTAGCTTTAAAAGCGACATTGTATGCTGCTGTTTCAGAATATAGTAGTGTTGTGTAAGTAAACCATAGCGATTAACGTCGTTCGTGAGTCTTTTTATCACAATTCCACAAACCTCATCATAATCGTAACTTGCGACAGGCTAACTATTGATTGATGGCGATACCTCAAGGATGTCATACTACGTGACTATCCTAGTAATTTAGTCTTGTTGTGCCAAACAGTTCTTATCTTTGCCCAAAATTATTGTGACATTTTCTATTTTGTTATATTGTGGAAAGTTCGCTATTATAACAAAATTGTATCCACTTAATCAGCAATTAAGCCTATTTTCACACATCTTAGACACCCACTACCATAATTCTGAAACAAATATTATAGACCTTTCTTTATATTTTCACTAAAGCATTAGCGGTACGCTTTCTATTACGTTTCACGTGCTTTGAGGACGTTAAGAATTATTAGACTCTACATATGTCAACTGTGCGAAGGAGTATATTATTTGCCAAGCTGTGATTACTATCTTCGAGTACGCGCCTACAATCTGCTTGATTAAGAAAGCGGCGGAACATTTCGTATGTTTCTCGTCAATATAATCAGGCAAGATTTGTCCATTTTCTTTAAAGCTATCACTCTAAGAGGAAGTCTCCGAGAAAACTTGCAAGTGACCGCTGGTATCTACGATCCACGTGTCGGGGTGAGCGTTCGTTTAATTTGTGGCATCGAGCCTACTATTCGTCGATTAAAAGCTGTGAACGTATTGGTTTTACACCGGGCGATTCACCAACTGGAATCGAGCCCTTTAAAGCGTTATAGCTTTGCTATCTAAAAATCAAAGGCATATTGTGATAGTGGTCTTGAGCTACTGAGAAGATTTCAGAGTGCAACTGTTTGGATGATTTTCTCAGTTCAATTAGGCGAAACTTGGAGCATTCGTTTGAGGGCATTACTTTAAACGTAAACGTCGTAGAGAACGCCCTGAAACACGCAATGAAATGCTTTTTATAATATGAATTTCCTATAGGGTTGTTTTGCAGCGAAGCTGACAGCACGACTATAAGGGATCTATAACGTTATAAGCATGCTTCCATGGAGTACTGGGAGAAATATGATTGACAGAGCTTGTATGAAAAGCAAGTAGAAAGTATGTTAGTGGTGACGTGGATCCCCATCTTGAACTATACTAAGTATTTAGTGCATGATAAACAATACTGAAGCCGTGTTCTCTATCTCGTAAAATGCGTTATACATTCGGTAGACCGTTTTGGGGTTAAATTAAAATTAAATTATGGGTTTTACGTGCCAAAACCACTTTCTGATTATGAGGCACGCCGTAGTGGGGGACTCCGGAAATTTCGACCACCTGGCGTTCTTTAACGTGCACCTAAATCTAAGTACACGGGTGTTTTCGCATTTCGCCCCCACCGAAATGCGGCCGCCTAGGCCGGGATTCGATCCCGCGACCTCGTGCTCAGTAGCCCAACACCATAGTCACTGAGCAACCACGGCGGGTCGTTTTAGGGTGCTCCAGGACACTACCGCGGCGCGCATTACATTTGGCACGCCAAAACTGACCTCTCTGAATACATGCATCAGATTGTTTTAAGAGCGCCCCACTCAAAGCGCTAGGAAGCACTCTTACTTTCGATCTGGGAGCGAGACCAGATCTGGCTGAGTTCCGGTCACGTGGCTCCCGGAGCTTCTGTTGTTGTCTGCCGAGGTGATGCGTAGGCGCCAGCGCGTTTCGCGTGTTTAGAATAGAGAACTCGCTTACGTTTCCTCTTCTGGCCTACCACTGCTCTGTCGAGCTCCTGTACGTTCGGCTTGGTATCGCTTTGTCTAGCTCTGATTCAAAGCGGGCTCCGCATTGTTATTCTCCGAGACAGGGCGTGGAAGGACCAGCCTAATGTACCGCAAGATTCCCAGCTACCCGTAAGCAAGTTCGAAAGCAGAATAAAATTTAGAGAAGATGAGAATCATGCTATGGTATGTAGGGGCGTTGCTTCTTTTGCAGTTTTCCTCGGGGAACTACACGACGCACGTTGTGTATATTTCGTTGAAATAATTATGTAGAGGGTGGATGCGTTTTAAAACTTATAAATGTGTAGCATAATCACAACGTTTCTAGAAAATAACTCATACGAGCCACCGCGACCTTTTCAAGCGCACTTTACTAGTTGCATCGTAAGTTTGCCCAAGTTCTGTAACAAACCTACCTGCCTGACAGTTGACATTTCAAGAGAATACTGAGTATGGTATGAGTGATCTGTGGGTAACGTTTTCAGAGTATTTATTAAAGGGACAATAAAGGCAAATACTTAGTCGACGTGGACTGTTTAAATACCATTCCAGAAACCTCCCAACGCTTGTTTCGTGCCAACAAATGGTTTGCGAGAAAATTGCATCTGAAGCGTCCGAATACCTTTTTGGAAATTAAAATCTCCCATCGCCTAACCTGGCAATGCGCCATCAGTGCCCTTTGCCGCCTTCGGTGAGTAAAAGGGAGCCCGACATACGGCGGTACTGACCCAAGACAGAGCAGTGGATCCGCCGCTGCAGCTGCTTTTTCGTGAAGTGGCATAGACTGTTCAGGCATCCCGCGACATGACATTGAAGTTCAATTCTCTGCTAATTGCACTTTGTTTGAGTTTCGCGGGCTAGCAAAACCAGCGCAGCACTCCGCGATAACGAAACTACTGAAACGCGAAAGCGTGGGCGGCTCTGAGTCAGACGAAAACGAAACCTTTCGACCGTCCGCGTCGTTCTCAAGGGTAACTTCAATTGGTTCTTTTTTTCTAAAATGAAATAGAGCTGCACAAGTAGAACTTTATTTCATCTTATAATACGATACAAGGATCTTTTTTGCAACGAGTGGTTGAATACTAGTGACAGAATTTAGCTGAGGAGTGCTTTCCTCAACTAGCAAGTATTTGAGTGTGCCGGGGGAGGCTCTAATCATGTCCCGCATTTAACTCAATTTATCGATCATTGAGGCTCTGTTCGCGATAATATTCACGCCTTAGACTTTCACGAGCACTAATCTATCACTTTAGCTTGACTTAATATTTTCTTTTAGTATCTCTTTAACTCTTTAAAACGAGACATATAAACACTGAATGTTTATGTTCTGTCTAAACGTGTAAAACACATGAACAATAAACATAAGCAACAAAAAGAAAGAGTATTTGGCGAAATTTTTTCAGCGTTAGGCGGAAATCCTCAGGCAGGAAGCTGGAAGCAGGCTTCACCCCAAGCCAGAAAACGCTGCGTTTTCAGTTTGTACAGTGAGCTCTCATCATACGTCAACCATAGGGTACGTTTCATTTGCTTTACATCACATGCGTGGCACTACTGCACTTGCATATGTTGCATCGGCCTGTCTCTTCTGACCTTACTTTCACAAGACAGTGAGTGACATGCCAAACTTCTCCGCCGTCCAGTGTTACTGCATGGAACCAGCAAATGACGCTTTCTGCCTGTCATTCAATGTTGTCCGAAGACATTGAGCCAGAAACTTCGTACTCTATACTGAAATTCAGCAAGAATTTCAGTATAGCAATACTAGTTTGTAAGCAACGCTCTTTATTAAACAATTAATTTTGGCCTTTTTAAAACTTCCCAGAGCACTAAACTATTTTCATCAGCAATGTTTTCCAAAGTTCTACGAGAACTGTTATATCACGGAGTTGATGTTTTGTGAAAACTGGTCTCATGCTAAAGCTGGTACGTAGAGAATGTATAAAGTTTCTGGCGTACTTGTTAACGTTAGAGATAATTAATCAATATGAAATACTAGTTTTGTTTTTCTATTTCCATGCATATTACCAGCCGTGTATTAGGTTTGCTCTACGTCTTCACTGATGTAACCAAGACACGCTTTTTTATATTTAGTGAACATAGGTAATGATTATGGGCCATATGTACATACTAACAAGTAAAACTGTATGAGGTACTTACGACTTTCGCAGTAACTTTTGTATGTAAACGCTTCGGGATGATATATAGGATGCTTTTTTTTTCTTGCTGCACCAAATTTTTAAAGGTTGTCTGTAGCCGATAGCAAAGCTCAAACCCTCGCGCTAAATCACTCGATGGGACAGTCATTACTTCCACGAAAAACAACAATGCTTATTTGAGTAAAATAATTACACCAAATAATTTTTATTAATTTATCTACGGCACATACTTCAGTCTATGAGATGTAGCTAGTAATTATACAAGGTCTATCAACTTAGATGTCAATCGGTTGGCGCTGGACAGGGTTAATTGGAGATGGCAGGGAGAGGCCTTCGTCTTGCAGTGGACATAAAATAGGATGATGATGATAATGATGCTGATGCTGATGCTGATGGTGATGATGATGATGATGACGACGACGACGACGACGATGATGATGAACTTAGAGCGAATTCTAATGATGGCGCCGGTTTGAAGATATGCGCTGTAAAACTTGCGGTAACGAGGCACTGGCTTTTCTGTGCTGTGACTCTCTTCAATTCTGCAACAGTAATCTACGTTGGAACCTCGCGTTCGCAGATATTTCTTGGCTGAAATTGAAAAAGGGAAACCTTGCGTGAGAAACCCGTGATGATCAGGGTAGAGAAAACGACAAGAAAAGTGCTAAATACATGAATCGATCATCTGGCTGTTTCTTGTTCTTCTTTCTACATGTTATTTTTTAAAGGGGCTGACATGGCCGCCCACCAGACCTCAGTTTAAATTTATAACTGAGAGTAGGGGGGGGGGGGGCGCAATGTTGTTATACACACACAAATAAACTAGCTCTCATTGCACATTCGAAACAGAAATTTCAATTTAAGGTCACTGACTCTCAACTCCTCCCACCTTAAGCAACTGTAATTTTGGAAAGGCTGTGTGACGTCAGGATCTGAGGGCCTACATCTGTGTCGTCTGCTTTGAAATAGTTCTAGAACACATCAGAGGTCATTATTCGCATCCTTTAGCACCCGAAGGCGTAACAATGGCGTCGCCACTGAATTGATCCCGCAGTTCCTTCACTTGCGCGATAGAAAGCAGAAGAAAACCACAGAGATGCGCTGAGGCGCACAGGAAAGAAAAAAACGAGGCATGGCGGCCACCTTCCTGCAATCACTTCCGGTGTTTGCAGCACACAAAAGCATGGCCTACGAGACCCGCTTCTGTTAACCGGGGGTTATCCGCATTCTGAACATTTATTTCGTCACCACTGATGACAATGACATCTTAGTTGAAATCAAGGAAAAGAAATGGGCATGGGCAGGACATGTAATGAGGTGGGAAGATAACCGATGGTCATTAAGGGTTACGGACTGGATTCCAAGGGAAGGGAAGCGTAGTAGGGGGCGGCAGAAAGTTAGGTGGGCGGATGAGATTAAGAAGTTTGCAGGGACGACATGGCCACAATTAGTACATGACCGGGGTTGATGGAGAAGTATGGGAGAGGCCTTTGCCTTGCAGTGGGTGTAACCAGGCTCATTATGATGATGATGATGATGATGATGATGATGATGATTATGATTGTCGATGGACAGTTGTGTGACCAGCCATGTGGGAGATCTACCTAGGGCTTTCTCCTACAGCACTACCTGACGTTCACGAGATGCGAGAATACCTGATAGGAGACGCATGTATACATTGAGCTATTCGAATTTTGGGGCACTGGTTCACACTTGATATGAAAATGTGGCTGTTTGATAGCTTGTTTAAAAGTAGAGGTGCCAAAAAATCTGAATTCTGTTACTTTCTGTGGACAAAAGACAATTCGTGACTTTACACTTAGCACCAAGAGCGGTACCTGAGTCTAAAAAGTAAGATTTTGGTAATGACCAGCTACTCCGCCTCAATGGCGATGCTTTTAACTTTATTTTGCACATATATTTGTTTTGTACAGCTTACATCGCCGTAACATTCATCCAGCTATACGTATTATTACTTGTTTATGTGTACTACGCAGGCAACGAGACTCGCCGCAATATTCTCGACTTGCCTGCGTCCATCGTAAGGACCTTGGTGGCAAACCACGCGGAGCCCTACGCGTGGTGGTATGGGCTGATCATGGGTTACATTTTGCGCCTTCAGAATTCCACACAGCAGAAAATCAAGAACTTCAAGAAGAAGGTTGGATACAAGCACCCTATTGTTTCGTAAGTTACCCAATAGTTTGGTAGGTTTCTAGATATATTACATGCAGGCGTTGGTGTCCTGAATAGTCCTGTGTTTATAGCATTTCTAGATAATAAGAGAGTCTACGACAACGCAGACAGGGAATTGTTATGGGATATTCTCAAACACGAAGTCATCGTAGACAATTTCTTGGAGCTGCTGAGGGAGATCTAACGAACACTTTCATTATTTCATTCCTCAAACTTGTAATGGCTGGAACCACTTACTCGCCTTCACTGTATCTATTCGGACCCCAGTTAATTTAAAAATGCGCTTGAACATGCTACGTAACATTTTCTTTGTGCTTTTTCCTTATTTATTACTACCACTCCCTTCTGTAACGCCCCATGGGCTCTGAAGGTATTAAAATAAAGAAATAAATAAATTACATTATATTATGGGGCTTCACGTGCCAAATGCACTTTCTGCGTATGAGGCACGCCACAGTGGGGGACTTCAGAAACTTGGACCACCTGGGTTTCTTTAACATGCACCTAAATCTAAGTGCACGGGTGTTTACGCATTTCACCCCCATCGAAACGCGGCTGCCGTGGCCGGGATTCGATCCCGCGACCACGTACTTAGCAGCCCAACACCATAGCCACCAACCAACGACGGCGGGTAAAATAGATATACAGGGTGTTCAAAATTAAGTTTTATGGTTTTCTTAAAGTTAGGCGCTGGGAGACACGCGAAGGCCACCTGTGCAGATAAGTTATGTGGCCAGGGGGACAAAAAGTGAGGTGGTAATTATCGCTGTCAGCAGCGCAATGGACTAAAATTGAATAATTATTATTTTTTTTTTGCTGACTGCAGTAAGTGGGTATGCTGTATTGAAAAGTTAGAGGCAGTCGTGTTTCTACACAGTATCAGTTGGAAGAATTATTTTAGCGTGTCTGTGCTCCGAGATAGCCGACTCCAAATTTAATTTAATCGGAAGAGCTCTCTGGGGCCACAATATATAGGACGTGGTGCGTCGAATCTTGAAATTGTAATGAAGGAGAGGAGGACAGCAGAAGCGCAAGCAGGATCGCCAACGCATTGCGCGAGGTTCAGTGCTCGACCTTAACCAGTACTCTTCGCTTCGCCCATTTCATTTAGACCATCTCTCTCATGGTGGCGGCTTAGCTATCTTCAAAAATTGCGCTACGGGATAAAATGGCTTACCGGCTTATGAATTTAGAAAGCGGAATTCTAGCTAAAGACATTTCTATTCCAGGCCTCAACCCACTGGTCTAGTTAATATCTATTTCTCCGGAGGCATTCTGAATACTAATGTTCTAGATATGTTAAATACGTCCTGCAGAAAGGAAATCATTTTTTCCGGAGGCTTCAACTCCAACCATACTTCGTGAGCGTTCAAGACTGATTCGAGTGGTAAGCGTTTGTGGGATTGGGCTGCTTACAATTATTCATTATGAATTAGCCCAAGAACACTCAGATGTATTTGTGGCCAGTTCCTTTCCGCGATAGATCTCACTTTCGCTACTTCTAATTTCTCTATCTCCACATAGCGCTATAAACTGGGGCACTAGCAGTGACCAGCTTCCGATACTTCTTGCGCTCGTACGCCCGTTGACTCAGATTACCTTGCATTCAAACACTTTTTTTTAATTCAGCACATTCAAAAAGGTCTTGCACACGTCTTTATCAATCAGCAATGAGATAATGATGAACGAAAGACCATACGCTTTTTTTTTCTGCTTTAAAAGATTCTGTGGAAAGATCTCAATTCGCTGTGCATTCCAGTAAATGCGGTCTTCTAACCTTTGGTGGAATGCAGAGTGCTCACACCATTACAGGTTAAGAAAAGCACCGCTGCAAACACTAGTTCGTAACCAGTGTGCTAGCAAATGTAGAAACTATAAGTTCGCGGCAGTAACATTTAAAAGAACAGTTGCAAGTAAGAAAGACAACATTGATTGTAAACGCTGTGACTTCGTTTCAAAGGCCGCCAACAGAAAAGCACTCTTTCGATTTCTGAGAAATAAAAAGTACTACCGGCACGAATAAACGTCAACTTTGCGGTTCTAACACACTGGGAATTGGCCAAAGTACTGGAAGGTACTGCTAAAGGTCTAGAATGCCGGTTTAAACAGATTTTGTCCTATCACACTACGCCACCTACTCATAGTAAAGACTTAGAAGAAGTTACGGTTTAGGAGCTGAAAATGCACTAAGTCATCTGCCTAGTTCAGCACCAGGCCTCGATGGCATTACTACGGCAATAATGAAAACTTTATTGAAGATATAAGCACACGCATTACTTACCATGGTAAACCTTTCTACTAAAATATGGTGGATTCCTGCGCAATGGAGACTTCCAAAAGTAATCCCATTATTACAAAGGAAAGGTGCCAGTTAGCTATTAGATAGCTTAGGCCAATATCTATTACATCTAACATAGTAAAACTTGTCTAAAAAATCTTACACGACCGCATATATAACTGCCTGATAGACAACATGATTTTGAGACCATGCCAAATTGGCGTAAGACGGGGGTGCTCAATTTCTTCTGCCCATGTTGACCTAGAAAGTCTTATTCAGCTAGCTCGACGTCGGAAAAATATGCAGCCTCAGTTACTTTGGCTGTCACTAACGCGTATGGCAGAGTAGAACATGCAAGCCTAATAAACTCGCTTCAGAATTCTGATCTGCCAAATTATTTTGTCGTGTGGGTTTGTAAATTTTTAAACGGCAGGGAATTTTACTGCTGTCTCCGCGGACTGTCTTCATTAACGTATAAACAGTCGAGATGTGTACTTCAGGTGTCAGTCCTATCGCCATTGCTGTTTAATGTTTTACTGAATGCTGTACCGTTGTAACAGGATGTGCATGTGCCCGTATACGCCGACGACATAGGCTGTTTTTGTTGAATCGGTAGATTTACATGTTTTGTACAAAACTCCAGAGTACTATATGAGCCGCCTAGAACTATGGCTTGATGGCATTAACCTCTCTCTTAATATCAGAAAAAGCACCGTCCTAGTTTTCCCTCAAAGCGTTCCTGCGCAAATTCCGCTTCGTTATTGACAAGACAGTTTGCCACAGGGGAATTCACTTAAATATTTGAGTGTAATGTACTCCAAAAAGCTTGCGTGAGCTCCGCATATAGATCATGTTATCTCAAAGGAAGTACGCGCAGTAGGAATGCTGCATAGATTTTGCAGCAATCGATCAGGGTTGCGTCGGCATGCCCTCATTACGATATATTGCACAATATGTTCGCCCGATAATAGAGTTCGGCTGCGCTTTGTTTTCTGGCGAACCTGCATACAAAATTCGACCTCTGATTTTATTATAACTACAGGCATTACGTCTGTGTCATCGGCTTCCTAAATTTGTTGCTAATGATATCTTATATCAAGAAGCACCTGCCTTCTTCTCTCATGCGATTTCATATCTTAACAGTACAAACATATCTAAATATATATGCATCACCACAGAGGAGATCACAACAACTTTTTATTAATGAATCGGCCTCGTTTATTAACCATGAATGGTATTGCTCACGTTGCCCTTAAGTTATTTTCCTACAAAGACTATTGGACTCATTAAATGATCACTTATGGGAGGTAGTCTTACTAGATTCCTCGGTTCAAGTCACTCAAATGGAATTTGATGATCTTTTTCAAAAAACCGCTAAAATTCTTCAGTATCAATACCTGAATAGTACTTTGGAAGAACACCTTGAACACCTAGATAAAACGACCGTTATAGCAAGTGATACTTCAATCTGTGAAGAAAAGCCAGGTGAGGGCATTGTATCACCACGTCTAAATTGTTCTTTTTCCATTCTTCTACCTGACTTCACGCCTACCTTTCAGGTGGAATTATTAGCAACTGTCTTAGCTTTACGCAAATTACCATCATCTCTGTCATCAGCCGTAATCTTAACTGATTGCTTGTCTGTCTGCTCTTATCTAACCATATTCGATTCATTAGAAAATTTCAACTTTCTTCTCCCAATACAGTTACGGCTCGTTCGTATGGTGTGAGTCCCAGGCCGCAAAGGTCTAACCTTAAACGAATATGCAGACGCACTCGCAGTAGCATTCCACGATGGTCCTATAATCCCCATTTTACCTTCGTCAGCTTTCATCACTGCGGCGCGGTTCATAAAATATACTAGTGCAAATAACTTCGCTCAATCATCGTTGGCAACATTTAATTTCAAGCTTCTCAATTTTCATTGGAACAACAAATCTTGTTCCTCTAGGAAAATTATTGTAACGATTACAAGACTACGGTGTCGAGTCCCCCCACTGAGCTTTTACCTAAACAGGACTGGTCTGGCTATATCGCCTTTGTGCCCTTTCCCCCTTATCTGTGCAGCTTTTCACTCAGACCCGAAATATGCTCACGATGGTGTCTTCAAGATTTAGGAACGCCTTCAGCATAATTATTACTGGCGCGGGATGTACACATTAATTCGCCAGATTATTCGTGACGGCCCTGAATATCAACGGCGGTAAAGAAACCCTCATCCTACTACCGGTCCTTTACAACCGTTTCCGTGCCCAGGCTGTGCGTTTGACCGTGTCGGCATTGATTTATATGGACCCCTGCCATTCACTACTGCAGGCGACCGGTGCGGCCTCCGTGCGCAACATGGCCCTCCGTGCGAACTCCTGAGCGACCGCGGCCGTGTCTTCCTATCTGACGTGGTTGAATCCTGCTCCATCAGTGCCACATTGTTAATCGCACCAGCACGGCCTACCATCCTCAGAGAAACGGCCTCAGTGAGCGGTTTAATCGGACTTTGGGAGGCATCCTTGCCACCCATGTTGCATCCAATCAGGCTAACTTGAAACGGTTTCTCCCCTTTGCTACTTACCATCTAACACTGCTACGCAAGTCACAGCCGGTTCTTCTCCATTCTTCCTATTGTGCGGTCGCCAACTGTGTCATACCATAGGCACCTGGAATATGAACCTGGAGACGTTTAGCGCTAGAATGTTATCTAGTGAGGCGAGTCTAGCAGTGCTATTGGAGGAATTAGAGGGCAGTAAATGGGATATAATAGGGCTCAGTGAAGTTAGGAGGCCGAAAGAAGCATATACAGTGCTAAAAAGCGGGCACGTCCTGTGCTACCGGGGCTTAGCGGAGAGACGAGAACTAGGAGTCGGAAGCCTCATTATTAAGAACATAGCTGGTAACATACAGCAATTCTATAGCATTAACGAGAGAGTGGCAGGTCTTGTTGTGAAACTTAATAAGAGGTACAAAATGAAGGTTGTACAGGTCTACGCCCCTACATCCAGTCATGACGACCAGGAAGTCGAAAGCCTCTATGAAGACGTGGAGTCGGCGTTGGGTAAAGTCAAAACAACATACAGTATACTGATGGGCGACTTCAATGCGAAGGTAGGCAAGAAGCAGGCTGGAGACAACGCAGTGGGGGAATATGGCATAGGCACTAGGAATACCAGGGGAGAGTTATTAGTAGAGTTTGCGGAACAGAATAATATGCGGATAATGAATACCTTCTTCCGCAAGCGAGATAGCCGAAGGTGGACGTGAATATAGTCTCGCCCGAACGGCGAGACTAGAAATGAAATAGACTTCATACTCTGCGCTAACCCTGGCATCATACAAGATGTGGACGTGCTCACCAAGGTGCGCTGCAGTGACCATAGGATGGTAAGAACTCGAATTAGCCTAGACCTGAGGAGGGAACGGAAGAAACTGGTACATAAGAAGTCGATCAATGAGTTAGCGGTAAGAGGGAAAATAGAGGAATTCCAGATCAAGCTACAGAACAGGTATTCGGCTTTGACTCAGGAAGAGGACCTTAGTGTTGAAGCAATGAACGGCAATCTTGTGGCCATCATTAAGGAGTGTGCAATAGAAGTCGGTGGTAACTCCGTTAGACAGGATACCAGTAAGCTTTCGCAGGAGACGAAAGATCTGATCAAGAAATGCCAATATGTGAAAGTCTTAACCCTACAGCTAGAATAGAACTGGCAGAACTTTCGAAGTTAATCAACAAGCGTAAGACAGCTGACATAAGGAAGTATAATATGGATAGAAATGAACATGCTCTCAGGAACGGAGGAAGCCTAAAAGCAGTGAACAAGAATCTAGGAATTGGCAAGAATCAGATCTATGCGTTAAGAGACAAAGCCGGCATTATCATTACTAATATGGATGAGATAGTTCAAGTGGCTGAGGAGTTCTATAGAGATTTATACAGTACCAGTGGCACCCACGCCGATAATGGAAGAGAGAATAGTCTAGAGGAATTCGAAATCCCACAGGTAACACCGGAAGAAGTAAAGAAAGCCTTGGGAGCTATGCAAAGGGGGAAGGCAGCTGGGGAGGATCAGGTAACAGCAGATTTGTTGAATGATGGTGGGCAGATTGTTCTAGAGAAACTGGCCACCCTGTATACGCAATGCCTCAGGACTTCGAGCGTACCGGAATCTTGGAAAAACGCTAACATAATCCTAATCCATAAGAAAGGGGACGCCGAAGACTTGAAAAATTATAGACCGATCAGTTTACTGTCCGTTGCCTACAAAGTATTTACTAAGGTAATTGCAAATAGAATCAGGAACAGCTTAGGCTTCCGTCAACCAAAGGACCAGCAGGATTCCGTAAAGGCTGCTCAACAATAGACCATATTCACACTATCAATCAGGTGATAGAAAAATGTGCGGAATATAACAAACCTTTATTTATAGCTTTCATTGATTACGAGAACGCGTTTGATTCAGTCGAAACCTCAGCAGTCATGGAGGCATTGCGTAATCAGGGTGTAGACGAGCCGTGTGTAAAAATACTGAAAGATATCTATAGTAAAAATACTGAAAGATATCTATAGCGGCTCCACAGCCACCGTAGTCCTCCATAAAGAAAGCGACAAAATCCCAATAAAGAAAGGCGTCAGGCAGGGAGATAGGATCTCCCCGATGCTATTCACAGCGTGTTTACAGGGGGTACCTGGATTGGGAATAATTGGGGATGAGAGTTAATGGAGAATACCTTAGTAACTTGCGATTCGCTGATGATATTGCCTTGCTTAGTAACTCGAGGGACCAACTGCAGTGCATGCTCACTGACCTGGAGAGGCAAAGCCGAAGGGTGGGTCTAAAAATTAATCTGCAGAAAACTAAAGTAATGTTTACCAGTCTCGGAGGGAACAGCAGTTTACAATAGGTAGTGAGGCACTCGAAGTGGTAAGGGAATACATCTACTTAGGACAGGTAGTGACTGCGGATCCGGATCATGAGACTGAAATGATCAGAAGAAGAATGGGCTGGGGTGTGTTTGGCAGACATTCTCAGATCATGAACAGCAGGCTGCCATTATTCCTCAAGAGAAAAGTTTATAACAGCTGTGTCTTTCTAGTACTCACGTACGGGGCAGAAACCTGGAGGCTTACGAAAAGGGTCCTACTTAAATTGAGGATGACGAAACAAGCTATGGAAAGAAGAATGATTGGTATAACGTTAAGGTATAAGAAAAGAGCAGATTGGGTGAGGGAACAAACGCGAGTTACTGAAATCTTAGTTGAAATCAAGAAAAAGAAATGCGCATGGGCAGGACACGTAATGAGGAGGGAAGATAACCGACGGTCATTAAGAGTTACGGAATGGATTTCAAGGGAAGGAAAGCATAGCAGAGGGCAGCAGAAAGTTAGGTGGGCAGATGAGATTAAGAAGTTTGCAGGGACAACATGGCCACAATTAGTACATGACCGGGGTAGTTGGAAAAGTATGGGAGAGGCCTTTGCCCTGCAGTGGGCATAACGAGGCTGATGATGATCATGATGATGATAGGCACCTTACTACCTTACAACCCCGATGCTTCCGCGTATGTACTGTGGGGAGCACCCGCCTCCTTTTCCTCCCGCGTATCCGCGGCGTCCCGTTCGCACGTGGCGATGGTACGGGCCGGCGTAGATATGGGAGAGAGGCACTACGCGCCCTCCGTTTCTCCGTCGCTCTGATGACGCGCGTACCCCTCTTCCCCTACGCGGCTCAGGGGAAAGGGAAACGTATCCGGCGGGCGAGGAGGACTCCCCCTCGCAAAAAGGTAAAAAAGCATAAAAGCGCGCCACCGGGAGAGACTCGCGCTCTTGGGACGCCGACACCTTGGACCGCCTGGACGACAGCACCTGGCGCATCCCGTGAGTGATCTCGTTTGTCTGACCGACCCAGACAACGAGGCCAGCCTTTTTACTACTATTACTGAGAGGACGTCCCTCTGCGAGTGTTCGCTATTGCTAATAGCAATAAACGTTGTTACCGTTGACACCGCTGGTTGCCTTTTTCGTCTGAACCCGGCGTAGCCGCGATTCCCGCGCTACGGGTTGGGAGTACCACGAAGCGACTGCGTGGGGCTAGATCCGGAGCTCGCCTTCAGCCCTAGCTGCACGCAGAGTGGAACCCCCACAGTACCCATTTCTGAAGCTGCCCAATGTGCCCAAGAATGTCGTCAACTGGCTAAGCGTTTCACTACGACTTACCAGCAGCGCCAGAAACAGATCCCGGACGACCTACCTACACACGCTACTTTCCTTCGAAGAACACTCATATGGTTGTAGGTACCACTCCACGCTCCTGTTCTGTCTTCCAAACTGTTCCCTAACTATGACGGGCCTTACCGCGTGGTCGCGCGCACATCTCGCGTTAAGTACATCGTCGAGCGACTTACTCCGCCTGCCAATCTCCGCCCCCGTGGACGCGATATCGTTCACGTAGACCGCCTCAAGCCCAACTTCCACCCTCCTGAGCCCACCTCTTCGTTGGCCAGGATGACTCATGCTTCTTCCGTGGGGGTGGAAGAAGCATGCGCCTCATGTAATAAAGAAGAGGAGGAGAGCCGAAGCGCAGGCAGGATCGCCAATTCAGTGCGCGAGACAGTGCTCGACCTGAACCAGTGCTCTTCGCGACGGACCTTTCTGGATTCACGGCCAACGTCCAATAAACTTCTTTTCCAAAGGAAGTATAGTTCCAGCGCTAACGTTTCCAAATGCCACTCTTTGCTTAACATCTGTTGTCTTCTCTGAGTTGGAAGTTAAGCAAAGGTCGATGGGTCAGTTGGCTTTCGGAGCTCACGGTAAAACCACAAATGAGGCAGTGCAGGGTAATATGAGTTGGGCCTCTTTTTAAGTCAGAGAAGCGCAGAGCAAAATTACGTTTGAAGGAAGACTCAAGAACATCGATCGAAATAAATAGGCGGCTAGAGTGCACAAGTACCTGTGCCTGAAAAGCGTGGACACAGGATAGAGGAAGAGGTCAAGAAAGTTCATAATCAAGTAAAGGTTTCATTGAAAGTGACATAGGCAATCAGGTCTCATAAAAATAAAGTAAGAGAAACAGAGACTGTCGATTGGATGCAAAGAAGGGAAACAAGAAGGACCATAGAGATTTACAAGAATGGGAAGCGAGAAATTAGAAGGAAAAATCTGTACGATACCACAAATGGTAACGCCTTGCTATTTGAGGCTCCAGCTGGTTGCCTAAGGACAAAAAATTACCGGAACAAATATTCGTTACAACATGAGGCTTATGTATGCTGCAGCTAAAATCTGGAGACTGCAGGCAACTGCAGCGTTTGCTTTGTGCGTGACAGGGCTAGAGTACATGCTCGCACTCATATGCTCTAGTGTGGCCGTGCTACGTGCTCCGGACAGGCTTTGTCCTGCACCCATATTGACCAACGGATGGCAGCCACATCCAACTCGCGCATTTTGAAGCTCCTTACGAAGCCGATTGCGCCGAGGCGTCTAACCACGAGCGGCCACGAGTGAGCGAGCGCTGGCAAGCGTGCGTGTGATCTGAACTCAATTTTCGCGTCTTTCGAGGCTGAGTGTTCAGAACTAGTCTATATTAGCGATATCGGACAGCCACGATACCGATAATTGGGGTGGTCAAAGTTTAATTAATGCGCGTGTGGCCACGGCCGAGCGTGAACAGACGACAATCGTCTTCTTCTCAAACTGCGTCAGCATTATCGAAATTCGGAAAGCAGACTTTCGCTCATTTTATTTAGACTGTTTATTAAACTTCGTTAATAAATATGAACAGTAACGGTAGGAACAACCCCTCAGTCCAAACACCCATCTTGATTGATGTCAGCAATTGGCCAACAACAACCGCGTATGAGAATCTGATATACTACGAAATAAAGCGTCCAGAAAAGAGTCAGTAGCAGGCTTCTGTTGAAAAGAGAGCGTTTGAGAGAAAGTTTACTTCAAGCTCAGCTTCCGATATCCATGCGCCGCGCACGTCTGCAAACTTTGGCTGAGATGTCCAGAGCAGCGTATGGTACCCGCGGGCCGTGTTATTTCACCAAGCGCGAGGGGTGTTTCAGGGCCCCTTTTATTTAATGTTCGAAATGTAAACAATTTTCGCGAATTACTTTTTTCCCACAAATATTGGAATGCGTTATACGTCCGCTAAACTGCATGTTTCCCAGCGTATCGAGAAAGCTGTACTTGAAAGTGAGTTGACATTCAACGGAAATAATGGCCCTGTTTGGGGGAATTTGGGGAGAACGGGTGGGAAGGAGCTGTAGTTAAGCTAGGTCCTTTCTAAAACAATCGACGCATACTTTTTTTTAATGCTGAAAGCACTGTGAACAAGGCACCATACTTAGCAATGCTACTGCTCAATCTCGATTCACAGGTCACCTTGCTAACGGAAACGTAATTACACGCCGATGTTTTGAACGAAAAGGTTGCCTAGCCATCATAGGATTTCTAGAGATATGATCGACCATTCTGCATTGGTGGCGTCCCCATGGCAGTCATAGGAAGTCCCAAGTCTACAGCACTACTTTGCATTCCAGATTATGAAAGCGTTTTTCTTGCAAACTTTGTTTGTGGGGTACCACAGTAGCTATCAGTGTATTCGATTGTTCACCAAATTCAAATCTTATTATTGTAGAAAAATTACTCATTTACACCACTTTAGGTGTGACAAAGTTGAACAAAACTGCTTGTAGGGAGGGGGGGAGGGGGCAAACATTTCTCGTATTGACTTGCTAGCGTGCATTGCAACAGGTTCCCATACCACACGCTGTGAGCTTCTTACAGACAATGCTTTTTTCTAGGCACAGTTTAAACCTTCTATTTAAAATTTCTCTGCCTAGTTGTAGAAAAGTTAGTATTCTGAATGCTGTATTTCACCAGGAGTTTGTTTTTGCCACGCTGACTCTTGTAATACACTGCCATGAATGTAAAAGCCCGCTACAGGTAAATATTTAAAAAATTTTCATGTTGTTATGATGGCTTCAGCATAAAAATGGACGCTATTAGAATTTTTACTAATTTCAAGAAATTATGTTTACAATGATTAACGTGATTTGTACCTGGAAACGTAAAAAAAGGAAAGAAAAGTAACCACTAGATCACGACGAACATCATCCAAACGAAGGGACGACTAAGGCGCTTGCGATGTTGAAGGGCGTGTACTGTGCCAAGATGGACAAAATAAGTTATATGCGCGGCAATTTCAAAAGAGCTAAAGGCAACTTCTTTTCTATTACTATAGGAAATCTTTTAAAGAACGTCCTTGAATATTTTCGAAGTTTATATCAAGAACTGTCGATCGCACACTCATCACTGACCCGAAGGCGGTTGTAAACACACTGAATGAGAGTTTTCACTCTGTGTACGCCTGTAAAAATATGCATGACTTCAACGCATTTGTTGCAACTTGTTTTTCAATGATGGCCCTTACGCTTACTCAGGAAGGCGTCCTGAAATAAGCATGCATTTTAAAGAACAGGGGGCAAATACACTAGATAATGTAGCGAGTTTCACACTTTTTGTGTGTGATGTTTATTATTTTGCTAATGCTGGGTGTAGTTCCTGCTGAATGGAAAACTTCTCGCATTGCACCTATACCAAAATTAAGTCAACCATTAAACGTTTCAAGCTATCGTCCTATTTAGGTGACCACACTTTCCAGCAAAAGATAGTTGAACAAGTAGTCTGTCGTAATCTGAAACAATACTTAGCAGAAAACAGATTGCCGTCAGCCTTTTTGTCCGCGGTTGGCCTGTGGGTATCTCCTGCGTTAGCACTGCCGGTCTCAATCCAAATGAATTGTCACTGAAAGTGAAGAAGGATGGCGTCGTACGGCACATCGTACGGCAGACTAGAAATTTGAAGACCACTAAACGGCAAAAGTAAATAATAATACACAATATGTAAGATACGCTAAAAATAGAATACCAGCACAATGGTTACGAAATAGCTCATCAAAGTAAGATTTAACGTTGCATTTTATCTTTTTGAAGTATTGGGGCCACTGATGCCCGTTCGAGATCATGGAAGCTAGTTCCAATCTATGAACGTAATTGGTAAAAATGAGAGAACGGCTGCACGTGTTGCTTGTGGGTATGTTGTATTTCTGAGGATTATTCAGTCGTTCAGAATTAAATGACGTGGGACGCGTTATTGTGGTAAGAGTGTTTCCTACAACTGGGGGGGTGCAATAGTGAAGGAAACTAGTGACGCTTTCATGGAAGTAACGACGGATGCTTGAATATATACAAAAAACAAACTGGCTGCGGGGTCTTGTACTGCCTCAAGCCTTTTGCTTATTTCAGCTAGATCGGGGGGGGGGGGGGTGTCCCAACAGTGAGGAATGGTCATGCTTAATGAATGTCGGACGGAAAACAAAATGTATGGTCATTTCATACAGACTGCACATACGGCGCACGGACAAGAACATAGAGGCTGCATACCATAACATCAGCGAATACATGCATCACGTTGAAGAATTCTACAGCGCTCTGGAGCTTCGAGGGGAGACGGTCGAGAAGCGAGTTTTCGTCGCCACCGATGAGCCGAGCGTCATCGATGAGATAAAATTCAGGTGAGGAACCAATTTTCTACTTCGTGGCGTGTTTTGCAGAGTATATACGTGGAGGAGTACTGAGGCAGCCAGTCATACGCTCCTATGTGTCCCGACAGGTGTATGTCACATTATTACTGAACGAAATAGAGTTTGCTCTAGTTTAACGCTGGCAGCAAAGAACGGCGATAACGCGCAAGTGTTGCGGCGGGTGATGACAACGCAGCGCGTGATAATGATAATGATTTAAAGGGCTTTACGGCTTTACGCGCCAAAACCAAGTTGTGATTGCAAAGCGCACCTCAGTGGGGGACTGCGTTATGATTACACTGCCTGAAATTCGGTATATGCTCCCAATGCACTGAAAACGAGTGTTTTATTTATTTATTTATTTTTATTCCGCCACTGTCGAAATAAGGCCTTTCCGACCGGGATCAAGCCCCCAACCTTGTGCGCAATGCCACGACCACTTAGCTATACCGAAATGGGTGCTTTGTTGTTTTCTTATATGCGATATTTGAACAACACATAACGCAACTTTCACGGTGCGGCATTGTTCGATTCGACGAAGCGCCGATCAACGGGCGCCAAAAGGGTCGTAGTATTAGGAACCGACGAGCAAGGCGGGTATTGCCGGCCATTCCGGCAAGCGGCCGAAAGAAATCGAAGGCAGGGGTGCTATGCAGGATGCGCCGAATTTCTCGTTCACCCGAGTTTTACCCGAGTTTGCGCGACGGCAGTCAGTGAACGGAGAGAGCGTGAAACGCGCAAAAGCTGCAGGCAAAAAAAGTATGTAGACAAAAAGCCGGGTATGACAACATGAGCTCCACCTGCGCGGCACGCTGCTTCCACGTTTCAAGCGCAGAAGGCGGCACAACGAAACGCGCCAGCGCCGCGTATTGTTATCAACGGATTATCGCAACTTACCAATACCGTGACTGTCCCGCTGTCTGTCTGCACGCTTACTGTGATCCGCTTGCCACGCCTTTCCCGGGCGCGTCAAGGGCGTGCCTCCTCTTTCGGGCACTATTGTTCTGGATGGATGGATGGACGGATGGATGTTATGAGCGTCCCCTTTGGAACGGGGTGGTGGGTTGCGCCACCAAGCTCTTGCTATTATACTGCCTAATGCCCTACTTAGGTTAAACAATAAAAGATAGAGAAAAAAAAACACTGTAAACTGCCCCACCCAAATTTTCTGATCCCCTATTTCGAGCTGTGCTTTTGCACGTCCCCGTTTTTTATCGTTTCCCTACTTTTCTTCCACCAATCCTCCAATCGCCGCTTATTAACGCCTATTGCGGACATGTTTACTTTTCCCCTGCTCTCGCTGAACCCAAGTACTTCAAGGAGGTCAGCGGCGCCTAAATGGACCGCTCGGTAGACGTCCTTATATTCTAATAAAACTATCCTCCATCTATTTCTATGCTCCATCGAATGCAAACAGGATGCATGCGGCGCATTCTTGCACCTACACTTTCGCTCAAACGAATACGTTAAAATACAACAAATAAAATAACAAACATTTTTATTTCTTTAAGTGTCTGTTTTTCGTTTTGAATGCTAGAAATTTCTTAGGACAAACGGAGATCGAGAAAATTATTAAATTTTGCACTTCTTGCCGCGAGTGGCGACAGTCAGACGAAAGCTTAGTTTCGTGCTTTATATCAGCACCTGCTATTGATATTTCACGTGGATAAAGATACTCTTCCATAGATTGTGCGGGCTGAATGTCACTCATGAATTTCTTTTATCTCACCAAGTTAGTGAAGGTTACCTTTATCTTTTCCAAATTTTTGCGGGCCCAGGTGCATGTAAAAGCACGAACACTCATTGGTTCTCAATGCCTTTTTTAAACTGCTGGAGATTCAGTTCGTTACTACGAAAGTTACTTAATCCGTGCACTATTATTATGCTAAATATGGAACAGTAGAGATGTACTTCCCTTCAGTTTGCCGATCTCTCCTTCACAGTGTTGGTTGCGAGATGCATCGTCGGCACCACCTCCTTGTCGCATCGCAGCTATATAGGCTGTCTTCCTTTTGCACACACTATGCAATATTCGTGACGCTCGCAGTCACGCATGCGGAGGAACTCAGCGCACTCACAGAAGCAGCGCCGGATAAGTAGTTTGTTCAGGATTGTGCCGTGAACAGTAGCTGCGCGTTGCGATCTGTAAAATTGCTGAAACTATTGGCAGTCTTACGGGGTGCACGCAAATATTGCTCCCGGAGGAACAGAACTATCCAAGAAATAGTGGTCATTGTCGAGCCTGATCACTACGTCGCGCACTGGAAGCTCGTTGTACGAGTTTGTTTACACTGGGCCTCTTCGATGTTTAGCCGCCATGCTCGCCCGGTGAATGGATGTGATGACGCCACCACAGCGTTCCCTCGTGATATAATGCGAAGCGTACTAAATTACAAATTAGTCTAATACACATTCAGTGTACATCTTGTAAGCATTAAAATGCTTCTAAACCACGTTAAAGTAACTGATAATATTGTACTAAATGCATTTGTTTTATAACTTGCTTGTGCATGTAATGCGCTCGGTGGGACGACAAACAAGTGAAAGAAAGCATGACCATGCACCGACGGTATGATCACGTGAGGCCCAGTTTGTCGACCGCCCGGAAGGCAACGCCCAAGTAATGATAAGCCACCCAGAGTGAATCTAGATAAACCAATGAAACTGGAGGCTTGTCGAAAGATAAACTGTGTCTCGGTACCATTTGTGCTTTCATCTTGGGGCGTCGCCAGAGCTCGTGAAGATCCCGAGTTTCGCCAAACTCGGCGCATCCTGCATAGCACCTCAGGTTTAGATATAATTGTCTTTTTCGTCATCGGCGCAACGGTGACGCCACGGCAGC
The DNA here is from genome assembly GCF_023375885.2 of Dermacentor andersoni. Classification (NCBI taxonomy): domain Eukaryota; kingdom Metazoa; phylum Arthropoda; class Arachnida; order Ixodida; family Ixodidae; genus Dermacentor; species Dermacentor andersoni. Next base: position 49,314,432 of record NC_092818.1, read on the forward strand.
TTTTTGTAGGAATCCCTGCGTCGGCGCGACCATGACGCTCCAAGAGCTTTTCGCAGGAAACCCTGTGCCTCTCTGCACCGCGCGTGCATTGAGAAGCTTACTAAGAAGGCGGTGGTGGGAATACTCAGAAGTATGTGGTGTCTGTGCAATCCAGTGTCCACGAAGTCCTGACAGTGTATGTGGTGCCTCTGTGCAATCCCCTGTCCACAAATTTCTGTCAGTGTATGCGTGCTGACAGCGCCGTATGGCCGGCTGCGGTCGTTTCTCGTATGTTTATGAATGAACAATAGAGGCCCGCCGCGGAATCAAGAGTGTGCGTGCGTGGTGCAATATGAGTGCGCGATCACTAAATGCAGGACGGATTCACCCGTTTCCTCGCCACTAATTAAAAGGGACGCGGTCAAGACCTTGGGTGGAGCCGGGATCCAATTCGGTAAACTTGATTGGATCGTCACTAATATATGTTGTTCCCCCCTACAGGGAATTAGAGAAAGAAGTTATTTAAACGCCTAGCTGCAGGCACAGATCTGCAAGACATTGGTGCCGCAAATATCATCCGCCGAAATTCAGGTCATTTCGCCACGGGCAAGACAGAACGAGGACGGTGTTTTCATTATAATAAATCATGTCGCAGTGCAGAACGCCAACTGGTCTAGAATCAGAAGATATCCACAAGGCGCAAAAAAGTCCACAGTGTCCGTCTTCCTATTTGGTGTTAAAAGTATCCTGCAAGCTGCCTACATATGAAATCACCTGCATTTAAACTGACTAAACGTTCTTGGTTCGCGCAAAAGTCGACCAATAGGCAGAAGAAGTGTTTACATAACTGTCCCGTTGTTCCTGGCTTGTGTCAACACTCTAAAAAAAGTTTACTCCATTTGCAGTGTATATTTGCCACAAGACAATAATCGTCATCTGTCTAGCCTGCATTTGCTTTCTTGAAAACGCTGCGCTCGTTACTTTCCAGTCAAGAATGCTCTGTCATGCTGATTACGCGCATACCGTTCGTGACTTGGAAGTACCGGGCTCGCAGCGTTAAAGAAAGGAAATGCGGAAAAGACAGATGACGATTATTGTTGTGTGGCAAATGTACACCCCAAAGGGTGCAACAGTTTGTAGAGTGAATTGCTGAATATTTTATACTTAGTATAGGTAAACACCAAACTTGTAGGAGCTTAATTTTAGGGAAACTTTAAAGTAAAAAAATCACTACCCAAGCCCTCCATACAAAGGGTTAACTAGCGAAGCTGAAGCGTGTGTCCCCTGTGTGTATCCCTGGGTTAATCCCAGCGGTTCATTAAACAACAGCTTGGTAGACTGTCAGGTCCTCGGTACGCAGTTTCTGCTTGCGCTCGGCTGCACGAGCCTGTTCTTGTGCCCGGGCTGTAGCATCGGCATGGCGTTGATGAGCTCGTCCCCGGTTCGGCTCGCGGCGTTGCTGACAGAAAGCTTCCTGCTCCTCAGTAATATGTATGACGCGTGGCCTAGCCATTTTGGAGCCGGAGAGAAACTGCTGCGCGCGCGCTTGGCTGCGACGGAGAGCAAAGACGTCACTACTGGCGCAGCGAATCGCGCGCCTCTCTTTCTTTTTTATTTCGGGCATCCGCATGGGTTGCGCTGGAGTATTCAGCGTACAGGCGACAGACGGACGGACGGACGGACGCACGGACGAATCGGCTAGCCATATACAGCTTCGCAGTAATACATTGTCATGTTGTAATGACGGTGAAGAGCACAGTAGCAAAACTGTAAATCACGAAAAGAACTATTTACTGAGCAAACCAGTGCTCACAAAAGCACGTCACACTCAAAGCACAACGATAGCGGCGAGCGCAGTCGTCGATCGTCCAAATCTGATGAACGGGTCATGCGCGTTGCCTTTTTTACGTGACTCATCGAAGGTTTGAGCGCAATCGCTGATGCCCGCGTGCCTCGCAGACATTACTGCACAAGTTGGCGTCGCACATACAATAATTCACAAAGTTCGGTGACCACAGCCGACAAATGGAACCATCAATAACATTCGAGAAACTTCCGGTACGTGCAGGTGCGTCCTTGCGCCGAGCGACGATGTTTCACATTACTTAGCCGGTGAAAAGTGGTCACCGGAGAAAGATAAACATGCACAGCTGTCAATATATTCATCTGAATCACCATAGTGCGCCAATAGCAGTTTCGAGGCTAAGCTTCACGCCTATTTGTTTTGCTGCATCCGCTATATAGTCAATTTTGATTTGTTCCCCTACCCTTACGGTGCGAATTTGAAAAGTGGGACATCTCAGTGTACCAAAATTAGCATGATGAAAACCGACAAATTGACTGTGAGTACATTTGGTGACTGCAGGTTTCCCAGTTTTGTCATCATTGCAAACAAAGTCGCATCGACTGAGGCGTCGTGGGTGGATACCAGAGACGGGATCAGCGCCCTGGAAAACATCATCATTGACCTTAATCTACTGGCTGAGTCGGACAGCCTCGTTTGTACTTTTTCTTCTGGGGTGAGAACACTAGTTCCGGCATTCATTTTTTTCATTTAGTAGAACATCGTCATGCCTTGACACAAACTATGAAATAATTTTATCGAGATCTAGCAATATAACAACGTTGTTTCTTGTATTTTGACAAGCACTGCTATATTTGATAAAACGCTCAAAGTAGAGTAGAACTCTGTGTTTGTCAGAGACGCTGGACCGTGGAGATACATTTCATTCGTGTCTGTAAAACATCAATAAATACAATAACCAGAACAGGGAAAACCGAGCATGATTCGTTTTCTAGGTACTGAAGGGTGCGTCATTGACCTATTTCATGAGATATTATTTACTCCGAAATTTCGGCAACGTTTCCGGTTTGGGGCGGTTCAGCTCGAAGGCCCAGTAATGTCTCAATGTGAACATTAACGGAATACTTTAGCAGCATTGCCAAAGAAGTAAACTGTGTTACATATCCACAGATCTACGAAGCATGAGAGAATTATGATCATCATTATAGTCGTCATCATCGTCACTATCATTTTAGGTCCGCTGCAGGAGGAAAGCCTCTAACAGCAACCTCTAACTATATATGTCTTGGGCTATCTGGGTGAATCTTGCACCTACAGGTACTAACATATGGAGCATAAAATTGTAGGTTAACGAGGAAGCTTCAGAATAGCTTAAGACCCACACAAAGAGCGATGGAACGAAAAAATTCGCATTTCCACCCGAAAAGGGAAGCACCGATTGCGATTGCAAATTGGGTGATAGCTGTACGGAGTAAGGAGAGTAGTTTTATCGGCCGTGTAAACTTGTAAACATCCGCTTATTAACTAAATTAACAATGATAGAATGTGTAAGCGTGACTCAACGAGGACGTAGAAAATAATAGACATACAGAGACAGCGCTGTTTTTGTGTGTCTTCTTCTTTCTACGTCCTTGTTAAGTCGCGTTTACACATTCTATCATTGATTCAAACCAACTAGCCCATCAATATGTTTTAAATAAATTGACCAGCACGGTGTCACGCACGCACAGGTAAAGATGAACACATCTCGCTCGAAGACAGCAGTAACTGCCTATGAAAACGCTGGACTTGGGATTCGTGGCAGCAGCCGCGAGCCAATTGACCTCCTTGCATCTGTCGCGTTAACGCTAACGAAACGGCGAAATCGCAGCGCATATGAAGCAACCGGCACCACGCGCACTCTGCAAACATCGCAAATCGCTTCGAAGATAAGGCCCGCACAGGTGCGCGCACTTTGGCCACGTCGCAAGTCGCTTTCAAGAAACGCGAGCTCAGGCAACGCTTCTCTACAGCGTCCGCCAAAGGCGTCTACTACGGCGCCCGCAATTCCTAGCTGTGGCAAAGGTCGTAGTAGACGCCGCGGTAGCCTCTACTCTGTACGGAGCAGCGGGTGAGGAGGACATCGAGGCACGCTAGTAGCCACCGGAGAAGAACGCCCCTCCTCCCTCGCCTAACCCCCTATGCCCCGGGCAACACAGAAGAGGGCACGCATCTTGGCGGCGTTCCTCGTTCGCGCACACGATATTGAACCACGTTAGCCGGCTCACGCTCACACGCTTCCACTCATACGGAACCGCACGGCGACGGCGACGGCAATGGCAGAAATGTACCTGGAGTGTCCATTGCGACGGCCCAGTGTCCTGGACTGTCGCAATAAAATGTTAGATGTAAGGAAGAATGCGATGTGATCAAGAGGGCAAATTGGGTTAGCAGATTTCGTAGCTGACAGCAAGAGAAAAAATGGAGCTGAGCAGGCCTTATAATTGGAATCATCATGAGCATACTAGAAGGGCAATAATTATCGTAAACATTGCGGCAATATTTAGAAACATACTATAGGTATCAATATAAATGAGCAGCCAGCAGCCCCATTCCTTAACCCATGCTTCCAGTAGGCCGCGTGGAGCTTACAAGCACCAATAATGCAAAGTAGACTTGCGCCCGAAAGCGATGTGGAGAGCAGATTCCCACACACGCAAAAATATGTTTAGAATGCCAGCTTCTAGGGAAAAAGGGTTAAGAAGCGACTTTACCTGAATAACTCCTTTCTAAATGCACAGAAGTGGAGCAACCGTACTGCTTGGCGTCCACTGCAGCGTTCTTGTTGAAGTTAACATAATGAAAACAAGTTCATATATATATATAATTTTTTTATAAACAAAGACATTTTTTACAAAAGTTCTGGAAAATTACAAAATTTATATACCAACTCAAGTGTCATTTTTTTCTCACCTTTTACTCAGCAGTACAAATGCTTACACAACTCATTCAACTGTACATCGTGACGAGTTTAAAGCGGTCGAAATTGGGGAACATAGAAATCTCTGGGGAGACACATCATTCATTCGTGACTAGAACTTCGGCTAAATTCTCGTAATCCACAGTAACAATTTAATGTAAAGTGTTTCACAATGCATCACGTTTCTGCGTTATAGGTGTTCTAAGAAATTCAGTTTACAAAGCTGCGATATTTTTCGCTAGTGCACAGTTGTGTACTTGCAGATACTGTGTTTCAAATGTGTGCACCGACAAGGTGCAAAAGATGCGCATTTCACAGCAACAGAATGGTGACACCATAAGTTACCGCGGTGCGTGTTTCGCACTATCTGGCCATAGAGTTTCGCGAGGGCACCACCATTCCGGTTCAGTAGCATCGCGAGCTCCTTGTGTGCGACCATGCAGTAGGCCTTCCCATCCCTCCTCCCGGTACGCCGAACCGATCTCAAGAAGACCATCTGGAGAACATGCAAACTTTGCTGGTGAGGTTGGGATAAAGCGTAGCTAATGTTACATCGCTATTCACTTGCCCTAAAAAGGGAACACGGGTTAAGAATGATTACGCCTCCGGCCTGACGGCGCTACGCCAGGTGGCACCCGTCATGTGATTACCTATCCTGCGTGGCATCCAGTGCAATAGACGCATGCGGAGATATCGACAAAAAAATTACGACAGAACCCATTTCACAATGAGTGTCGACGGTAATGCGATTAGCATTAAAGCAATGTAGTGGCACATTGCACTGTTGATGTCACATGTATGGTCACGTTTATTTAATATGTGTAGTGGTCATTATAAGACACCGTTGCTTCCGCTACGTGCCACTATGTTATGTTACCCGCTTGCCCACGTCGCCCGTTAGCATGACGGCATGACCACAACTGTATGGCAACGACAGTGACGACGATGGACTGATGAAGAAAAGACGTCGACGGAATGACAAAGGTGGTGTGATTACGCCGGCATAAAGACCATGCGGCGACTGTTCTGAAACAATAGTATAACGACGACAGCGTGGCGACGATAGCAATAGGACAATGGAATGAAGTCTATGATATGACGACGACTTTATGACAACAAGCATGTGACGAAGGCGGAATGACTACGATGGCACTATTACGATGGCATCGCCACAGTAGCATGACAACGGATACATGACAGTGACCGTCTGACGACCCAATGACAACGATGGCGAGAAAGCGGAGGCCTAATTATGATGGAATTGAGTGAGCATGATACAATAAAATCATGAAAAAGGAATGACGTCGATAAAACGGCACCATGAAGATAATAGGATGACTTTTCTGAAGGGATGACTATGGTAACAATGACGATGAAGACGGCAGCATGCGAGGACAGCATGACGACAATGGTATGACCACAACTTTGTGATGATTATGGCACGAGAACGACAATCATATTAGTTGACGAAGTTAGGCTGAAGACGGTGGAGCGAACACGAGACATCATCGCGTGTTATGAAAACAATGCACGACGACGATGGCAAGAAAACGGAATGTGGTAAATGGGATGAACACAAATTTATGGCAGTGCTGGCGTGACGACGCCTATGCCGGTGCTCTCTAACGACGATGGTGTGAGGCCGATGGCGTGAGGACGACGGCATGAACAAAGTCAAATCACAAAGTCGGAATTACTTTGTCATTATAGATTAGGGACGCCCACAGACACTCAAGTTTGCCATCCAGTTATTTGAAAGCAGTTAGCTGTGGGCAGTGCCGACATAACCCACGGTTAACAATCGCACCAGATGTGCTTAACCGCGGACCAAGTGCCCAGATCGCTCTTTCAACGTTCATCAAAACCAAGGCAACTTGATGGTGTAGCAACAGGGAAGGATATTATGGCCAACAACATCTGTTGAAGCACATGACCTAAATTTATGGCACCCATGTCGGCGCCCGAAAATGTTCAGCCATATAAGTGCATGCATCTTGGAAAAAGGTTTCCGGCGTGTCCGTTACTGTCTTCTACACCGTATCGTCGTTAGTCATGGAATTCTTCGTCTGCTTGGAATTATGTATATCCACGATAAGCCGGTGGTCTCCGACTTGTCTAACGTAATATTAGATATATACTTCTAGTTCAGCACGTTTAGCATAAGAGCGTGCTTAGCACAATGGCGGGCTCGAAATGCGCGTGTGCTTAACGCTGCACGGCCCACAACGTTAAACGAACGCACGCTATGTTTGCAAGTTAATGTTTCCGGCTTTGCGCGGTTTACGTAAATCGTGCGGCAACACGGCGGTTGTCGCAGCCGCTCACTTTGAACTAATTTAGGCGTTCCAGTTCTAGAACTCGCTTCGTTTGTAGCAAGTTAGTCTTTACGATTGCATTCGCATTGACTCAGGTCGCTTAGACGACAGAGTTAGACGAATAATTAACTTTGCAGAGTTTTCAAGGCCGATTCTCATTTCTAACGCTCCGAGGCTTAACAAGACAAATAGTGACCTAGCCAGCTTCATTTATTCAGGCACGCTATACATGTGTTGCATTCTTTCATTTTTTACACATCTTATGTTTTCTTCTTCCAAACTTATCTTTCTACCTTTTACCGATACCTATGCTGTAACGCATGCGGTCGTATCAATTTGTTCCCCGGCTTTCTCTCACCTTTACTTTAAACATATCTCGCTTATCTCACCACTGACCTTTTGACGCTTCCGTCCCCTTTAAGTCAGGCGATTCTAGATGGTGTACGTTGCATAAGGGTCTCACTGGGTGAACCTATTCGCAATCCGTTAGCATGTGCTCCGTTAGGTCTCCTGATTTTCGCATGCAGCATACACATGCCTCATATTGTTGCAAATAGTCGTTCACGTATGTTGTTGTCCTGAGGCATCCAGCTTGAGCATCAGACAGCAAGGCACCGGCTTTTGTGCTGTCGTACCAATTTTCCCTTCTGATTTCTTTCTTCCCATTCTTGTAAATCTCCATGATCTTTTTCGCTTCTATTCTTCGCATCGCACTCACTGTCTCTGTTTCGCTGACTTTCTATCTGATGACTCCCGGCTGTTTACTTACACTTTCAATTACCCTGTACTTGGTTCCCAACTTTTTTTACATATGTCTCCATTTTTGGTCCACGCTTTTCAGGTACCCCCCCCCCCCCCCCCCGATGATGGCATACTTTTATCACCCATTTATTTAAATCCACCTTGCTGACTGTTTAATCTGTGCGCTTCTTTGACTGCAAAAGTGGCCCAGCCAATGGCACACTGCACTGCCTCTTTTGTGCTTTGACCACGAGCTCCTAAAACCAACCGGCCTAACGAGCTATGGTTAGCTTCCAACCCCGACAAGATATCCGATTGTAAGCACAGAAATGCATTTGCGAGCGTTAGCGCTGGCACCATTATTCTTTTCCAGATTCGACGCACCATCTCACATTCATTGTGGCCACAAAGTACTCCATGTTTCACTATGCTGCATTCCGCTTCGCCTTTCTTCAGATTTTCTTGATGGGTGCTTGAGTAAGTCTTTTTTTTTGTTTATGTACACGGCGAGGTATTTGCATTGCTTAACCATGGACATGACTTGCTCTTGAATTGACACCACGTAATTACTCGTCTCTTCATTAAAGATCATAATCCCTGATTTCTCTGTGCTTAACATAATACCTAGATTTGTTGCTACGTTGGCGCACAAATCCGCAAGTGTCTGTAGATAACTTGCATTGTCCGCTGGTAGCTCTATGTCGTCCAAATGAATCCGTCCGGAGAGCTTCTGTTCTACCATTTCTCGATTAAGCATCTATGATGAGTCAAACCTTGATTCACTATCTTCCACTCGTCTTTCTATGTCCTTAACAGAAAGCGTGAGCAACAATGGAGACAGAGGACATCCTTGCTTCAGTGCTTGATGAAGTTCCACCACTTCATTACATTTTCGGCCTTCCCAAACAATTTCTACTCTGTTATATCTCCATATCTCCCTCAGCAGCTCCACACGATCATCATCTTTACCTTCGTGCTTGAGAATCTCTCATGAAAATTCCTTGTCTGAGATGTCGTGGGCTCCTTTATAATTTACAAATGCTATACACAAACGTCTATTCCGAACACCAGCACCTCCATCTCCTGTATGTACAAACTTACCAAACAAATGCAAAATAACAATACAATAGGGTGCTTGTATCCAACATTCCTTTTGAAGTTCTCAATTTTCTGCTGTGTGCTATCCACAAAGGTCAATTCTGAGCTACTGAAATCTCTACGCAGTGAGTTCATACAAACATATTATCTTTTAACCGTTTGACTGGCGTCAATTCATTCTGCAGTTCCCCCAGTGCATCATTTTTTCCACCCATTTTGACATTTCTAGTTTCATGGCTTGCATTGCCATTCTATATATTACCGACCTTACTGTAACTGCCTACGAGCAGAAAACAGTGCTAAACGATAGTACGGAAAGAGGGACACAGACCACATCCCTGAAAAACCACCAAGTGTCTTTATTAGTGAACCAAGTGTCTTTATTCGTTCAGTCAGGATATATATACTCTACCACTATCTCGAAGCACAAATGGCAGCAGAAATTCAGTATGCTCAAGGACAATAAATCATAATCAATGAGAGAGGAAGGCTATTTCCTTCGCAAGGAGAGAAATGGATTGGAGGCTTAACATATGGTTCGCCGCTATAATGGATGTGAAAGCCTCATAAATAAGACGTGCGTGTCCATCGTAGTATTTCGACAACTAGGTCACATCTTTAAAAGACAGCTTGAAGCGGCACTCATTGCAATGCAGTGGCAATTGACTATCTCTAGCTTGTTTTTCAACCTTGTTTGCGTGTTCGCGCACGCGATCATCGATGCACCTCCCCGTTTTAGCGATATAGAAACGCTTGCATGAAAGAGGAACTTTATAAACCACACAGTCACAACAGTCCACAAGAATCCTCTGCTTGTGCTGCTATTCACAACTTTTTTGTTCCTTTATTCCTTTATTCGTTTATTTCCTCTGTTCCTAGCTTCCTTCATTTCCTTGCTCCACCACTTTCCTTGTCCTTCGATTGGATTGAATTTATTTGGCCTCGCCCTTTCTAACGGGCTGGCATCGCGGTGATAAAATTGGGTAGCGATGCCCTGGCCTTGGCCGGTCACATACAACTATAATGTTACATGCACACGTAAGCACGGCACGCACACATTCACATGCACTACCACTATCAATATACATGCACACACACCAAATTTCGCCGTCAATGTGCGCGCATTAAGGCCCACCACAGATTGAGTCGACTCTTGGTCGTATCGATCTTTCCACCGCTGCCATGGTTAGGTGAACTGGGGGAGGGGGGGAGAAGCCAAGCGCTTGCGGTCGCTTGATACCATCTGAGGGCCCTGGTTTGAGGCCGGCGCAAAGCAGAACCAAATGTTTCATTCTCTCTTTACTCAGCACATACTCTTGACATAGCACTTCCCACGCTGTCGTCAAACTCAGGCGGTAAGCTAGAGTTCTGAGGACACCAGTTCGCCCTCGAAGCGCAGGCTGCTGGCTACAGTGTTACTGAAGAGGTGTTCCACATGGATCTTTTGTTTGCGTGCCCTATAGAGATTCAGGAAGCATGATTCAGCGGAGCTTGTTAATGCTCTGCTCGTAGGTCTCCGCTTGTTCGTGGCTTGGGCTTAGTAAAACTTGTCTACTTCCTCGTACGCCGCGTCAACAAGACACTGCAAAATGCGAGTTCACATTTCTTCAACTGTCGGAGCCAAGCGGATATCTTAAACCGCAGCCTGAGGTGATTGTCGTCGCTCCCCAAATTGTACCGACCGTCCTCATCTATAGGCATATTCTAGGAGCTTTTTCCGAAGTTCAATGACACAAGGGCCTAGCCGATGCACGAGCTAGGGACTCGCCCCCCCCCCCCCCGGGCGATGCCGAAGCCCCCCCCCCCCCCCCACATCTAAAGTGCCATTATACCAGAGTTTTGTCAGCCACATCATCTGATGCAAGGCCGCAAATATTGATACATGCATACTGCGTGTTTCTTGTGGATGATGCGCGCGGGCGCCCCGACGAATACGACGAACGCTCTCTGGCTCTCGAGCTGCCGGCTGAACTGGCTAGCGCTGCGTTCTCCTTTGTAAATATACGTAGCAAATAGTCTGCACTTCTTACGAGGGTTGCAATGTGGGCTTGTTGGTAATGCATCTTCAAGGGGGGTATGGTAGCGCGATTCAAAGACGGGACAAAAGAAGACACAAAGGGACACACACAGCGCTAACTATTTAAGTTAGCGCTGTGTGTGTCCCTTTGTGTCTTCTTTTGTCCCGTCTTTGAATCGCGCTACCATAACCCCCTTGAACATGCACTTCTTAATACTTCGTTCGCGTAACATTTTGATGGAGAGTGCCGCTCCCCGTCCTCGCCACGGAGATCCGCAGCGGCCACGCCATCCTGCTTTCCGCCATGACTCCCGGTGACGACACCTCGCCTGCTTCTACTCCTGCGACCCCGCCAACATCGTATGTTACGGTTACCAACCCCCGCAATCCTGGCATATTCTCTGGTCAAGATAATGTCGACGTTGAGGACTGGCTCAACCTGTATGAGCGTCTTAGCCAAAACAACAGCTGGGACCCTACCATTATGCTAGCGAATGTTCTATTCTACTTGGGCGGAACTCCTCTTGTCTGGTTCCAGACACACGAGGACGAGATCTTTAGCTGGGATGCTTTCAAGGATAAGCTCAGCGACCTCCTTGGAAATCCCATCGGTCGGCAGCTGGCTGCTAGAAAATAGCTTGCTATCCTCCGAGTTCAGTCTTTTACGGAATCGTATGTCTCGTGCATACAAGACGTGCTCGCTCCTTGTCGGAAAGTCGACGACAAAATGGCCGAGGCTGACAAAGTCAGCCACGTACTCAAAGGACTTGTTGGTACTCAACAATGTGTCAGCCATCGACGTCATTGTCAAGGAATGCCGCCGCTTCGAGCTCACCAAAAGCCGCCACGTCATTCCTCAGTTCTTCCGGCCCCCTAACACGGCTGCGACGTCGTCTTGCGTCGGCCTTACCGCTTCACCACTCTAATGTGAGCACGTCACACGTATTGTTCGCCGCGAGCTGGAGGCTACAAGTCCTACGCTTGTAGTTCTACCCAAGGCATATCGGTTGCAACGCTGCGTGCTATACGAGATGAGCGCGTCACGACGTTTTCAGTAGACGTCTGCTCAGGTTCTTGGCCATGTCCACAGGATTCTATTTGCCCTAATGCAACATTTCGACCCATGATTGCTGCGGACCTGTTTCCTCTACAAGCAGCGGCTCAGTGTCGTCTTTTGGTTTCCTATAACAACATCTTCGACCTCAACAATCGCGAATAGGGCCGGACTGCAGTTGTTAAGCATCACATAAATACTGGTGATGCCAGCCCTATTCACGCCGGCCATATCGAGTCTCTGCTTCAAAGCCTAAGGTTATTCAAGATGAAGTGAGCAATATACTTGCCAAAGGTATTGTTCAACCTTCGTGGAACCCTTGGGCGTCGCCCGTGGTATTTGTTAAAAAGAAAGATGGCATATGACGTTTCTGCGTAGATTACTGTCACCTAAACCACATTACCAAGAAAGACGTCTACCCATTGCCTCGCTTTGACGACGCCCTCGTTCTCTCCACGGTGTCAAATACTTTTCATCAATAGACCTTAGATCTGATTATTGGCAGATTTCTGTGGATGAAAAGTACCAAAGTAAGACCACCATCGTAAACCCTTATGGTCTATATCATTCTAAAGTTATGCCATTCGGTTTATGAAACGGCCCAGCAACGTTAGAACGTATGATGGACTCTTTGCTTCAAGGGTTCAAATGCTCAACATGCCTCTGCTACCTAGACGACGTTCTCGTATTTTCACCTACATTTGAGAACACCTTGAGCGCTTATCAGCTGTTCTTCAACTCTTCCGCGAGGCTTAGCTGCAACTAAATTCATCGAAGTGTCACTTCGGTCTTCGGCAGATTACAGTGCAGAGCCACCTCGTCGACGCTTCCGGTATTCAACCAGACCCGGAGAAAATTCGTGCTGCCACGTCTTTTCCTGTACCTCAGTCTGTCAAAGACGTCTGATGTTTTGTAGCACTCTGCTGCTGCTTTCAACACTTCGTTAAAGACTTCGCAGCGATTGCCCGACCACTTACTGATCTGAAGAAGGACGTGCCGTTTACGTGGGGCCCCGCTCAAACTGCCGCGTTTGTTCACCTCACCAACATTCTCACCACACCACCTATACTGGCCCACTTTGACCCGTCCTATCTTACAGAGGTGCGTGCCGATGTCAGTGGTCACGGTATCGGAGCCAGATTAGCCCAGCGCCAACAAGGTCAAGATCGTGTTATCGCCTACGCTAGCCGCCTCCTCACAGCAGCGGAGCGCAACAACTTGATTACAGATCATGAATGCCTGGCTCTCGTCTCGGCGGTTTCCGAATTCCGCCCATACTTGTAGGGCACGCACGTCTCGGTTATCACGGACCACCACGCCCTCTGCTGGCTTTCCTCACTCAAGGATCCTACCGGCCGGTTTGGTCGCTGGGCTCTGCGGCTGCAAGAATATTCCTATGCAATAGTGTACAAGTCGGACTGATTACGTCAAGACGCAGACTGTTTATCGTGCTATAAAGTGGACGAACCACCCGCCGACCCTGGCCCGATGCCGACGTTTGCGTTTTTTCCCGTATCTCAGCTGCTACACGTTCCCGACGAGCAACGCCGTGATGCCATCTTGCGCGCCATCATTAAAGGCTTGGAATCTTCGTCTTCTGATTCGCCCCCTTCATCTGTTTGTTCTCCGGGATGGTGTATTATACGGCCACAATGTACGTCCCGACGGTCCTGCCCTACTCCTCGTCATTCCTAAGCACCTACGGTCACTTGTTCTCCAACTTCACGATTTACCAACGGTAGGTCACTTTGTCGTCTCCCGCACATACGATCGGATTCGCCGACGCTTCTTTTGGCCAAGCCGTGCTCGCTCCGTCTGGAAATACGTTGCGGCGTCTGAGAAATGCCAGCACCAAAAAACATCATTGACGCTTCAGAGCCGTTCCTTCACCATTCCTTCAGAGCCGTTCTTTCGAGTTGGCTTGGCCTTAATTGGCCCTTTCCCCCTATCCACGTATGCCAACAAGTGGGTCGCAGTGGCGACAGATTACGCCACATGCTACGCCATCACCAGAGCTCTTCCAACAACCTGCGCCACAGATGTCGCCGATTTTCTTTTATGCGACGTGATTATGCAGTATGGCGCTCCACACCAACTGCCAACCGTGGTCCAAAAGGTCCGACCATGGTCGGACATTTCTTTCTAAAGTCATCGCCGACATCCTGCAGTCCTGCTCAACCAACCACAAGCTGACTACGTCTTACCATCCACAGACTAATGGTCTGACAGAGCGTCTGAATTGTACCCTCACACATATGCTTGCAAAGTATGTCTAGTCCGACCATACTGATTGGGACCTTGCCCTACCCTATGTCACTTTGGCATGTAATTCTTCTCATCACGACACTGCCGGTTATTCCCCGTTCTTTCTGTTGCTCGGCCGAGAACCCACATTGTCATTGGACGCATCCCTTCCATCCGCCGCAGCAGAGACCAGCGAGTATGCATTTGACGCCATCACCAGGGCAGCCCAAGCACGCGAAATTGCCCGCACTCGCCTTTTGACCTCACAAGAGAAGCAACGGCTTTTGCACGATCGCCAACACAGACACGTCCACTTTACGACTGGATCTGGGGTACTCTTTTGGTCCCCGACTCGTCATGGTGGCTTATCAGAAAAACTCCTGTCTCGGTACACAGGCCCATTCCGAGTACTGCGTGCCGTGACTCCAGTTACGTACGAAATTGCCCCAGTCAGTATCAGTGCCTCGTCTGCCCCGAATTCTACTGACATTGTGCATGTCGCACACCTCAGACCATATTACGCTCCTGTTCTCACCGATATTTAGACGCACCGGGACGGTGCTTCTGGTGGCGGTGATAATGATACATGCATGCGGCGTGTTTCTTGTGGACGATGCACGTGGGCGCCCCGACGAAGACGACGAACGCTCTCTCGCTATCAAGCTGTCGGCTGAACTGGCCAGTGCTGCATTATCGTTTGTAAATATACGTTGTAAATAGTCGCCAGTTCTTAATTCTTCGTTCACGTAACAATATATACAGGGTGTCCCAATTAACTATCATGCACCAAAATTAAAAGAAAGAGCAATTCGTTACTCGACGAAAACCTAGCGCATGTTGTTTAGAGTACAGGGAAGTAGCTGCCAATAAGTCTTTGGTTACTGAGATTTAATTATGTAATTGTAATAAATTATCTAACTCTAGACGTACTATCCTAATTATAAAAGTGTTAATGAGGCATTTGAAGGCACAGCCAAGGGACATCTAGCTGCGATATTTTCAGCGCCGTACTAATTGCGTACTAATTTTTCTCGACTGATAAGTAAACCCTGCGAAACATGGAGAATACTCCGTGAGTGCGCTCCCACACGCACCATAAAGCAACGCCCGCGAACAGGCTCCCTCTGAGTTATCCAGTACGAAATAAAGGAAATAAAGAAAAACATCGTGATCGAGCTAGTTTCTTATCTGCCGCGCTAAACCTGAAGCAACACGTCGCGTGTGGTGTTAGTTGGAACCAAGCTGTTATAGTAGTTGTCTGAACGTAGATAAGGTGCACGGATGGTTCATATTTTTTGTTTTTATGCGAAGCATACTAGCCGCACAACCACGCTCTTCCTTGCTGCGCCGCGCGCGGCCGCGTAGCTACCATATGACGTCATAACAGCTGCAAAAGCGGAGGCTCAACTCGTGCGCTCGCTTGCGGCCGCGTAGCTACATAGCCGGGTCTCAGCTCGTGCGCTCGCCTGCATGAGTTGTTTCTTCGTCTAGCCGAACCAAATATAGCCAAGCAACAGCAGTTCACCAGGCTAAACAGTGGTTCAACAACTAAAATAAAGGCTAGTATGCTTCGGATCCTGGGCTTAACCTTAGCTAAGCCACAGCCATTTTTTGCCGCCAAACCTATCACCACATATGCGAATAGCCAACGTCAGTGCAATGGCTTGAAGGTGCGTCTTGTTTCGTTCCAGTCGCCATGTCTTTATCTAATGAGGGGAAGGTAACATGATCCTTGCCTTGGGGTCTGTAAATGACAAGAGGAAGGCCGCCAAGATATTGTCGCGAAGCTCTTTGGGCAGTAAGCGTTCGCGACTAGAACGACAGAGCAGCGTGAGGTAGTATAGGCGATGGAGCATCGAAACAAGGTTTTTCTCGTCGTCGTTGTCTCTCTCATAGCCACAGCCCCATAGCTCCTTATTTTACAGTACATTTATGTCCCCCGCGGAAAAGGAAGCCATCTAGGTGACCTACGGGTAGGACAACACAGGCGGATCATAGTAGGGCTTGGGACGCTGGACATGCACAATTTCGTGCCCTCGACGGCGATGATCCAAAGGTATCTCGAGGGGTTCCACGATATAGTTGACTGGAGACGTTAGGTTGATCACGTGGTATGGGCTCTGGTACTTCGACGCGAGTTTCGGTGACAGTCCAGGGGTAGGGCCTGGAACCCAAAGCCACACTAGCGAGCCAGGAGCATAGGATCCAGGAGCATAGGATACAGGAGCATGCGAAGTTTCTCGATGGTGCGTCTGGCGTTGCTGGTCTTCTGACGTAAATATACGGGAAAGTTTGCGACACTTTTCTGCGTGTGTAGCAGCTTCAGATAAGGTAGTGGTTTCCGTGGCGTCGGGGCGGTAGGGAAGGATTGTATCCATTGTGCAAAAGGGTTCGCGTCCGCACAGGAGAAAGAAGGGCGAGAATCCCGTGGTAGTCTGCGTAGCGGTGTTGTAAGCGTAGGTCAGGAAAGGTAGAACATGGTCCCATTTGGCTTGGTGGGATGCACATACATGGCCAGCATGTCACCAAGAGTGCGATTAAAGCGCTCGGTCATGCCATTAGTCTGCGTATGATAGGCAGTAGTGGTGCAATGAATGATGCGGCATTCTTTGAGGAGAGCCTCGATGACGTCGGAGAGGAAGACGCGGCCTCTGTCACTGAGTAATTCCCTGGGAGCTCCGTGGCGAAGGATGGTATGGCGCAGGAGAAACCAAGCGACGTCACGTGCAGAAGCGCTGGACAAAGGGGAAGTTTCCGCATAGTGTGTAAGATGGTCGATGGCCACGATTACCCAGCGATTGCCGTCTGATGTGGTTGGCAGAGTTCCATAAATGTCGATGCCTACTCGATCAAAAGCGTGTGCTGGGCAAGGCAAAGGCTGCAATTGGGCGGTTGAACGACGAGGGGGATCTTTACGGCGTTGGCCAACGAGACAGGAGTGGACATAACGACGGATGAATCGATACAGCCCCGCCAGTAGTAACGAAGGCGTAGACGCGCGTATGTCTTCAGCACACCTGCATGCGCGCACTAGGGATCGTCGTGGAACGCTGAACAAATATCCGAACGCAGATGCCGAGGGATGACAAGGAACCATTTGCGGCCGTCCGGGAGGTAGTTACGACGATACAAGCGCCCGTCGCTAATGGAGAAGTGATGTGCTTGGCGACTTAATGCGCGATTGGTAGTGGGTGTCGATGGGGTGGACAAGAAACGCAGCACGGAGAGAATCCATTGGTATTTCTTCTGCTCCAGAAGAATGTCCGTGGCAGCAAACGAAGACTCGGACATTAGGCCTTCGGGGGGCTAGCCTCGTCTACTAGTGGCGAAGGAGACAAGGCATCCGCATCCGAGTGTTTTCGGCCAGAACGGTACAGCACTCGAATATCGTACACCTGCAGTCGAAGGGCCCATCGAGCAAGGCGACCGGATGGTTCTTTTAAGGACGACAGCCAGCACAGCGAATGGTGATCAGTTATCACGTCTAATGGGCGGCCATAGAGATACGGACGGAATTTGGTTATGGCAGAAATTATAGCGAGGCGTTCCTTTTCTGTTACAGAATAGTTCGATTCAGGTTTAGTGAGTGCACGACTGGCGAAGGCAACGACGTACTCATCGAAGCCAGCCTGTCTCTGAGCGAGAACGGCACCAAGGCCAACGCCACTGGCATCCCTGTGTATTTAAGTTGGAGCACTTGGGTCGAAATGGCGCAGGATTGGTGGTGACGTCAAGAGACGATGCAGCTTTGTGAATGCGGCAGGTTGTGGCTTCCACGAAGAAGCTGCGTTAAAGGTGCTAATATGGTGGTAAAATTGCGGATGAAACTAACGCAATGAAGCTGCGCAGTTCCTTCAAGGTCATTGGTCGCGGAACTGGGTAACAGCTTGTAGTTTCGCCGGATCGGGGAGTACACCTTCTGTCGACATGACGTGGCCGAGGATGACCACCTGCCGGGCAGCGAAGCGACACTTGCTTCAAGTTAAGCTGGAGGCCAGCATCGCCGATGCACTTGAAGACGCATTAAAGTCGAAGTGGGAAAGAAAGTTCACTGAAAAGAACAATGTCGTCCAGATTACACAGGCATATCTGCCATTTGAGGCCGCATAAGATGTTGTCCATCATTCTTTAAAGTGTGGCAGGCACGTTACACAGGCCAAATGGCATCACTGTGAATTCAAATAAACCGTCAGGTGCGATGAAGGCCGTTTTTGGACGGTCTGACTCAGCCACTGGCACTTGCCAGTACCCGGATCGTAAGTCTAAAGATGAGTATAACTCGGCGCCTTGCACGCAGTCTAGCGCGTCGTCAATACGGGGTAGCGGATAAACGTCCTTGCGTGTGATGGTATTGAGTCGCCGGTAGTCTACGCAAAAGCGAATTGTGCCATATTTCTTGTTTACCAGCACTACAGGAGAAGGCCAGGGACTGTGCGAAGGTTGTATGACGCCGCGTTGGAGCATGTCTCCAACTTGCGCAGTGATGACTCTACGCTCCGTGGCGGATACACATTACGGCTTGTGGCGTAAAAGCGCATGGTTGCCGGTGCCGATGTGATGAACAACAGTGGAAGTATGGCCTAAGCGAGATTGTAGGTCGAATGACGTGCGAAGGCGGTCTAGGAGATCGATGATCTGGGCGTGCTGCGCTGGAGTGACGTTTGGATCAATACACTGGGAAAATGTTGGGTCACACGGCGGCGTGAGAGGAGAAACTTGAAGGGCCAGAGCATCAACCGAAGGAGAAGCCGGGTCGTCAGGCACATCTTAAGGGAACCTTCGTTCGATTTCGTCGGCATAACCAAGACACTCATTGTGGAGCAGGCTAGCAGGGCAAGGAAACAGGTTCGATACATAAAGTGCGCTGGAACCTTGTCGAATGGCAAGAAGGGCAAAAGGAAGCAAGAAAGGATGACGGCGAGCAACAAACTTAGACGGCGTGAAAAGAACTGTGGAGTGGGAAAACCCAACGCAGTAAACGGGTACAAGTACGATAGAGGAGTGAGAGGTATTATAGCCGATCAAGCACCGAAACAAGGTTTTTCTCTCTCGTCGCCGATGTCTCTCTCATAGCCACTGCCCCACTGCTCCTTACTTTATAATATTATATATATATATATATATCTGTAAGGGAAGTGTGGTGCTAGAACGAAGACATCGACTATCACAAATAATGATGATAACCTGAGACAAATCCGCAGCTTCAAGAAACAGCGGTGCAAGAGTGGATCTTTGAGTCCTAGCCTGCGCACAGATGTTTTATCATTTATGGCCTCAAACCCTCATGCTAGCGTGCGAGACGTTGCCGCACAAGTACTAATTACCAAGTTATTCGTTTGGGGGATTCTAAATGACGGCCTTTCACCCGTACCACCTCAACCAGCATGACTGATTAGAATATAAGGACCTGTAGAATCGTCTAGATTTCACGAATTCGGTCCTCACCAAAGCCGATGAGTCAGCGGACTTTTTGAGCAACATCATGGGCGCAGTTGAAGCCAATTTTCGCAGAAACGCCTAGGTAAATTAGCATAATGCACACTATTGGAGGGTCTCCAATCGACACTGGGTAAAACGCAATTGGCACAGTACCAGTGGTCGCTGAATGTGTTGTTCGGAATTTACGACGGTGCTATATTAGGTCTCATCTTCTTCGTTCACACACTGAGACTGGACAGCGTTACGTGAACGAAATATTTGAAGGAGTGGTGGATGAGTTTCTCAGCGGAGTCCCGCTGTCACGTCTTCCACTTCTGTGGAGTCAGTAAGATGGAGCACCAGCACGCAGCAGCTGCCGGGCACGAAACTATCTGGATGCGACTTTTCATGGGCAATAAATTGGAAGGCACGGGCCTGTAAACTGGCCGTCTAGATTACCGCACCTCTCTCCACTCGATTTCTTTCTTTGGGCTTATGCGAAAGATCGTGCTTACATGATCGAGAGGGATGTCATATTAGTTCAATGCAAGCAGAACCGATGTCTGCCGTAGTATTCCGGCGTCGGTCATTGAGAAAGCCACTGAAGATGTGCTAAAACGGACAGAGTACTGCGTAGCTGCAAAAGGAGACCTATTCGAACACGTCCTCTAGACTTGTGTGAAACGGAACATACAAATTCAAAGATAATAAGGCCGCACTGAAATTCGATGTTTTCTTCTTTTTCTAGTTTTTTTTTGTCTTTTCTTGTGCAGACATCTTGATTTCCCATTCAGTTATTTTAGAAGTGGTGTATTTACCTTCTTGAACGCATCGGTTTTGCCTCTTCTTTACACGTTGGTCACTTCCCGGTCAGCTTATTTCGCTTTTATTTTTTTACAGAAACCTCTTTTTGCAGCACGTATATACTTTCATGAAGAATAAAACGGTCGCTTTAATTTGCTTTTGTCCGAAGCAAGTTTTTGGCGCGAAATATAGCTTCATGGGCACTCCTTCGATGCGGTGCGAGCAAAGCCGGGATTTTGAAACATTCTATGCCTATTGCATTGCTTTTCGCATTTCGTGCGTGGTAAGAGCGGCCTTTGGTCACGTTATCAAGGAGCTTTTGTTATCAATGTGATCAGTCGGCCTTGAAAGATGGGTAATAAGTGTGACGTAGAAATGAGAGGAAGGAATAGCTGCGAAACCGCGAAACCTACTGTTAGTGCTCATTCCGTACCATTATCAAGGTGATGCACTGTCTCTTCTGGTTTGCGACAGGCAATGCATTTGCTTTCAGTCAGCTTATTGGGGGGCGCTGCTTTATGATGCGGGTGGAAGCGCACTCACGTGGTATTTTTCGTACTTCCTGAGGTTCTTTTGCCAGTCGGAAAAATTGTACGCAATTATTAGTACGTCGCTGAAAACACCGCGCAGTTAGATGTCCTTTTGGGGTGCCTACAACTGCATTGACACTTTGAAAATAAGAGCAGTACTTCTCGAGTTAGATAATTAATTGCGATTTCCAAATTAAGTCTCAGTAAAGAAAGAATTACTGGCGGATTCTTGACTGTACTGGAAACAGTATGCACTAAGCATTCTTCGAGTAACGCAACTGCTCTTTTTTAAACTCTTGGTGCATGGCAGTTGGGTAACACTGTATAATACACTCAGTAGCCGAAATGAGGCAAAGCGGGATTTACTCAAAATAAGAATCAACAGTAGTCATGCTCGGCAGCGCTTATATTCGGACTCACAGAAAAAGAAAGAGAGAGAGACAGTTTCAGGCTGTGAAATTGAACTGTCTCCTACTATGAGGTCTTGTATATACTCATATAACGCCGTCACTTCAGCGCTCAATTCTTCGAGAAATTCGAGTCAGCAAGAATTAATGATCGGCAGTGAGCCTCTGCAGTGTGTGCAGGAGGAAGTTTATGACATTCTATTACTCACAGGAAATCCTGCTCACGCCAAGAAAATTTGCGACAAAATCAAAACTGCTGGGAGCGCATACTGCTGGCACTACGAAATCATGATTGGAAGCTCGCCACTGTCATTGAAAAAACTGGTTTACAATCATTCCATTCTTCCAGTATTATCACAAGGTAGAGAAGCTTGGAGGTTAACAACGGAGCTTTAGATCAAGTTAAGGACCTCGCAAACAAGCGATAGAACGAAAAATATTAGGCGTAATGTTGAGAGAGAGGAAAGGAGCACTGTGGATCAGAGAGCAAACGGGGGTTTTGAAATTAAGAGGAAAAATGGACGCTTGGCAGGCCGCGTAATTTGTAGGGCCGGTGGTCGATTAAAAACACAGAGGAGGCGAGGGGAAAGGAAGCGCTGTCGAGGACGGCAGAAAATTAGTGCGGTAATGAAACAAGGGAATTTGCAGGCACAACTTGCAGTCAGCTAGCTCAGGTCAGGTGCAATTACAGATCGCTGGGAGAGGCATTCGTCCTGCACTGAACATAAAAATAGGCTCATGGCGTTTTACGACATCGAAAATCGGTCCGGAATTTTGTCGCACTGTTACTCTTGAGCCAAACTTAGCATATCACTGCGATACCGCATTCGCATGTTTACAGAACGGTGTCTGTCACCCTTCCGCCCCCCACACACGCACCTTGGCCTCGTACTATGTGTGCAGTGGCTGTTCCGCGCAGCGTGCGTCCCTGTATAAGATCGCTGACTTGAACCAATTTGATCCGAAACCAGATAGAAAGTTGAATCGTTATGTGCTTCGTGTACGGTGCTGTGCAGCATTATGTCTTGCACTTGAACATGTCTTCTCATGAGGCTGGTAAACTTATGGAAACGTTGGCGCTGATTATTGTGGTGATGTTTACTCATTAGCATTGACATTTATAAGGTGCTGTTTGGTGGTATGACACGCAGCGCAGATAGGGGCTATCCAGGCGCAGACATCACCAACCGATGATTTGGTAATGGCTTCTAAGTCTACGCGCCTTAGTACATTTAGCCTTTGTTGGAATGAGGCAGCCTCAGCCTGCAAAATAAACTGCTGGCCTAGCGCGCAGCATCATCCTCTTTTATCAGCTGAGGAGAAGCGATGAAAGCTGATACAATGTCAAAGTGCGATAGGCAGCGATACCTGTACGCGCAAATGTTACGTAGTAAATATTTTTGTCATAGTTTGGGAGTGTCGGCAGCCACGAATTCTTTCTACATTTCACTTTTAGGGATGCTTTCCCAGCTCACCGTGCCCTTGACGGGGATCCTGTGCGCAAAGAGCGCGCGCTTCGTCGTCAGTTGGCGCTCCACGACATTGCCGACCAGGAGCTTAGACGATATCAGCTGCCAAGAGAGCTGACATTAGGATTATGCGCGGCATTAGAACTGCACCCGTAACTGTGTGCAGCGCGATCACTTACCATACTGATGAACATACGGCTGCTTGTGGCGCTGCCTTGAGGCCGTATGAACTTATAAATTACGCAGCTATCTTTTATTTTCATTGCCGAAATTAGTATCAAAATAAAGACCTTTCGTCATTTTGCAATATGGTGGTGATGGTGGTGGTATGTTGTTAAAGGCGGGGCTAACCCGGCAGCCTTGGCTACAATTGCTCCGCTTGAGAGTCTTTTTCTGCACCAAATATACCGCAGTGTGTTCATCAGAAGTGTGTCTCACTAAAATGTGAGAAGAATGCGTGACACTTCTACTGCCATTTTTTTGACGGTGGTGCGGTGAACGGGCGAGCGTGGTTGAATTGAATTCTTGGGTTTTACACGAGAAAACCAGGATTTGATTATGAGGCACACCGTAGCGGGGGAGTCCAGATTAATTTTGAGCACCAGAGGTTGAAATGCGGTAGCCGTGGCTGGGATTCGATCTCGCGACCTCGAGCATAGCACGATAGACTCTGAAAATACCCGCTGCGTACGTTTAGTGGCTATGGCGTTGGGCTGCTAAGCATGAGGTCGCGGGATCAAATCCCGGCCACGGCGACCCAATTTCGATGGGGGCGAAATGCGAAAAGACCCGTCTACTTAGGTTTACGTTCACGTCAAAGAAGCCCAAGTCGTCCAAATTTGCGGAGTCCCCCACTACGGCGTGCCTCATAATCTGATCATGGTTCTGGCGCGTAAAACCACATAATTTAATATAGCTGCTGAGCCAATTAAGGCGAGTGGCGAGCGTGGTTGTGGTTGTCGGCGCTGTAGTTCGTCCGGAAAAGAAACTTGTCGAATAGGGATGTGCAGTGATTTGCCGTGACAATGTAGCCTCAACTACCGAGGCATGATGTGCGATCATGCTATCAATTGACCGCGCTTCTTTCAAATATGGTCCTTTAACCCAGGCTTTGCTTCCTCCTCGCTCGCATATTGCGCCGCAAGTGAAATGCGATGCCATTTCCGTTATACCTTCATGCAACCGTAAGAACATTTTAACAAGGAAATTGCTTACAAACAGCGTGGCTTAGTGAATCCTGTCTCTGTAGAATGCGTAGGAAACGAAGATTGGTAAAAAGGTTTATAGTCAAAGACCAACAAAAAAGCGCCTATCCACACCCCTTCTCGGCAGGGGCCATAACACTTGGATTAGCGTGGTAATCTTAAAAATTTAAGTTCGTTATCAGTGAGATGGACCGAAGGTTCGCTCACACGCGCGTCCAACTTTCTGATGTGAAAGGCTTCGGTTATTTCTCTTTCCAGTCGATTGCGCTCTCTCCCCGCAATCGAAACTATCAAAAGCTGGTCGGCATTCGCATTTTATGCAATGCAAAGGCAGACTCCCTCCTGTACCAGTAGAAAGCGAATGGCATTGCTCACGCATGCTATCGTTGATACAACGGCCTGTCTGGCCAGCCTGCATAAAATAGGCGTGTGATACACCAACGATGATGCAATTTTTTTTCTGCGCGCGAAAAAAGGGGCCCGCTTTTCCTCGGGTACTGCTCACATCTTTCTTCTTTCCTGTGATGGTTTTGCACAACCTAGCCAGTTCGCTGGGCGCTGAAAACACCGCCATGATGCCATTACTCGTGGCCCCACGCTTAAGGTTATGAGACGGGCCATGGAAATACAGCATCACTACGACCTTCTTTCTTTTCGAGAATTCATTGTGGTCCACGGTTTTCGCTGCTTTCTTTTTACCATAAAGCCGCAGTCTTTATGAATTCATGCGCTTTGTCACTTGATGCTTTTATCGAACTTCTCACGTTTTACCTGTCAAATACTGTAGTGTCCTTGAACAAGGATGTGTTCATTCAGAGAAAAGGTATTTGCATCGGATATAAGGTTCCTCCTGTACTGCTTCAGATTTATTTATCCAAGTTTGACAGTAATATAATTTGCAGGCTGCACGACAAATTACTTGGGCGAATTTTTAGGTATGGGGATAATTTTTTAGTGCTTTTTAATGTTAAATTGCGGTGATAGCTTAGAATCAAATGCGAGAACAATTTTAATGTGTTTCGAAGAGTCTTCTTGGGACCTTAGGTTCATCTTCGAACTCTATGAAGAAAACCTGATTAGATTTCTCGACTTAGAAATTAAATTTCAAAGTGAGTCTTGTATGTTGACGTCACGGCCCTAGATCGAAAAAAGCGCTCCTCCCTTAGGAATAGTCCCACTCCAAATTAATAAAACGACACATGGCTTCATTGTGCTCACGAATGCTATAAACAAGAGCTACACCCACTCTATGCAGGAGAATTTCGAAGCCCGGAAGGTGAGGTTAACCTAAGCAGGGTACCCGGCCTCGCGTTTGACTGCTGTGTCTCAAACCTGAACTAGGGTGGTTGCTTGAGCTAATTGGTAATTCATGATAAAAAACGACGTACAGCGCGAAAGACAAGGACTGCCAGAGACGACATACAGAGCGCTGACTTGCAACAATATTTTATTGCGTTGCCACATCATGTGCATATATACAAGAGGGGGCATGCGCAGAAAATGGAAGCCAGTAAAAAGGGGTGTTCTAACAGCCAGTCATTGTACTAAGAACATGGTCAACATTACAGTTTCTATCTGGCGAGATACGTGAATTCACTGGGGGTCAGCGTGATAGAGGGAGCACTAACACTCACACTACCCAGTTTTCTAATGAAATCAACTTCTATAATTTCCCAGGTGAGCTGTGAGCTGTGTCTCGCTAAAACTTCCGTATCTTCAAAGAGGGGCACGCAGCTGCAGTCCCGGCAGTGGATGCCCAAGTGGCCTTGAACAGTGTTATGGACGTTGTTACAGTGCTCTCTTAAACGCTCGTTTAAGCACCTGCCTGTCTGTCCAACATATTTACTGCCGCAAGACAGAGAAATTTGGTAAACCACATTCGTTGCGCATGTCACAAAACGTTTTCTGTGCCCGACAAAGCACCAACTCTAAAGTGATTTAGGCGCGTTTACGCGCTTACAGAGCCTTGCCAGCTTTTCTGAAGCTGAGAAAACGACTTCGATTCCTGCACGCTGCCCAATCCTCTTGAATCTATGGGATACATCATGCACCATACGATATCACTGCAAACCTGTGTCTTTCACCGGACTGGTTCCTTGACTGAGCGGGCTCACCACGGTTGGTCTGCCTCAGAAGTTGTTCCGCTATGGCTGAAATTAAGGCCAAAGGGTGCCCAGTCCAAGAAAGGCGATCAACCTGTGCAGCAAGGTTATGTTGCATCTCGTGTGAGCAAGATTTATTGAGGCTGTTAACGAGGCATAACTTTATGATACTTCGGTTAACGAGCTTTGAGTGTGCGGAGTTAAACGGCAAGAGTGGCTTCTTACTTCTCGCTTCGAAGCACCAGCACACATGTTTGTTAGTAAAGCACAGCCTGAGATGTAGAAAGCGCAAGGAATCATCAATGAGGACCTCATGCGTAAGTTCTAGAGGCTTCAGCTCATTCTTAAAGATCCCCAAGACTTCGGAAGCCGCAGGCTCGAAAGCGTGATCAGTGCAATCTATAAATACCAGGTAGTCATCCACAAACCTTCACACTTTGACAACTCGTTAACAGCCTCAATAAATCTTGCTCACAAGAGATGCACCATAGTCTTGCGGCACAGGTTGACCACCTTTCTTGGGCTGGCTACCCTTTGGCCTTAATTTCATCCATGGCGGAGCAGCTTCTGAGGCAGACAAAACGTGATGAGCCCGCTCAATCAAGGAACCAGTCCGTTGAAAGACGCAGGTTTGCAGTGATATCGTATGGTGCATCATGTATCCGATAGACTCAAGAGGAGTGGGCAGCGTGCAAGAATCACAGTCGTTTTCTCAGCAGCGGAAAAACTGGCAAGGCTCTGTAAGCGCTCAAACGCGCCTAAATCAATTCAGAGTTGGTGCTCTGCCGGGCACAGAAAACATTTTGTGACATGCGCAACGAATGTGGTTTACCGAATTCCCCTGTCTTGCGGCAGTAAATATGTTGGACAGACAGGCACCTGCTTAAACGGTCATTTAAGAGAGCACTGTAACAACGTCCATCACACTGTTCAAGGCCACTTGATTCATTGCCGGGACTGCGGCTGCGTGCCACTCCTTGAAGATGTGGAAGTTGCCCCCTCTATCGCGCTGACCCTTAGTGAAATCACGTATCTCGACAGATATAAATTGTAATGCTGGCCATGTT
Source organism: Dermacentor andersoni (assembly GCF_023375885.2). Classification (NCBI taxonomy): domain Eukaryota; kingdom Metazoa; phylum Arthropoda; class Arachnida; order Ixodida; family Ixodidae; genus Dermacentor; species Dermacentor andersoni. The sequence goes on from NC_092818.1 coordinate 49,341,645, forward strand.
CTTAGTACAATGACTTGCAGTTAGAACACCCTTTGTGACTGCCATTCATTTTCTGTGCATGCCCCCTCTTGTATATATACACACAATGTGGCAACGCAATAAATTATTGTTGGAAGTCAGCACTGTGTATGTCGTCTCTCGCAGTCCTTGTCCTTCGCGCTGTGTGTCATTTTTAGCGGAAACCTTGCTTAGGAAAATCACGAAAAACAAACCCGTCAAGACCGTCGACGAAAATGAATCCTGGAAAAGAACAAAGTCTCAGTGATGCTATATTTGCATGGCCAGTCTCATAACCTTCTAGCAGTTCCGTCTAGCCATTCCTAGTGTGTGGCCACTTGGAATGACATCACGCTGGTGTTTTCGGCACCGAGCAAACTGGCTAGGTCGTGCAAAAGCATCATAGGACAGAAGAAAGATCTAAGGAGTAGCTGCGGAAAAAGGCACACCACTTTTTCATACAAAAAAAATGAAGAAAAGGTGCATCATCGGTCCTGCATCACATACCTATCTTATGCAGATGGTCTTGCGTTGGCCAAGCAGGCCATTGCATCAACGATCGCATGCGTAAGCATCAAAATTTGCTTCCTATTGGTACAGGAGCGAACTTGTCCTTGCATTGCAAAAAATGCCAAAGCCGACCAGTTTTGTAGTGTTTTGATAATGGGGAGAGAGCCCAGTGACTGGAAAGAAAAACACGTGAAGCATTCCGGCATAGAAATGTTGGGCAAGCATTTATGTTTGAGTGAACCGTCGGTCCAACTCACGCTAATCCAATTTTTGTGGCCTTTACGGGAGGAGGGGTAGTATGACGTTTCCTTTTTTTTTTCCATCTTTGACTATAATCATCGCGCATGCTCTGGTTTTCCTACGCATGTGTGGCGGAGGTTTGTGGAATGTATTCGCAATAAACTTCAGTTGTAAGTCCAGCGTTGTCCGGTGCGTTTCTTTTTTTTTTTTACTTGGATCTGTAGCTGCTGGCACAAAGTTTCGTACAATATATACTAGAGGGAACTCTGACCTCCCTACCTTTCATTTATCATTTGATCTCTCTCTCTCTGGCCGTAGTGTCTACGGGAGCTGCTAGGGAGTGTGGCAATTATGGCCAATTCATGAATTGGCCTAAACTTCGCCCTTCTATCTTCGAGCGGCTTCGCGACTTTGTAAACTCGTTATTTTCACCAAGGTACTGCCTATTAAATAATTGAATGAAAGTTAATAAAATTGCCCAAAGAAAGGATTCGAACGCAGGACCTCTAGCACATAAGCACGATATAGAAGCCATTAGGCCACGGACGCATGCATTGACAAGCGACATAAAACTCCCTTGTGAATTTATCGCGCGCAAGCCATTGCCTTGAGAGGCTTGGCGTATTTCGATTTGGCCACCTCGACAAACTGAGCTGCTGCAATCAGTAGCGATCGCTCATGTTCGCAGCGACTTCTGCACTTCTAAGAGTATAGATAGCTGTACAATTTGCGAAATGAAGGCAGACAAATTGTAATAAACAAAGTCACAAGAACTTCTCAATCCACAAGCACGAAAGTGTGACAAATCCATGTACTTTCCATCATTCCCATGGTGGCTGAAGGATTGCTTCGCCAGAGTTCCCTCTAGTCATTATTGTATGAAACTCTATGCTTGCTGGAACACCCCCCACCCCCGATATACTGTCACTATTCACCAATTCACCAGTGGAGCCCTACAATAGGGACACCGACAATTAGCGATGCTCCTTTAGGGCAACACAAAACTCTCTTTATTCCTTGAATAACGATTATATATCCTATCCTATCCTATCCAACTGGGCCAGCAAACCACAGTGCTAAACACTACACGGCTGTTACATATCGAGAATCTTCAGACTTGACGTCTCCTATTTCGATCGCGGGCAAAGTGGTGGAAGTGCCTTGATAGGCCCGTCACCATTCGATAACGCGGTTATATCGAAGCTCAAAGCGCAGCAACGACACCCTAGGAATCTTTCCGATCGCAAAAACTTGTCGAGACCTCTCACCAGAACGCGAAAACTTTCCACTCGTCGTCAACAGCACGTTGGCTGAGCACCCTCCAGCGCGCTTCCACATACCAGCATGGCGCCGGACGATACATGGCGCTGTGATTGCAAAATTTCGGCACTCCCGATAAAACGGTCTATAGGAATTTAGCTGCCGTGGCGTGTCCTCTTGCAGGACGACCCGCTGTGACAACCATTTTGCTGGCCACTTTGGTCTTCAAGGTTTTCTTTGTGTCGTTGTACTGCATTTATATTTTGATCGCTTGTATTCGTGTGTATATTTTAACATACAATAACTGTTTGAACACGTGTGCATATTTGAACATGCAATAACTGTTTGAACACATGTACACTAAATATCAATGATTTATCGTAACACTTCTGTGTAATGTCTGTATGAGCCTTTAAGGTACCTGAATAAATTTTAAAAAAAGATGGGGCCAATAAAGATGCGAGGCTTTACAACCTAATGCAGCTTGAGAAAAAGCCGTTTGGCACCAGAGAATCGAACTACCAGCTATATCCCAAACACCAACTCGCCATATAGGAAGTTATTCTCAAGCTATAGCGAGATTTCCTGCAAACACAAGGCGCATTGCGACTTGTAATTAACACAATTTTTACTTTGAAAGCGGTCAGACGGGCCTGAGAAACTTGCAAGTTCTGTAAATTTCAATATGAGGATTTGTTAGGCCACAAGCTGGCTGTTCGCTTGCATCCTACGTAGATTCTTCGAATGAACTGTTGCATCTTGAGCTTACCTGGTAAAAATGAATTGCCATGAATTACAGTGAAGCAGCACTGCATAAAATGCAAGAAAGCGTGCAAAAGCAGGCTTCATGAGATCTTTGTAACAGTCCTTGTGAACATCGATAGTCAATTTGGTGGGCTACATGACTGTCAGCTCGTGCTCTTCTGTCGCTCGTTCGCACACTAAAGGAGAGAGAGAGAGAGTGAGGGAGAGACAAAAGAGAAGGAAAGATAGGGAGGTAGCCAGTGTAGCTACCAGCTGGCTACCCTGCGCTGGGGAAAGGTGTAAAGGAAATAAGAGGTGAAAGAACAAATAAATAAAAAAAGAAAGTAAGAAATATTCACATAATAACGTTATGCTAGGCGTTACAACTTTCGATGTATGTCGCAAAGTTCACAAGCCCTTAATAACTTGAGTGGTGACACCCGCCTGAGCTAGTGTCCTAGAACTTCTTACTTTGTGAAAGGGCGCTCGCACACTAAATAATTCCAGCGTGGTAGGAAAGCAACGGTTGGCAAGTGAGAAGACGTTCCACGTGCAACGTTTCGTATTTAGGCAATTCTTGCTATTTTTCTGTTGATAGTTTGACATCATATCTCTAAGAAAGTCAATGATACGGTAATATACGCTGACCGGTGCATTTGTTGTTATTTTGAACCATTTAATGTTTGGTTGAAATTGACACGCAATAAAGTTCTCGATTGTTTTTTTTTTACGCAGTTCTGCCGTGTCGCATACGAATTGATGCAAGCAAGACACGCAAAAACTGGAGTCGACGCCACGCGCAAGGCGGTGTCAATCGACGTCGAGTACTTTTATGCCTCCGTCTCTTTTCCGGCTCGCCGAACTCTCTACGAGAACAGCGCGGTCATCGGCAACGAAATGAACTGGACGCACCCTGGCATTCTTTTAGAGAGAAAGCACGACCTTGATCCACACCACGAGGCAATAGATAAGAAGTACGCGGATGGCTTCAACATACTTCTCACTGAGGGACCCGAAAAGGCAGTGAAAACGATGGTGTATCCGCGATTCAAGACTCTACAGACATACTCAGTAGCCTGCTACGCCGCTTTCAACGACACTAAAGAAGCAATCGCGTATTCGAAAGCATCTGTCCTATAAATGCAAGCGAATATTCAGAAGCTCATCCGCGTTTTCTGTGAACACGAAAAAACTAGCCTTTATGAAAGTTCCCAGAATACATTGACATTTCGTTGCTGCCGTTTCATTGGTAGGGAGCTGTATGCCAATTAATATTTTAGACAAAGATTCCTACATTCGAAAATAATAAATACTATTCTTTGAAGACTCGAAATTCGCATCTAGAAAGACATCATGAAAATAGCAAATTGTAAGAGAAACGTCAATAAACAAATATCAGGGCAGCTGAGGTTTACTGGAAAGAGCAGTAGCATCTTTCTGAAAGATGCTGAATAAAAATCGCGCACGCAAGTATAATTTGCGGTGTATAAAAAGGAACCGCCAGATGCGCCAGTGCTTAAAGGCTCACAGTGATTTTCAACGTTTCAGATTTGCAGGTATGCGCTACGTGATTTTCATGCTATGCATCTTAGATTTGTGTAATGCTACTATGAGCATACATGCACATTCTCATGTGTGTAAATGGTAATCAAAGTGTGTGATGCACACTCTCTAAGTGCTCTTTGGAGTTGCCAATAGTAATTGTTCTATATTCTTCCTGGTGTCTTCATATTGCTGTACAGTGTCGTATATGTTTACCTTAAGATAGCCTCTTTTTTTATTTTGTTGTACTTTCGTCATAATGGAGTCTGCACTGTCTCAATTGCAGTTTAAAACAGTATGTACGCGTGTAGGAGCCGCACTTTTTTTCGTAACCTTGGCGAGGCGGGACCCCAGCGGTGGTGGGCCATTGCCATTTAGTTTTTCTGGCCAAGTGTAACACGCTCGATTTCTTTACAACTCTAGTGCAGTTAGGGCCACGCAGCTTTATGGTCATCTATTGTCGTCAGTAATTACGCTGTCACTGCTGCTCAGATTAGGTTTGGTAGCACTTTGTGACAAAGTGCTACCGAGCCATGTGCCTGCCGGCATCCCTCTCTATATGGCCGCGATTGCCGCCACAGCGGCAGCGCCGCTTATGCGGAGGTAGGCAGGCACGCTCCCCATTGTCCTGAACTCACCGCACCTGTTGGTCACGTGGGTCGACTGCGAGTGACGAGCGACGGCGTAGCGGTGGCAAGCAGGCAGAGTGGTTTGGAGGTCAGAGCGGCATGGTGCCGCACCGAGAGACAGCTGAAGATGTCATTGGCAGATGGAAGCCCCCAGGCCGAAGTCTTCGGCGGTTGACGAACAGGCGGTGCAAGTACGTCAAGATCTTCGGCAGCGAGAACCCGCAGCCCGACGCTTCTGCACATCGGGATCTCGACGAGCACGCCACTAATAAACCCCGTGTTGCAATCTGCTCTCAGAACTTTCCGCCGGATTCTTTTTTTTAAGCGTGCTTCATCTTTCATTTAACCGATCATCGCGCGTACCTTTTCGTATATTCTGTTAGTGTAATGCTTGCCTCGTGTATTGTCGCGTGCATGTTTAATTGCATTGCGTGATTGTTTTGTTAATTCGCAAGAGTTGTAAACTTCCACGTGGTGGGCTTTGTGTTGCGAGTCGCGTCTGAGATTGTGGTTTGGAATCCGCACGCCTTCCGCGAAGCGTCGTACCTTATTACGCGCGATTTGCCTATTCTTTTTTTTTCATGTCTTTTTCATGATTTCATTTTATTTCGCTGAGCGTGGTTTTTTAAGTCGCCTCCCGTCTCATGCCTCTGGTCCACGGTCGATCAGGCGTGGACGTTATCGCCGGTCAGCAGTCGAACCATCCGTGAATACACGCTGTTAAGAATGGCCGTACGGGGTGGCAACGTGCCAGCTTTCAGCCCGCTGCACGTGTTCCAAGCCCACCAGTCGGGGCGCCCTTCCGAGAACTGCGGATGGCCGGCGGCCACGTGGCGAGCGATCAGCTCCGGAAATTGGTACTTGGCGGAGCCATCCGGGACAAAGCAGTTCTACGAAGCCCTCTGTCGTCGGCTCCAGACCTTCGCACCTGTGTGTTTGCGTGTGTGTGGGCGTAAACGATAGTGCGGGGCGGCGGCAAGTTTACAATGCTTGGACGAACCTTCCCGACCATTCGTGCTCCGTCCACGACCGAACGATGACGTTGAAATATGACGTCAAGCGGAGAGCTTATAAGCAGCGTTTGCCGGCTGCTAGAGTGTGCTCGTGTCGTGATCATTGTCGGGAGCTGAGTGCTCTGTCATGCTCGAAATGTAGTAGTGAGCTGTGTGCTCGTAAGCTGTTTGCTGTATGTTAGTTTTGCGGGCTCCATATGGGAGTCGCGCTAGTCTGCCAATGTATCCTGCTTAAACTGTTAATATGTAAATAAATCCTGTTCACCGAGTTCCTGTCTACGAACTTCATCTCCTTCAAATGGTGGCAGCGGCGAGATAGTCCGGCGACTCCTACATCTGGTCGACAGCGGTAGGACCGTCCGACGAATCCTACAAAGTGGAGTGGCTTTGTTGTCGCCCCATTTCCTCCGTTTCTGAGAATGCAAAAAAATTATATCCCAATGTTTGACAACTGACATCCGCATGACAGAACATGCTGACCGAAATCTTCTGCGGCCACGAGGCATAGCGGGCGGAGCATGCGCGTTTACGCTGAGAGTGAAAGAAGCTCTTGATATGGCCGATGGACTCATCGATGAATTGGAACGCATCGTGGCCGTCGGGAGGCAGATGGGCCTTGAAGGGCCAGCGCTCAAGGAGTTCTTGCGCAAAATACGCCCCGAAGCAGGGGCGGATCGTCGCGAGCGCAGGAAAGAGGGAGAGGTGCGACACCTCGAAAAGGACGAGCGCCTCAGATAGGAGGCGCAGAGGAGGCGCGAGGAAGCCCGACAGTGCGAGAAGGACGAGGGCGATAGGGCACGATCTTCCCGGCGTGTCCCCGAGTTGGAGAGGGTGATTGCACGATTGCGTACCGAAAACGAGCGTGCAGGCAATGTTCGAGAGTCAGAGGGCCTACCGGGTTCGACCGCCGACACAGTGAAACCTCATCTGTCTGGAGTGAGTTGTGCTCAGGCTAGTGTCCAGCACAGATCTTCGCACGTGCCTCAGCCCTGGGGTGCCGGAGCCTTCGAAGAAAACGAGAGGCTGGGGCTTCTAGAATCGGTGTGGCGGCTGACGATGGTCAGAGGTTGGCCACGAAAAACATGAGTCGCCGCGCTGGCAAACTGTGCCGGTATTGCAGGCGGAGACAGGCGTCGAAATGCGGGGGGAGGTGAGGGGAGTTCATCGCCGGCAAAACATGGGGATCGTCAATGGGCTCCATGCTACAGTTATATCGAGCACTTTTCATCGGATTCCTACGCTATAGCTCTCCCGTGCTTGCTAAAACATGCAAGTCAAATCTTGGAGAACTTCATAGCGTGCAAGCACACGCACTAAGTGTTTGCTCACGCCTTCCACGGAGCGCCTCAACAGCAGGAACCATTATAATGGCTCAAGAACATCCGATCACGACTTACATTAGAACCGACATGCTTAAGGCCCATGTTCGTCATATTTCACGGATGCAGTCAAGCTCTCTTGCCTGCCTGCCAGAACGACGACCACAGGCGTCCTTCACCAAAGAGGTCAGCCTCCATCGTGCCTCCTTACCATCGGGCTTCACACCCTCAGCACGGTCAACCTCCGCTTTGTGGTGTATGAAACAACCTCAAGTGCGTCTTGCGGTTCCAGGGTAAGAAAGAAGACCGACCTGCCTATCTTCGCCTTGAAGCAAGCAGTTCTGGATTGTTTGCACACTTTCTACTTTGACCGAGTCCACATATATACGGATGGCTCTTCCACTCAGACCAGCTCCGCCGGCGCAGTGGTTATACCATCACGATTATTGAGCATCTGATACAAGATTTCTCACTGGACAACATCCACCGGTTCGGAGCTTGTTGCCCTCCGAGGTGCCGTTGATTATATTAACAACCAACCGGCTAATCTGTGGGCGATATTCTGCGATTCGAAGGCGGCCTTACAATGTCTTCTGTCATCTCTTCGTCGCCGGTCCTGTGAACAACTCTTGTCGAAGATACGAGAAATGCGCCATCATATGATCAGGAAAGGACACGACATCGTGTTTCAGTGGCTGCCTGGCCATTGCGGTATCTCCGGCAGCGACCTGGCTGACGAAGCTGCTAGGAAAGCACACAAAGGAGCAACCTTTGTTTCTGTACCTTTGTCGCGGACTGACGCAGCCCAGCACTTAAAAGGGCTAGCGCACCGTATGACATTGGCGAAGTGGCACACGCCTGAATTCACTCAACATCGATTGCATTCCCTCGATCCATCTATGCAACTGCGGCTGTAACCAGGACTTACAAAGGCCACAAAAGCGCTGCTGCGATATTTGAAAGATACCGGATTGAGCCAGCGTGAGTGATCCGGACTTAGTGACCGAATGATATCCCCAGTGGACTTTCTCTTCTTCTTTTAATCATTCCGTCCCCCTTTCCCTTTACCCCTTGTAGTGTAGCCAACCGGGCTCAGTCCTGGTTCACTTTCCGACCTTTCATTTATCATTTGCTCTCTCTCTCTCTCTCTCTCTCTCTCTCTCAGGGATATGACGTACGGAGCGCTGATAGACTTAGAGAGTGGGGAACGGGCCCTCATCCAAACGACACAGAAGTCGCAACGACAGAGGCGTCGATAGGCCTTGGCAGTAGCGCGGAATTGCTCGTCGCCGCCAAGCAGCACGGGATTGGGATTTTCACCTTCTCAGCGGCAGGTGCCATTGAGCCACGCATTCCAGAGGACACGGGTCGTCATGCGCTGTGCATGGGTGGAGATTGGACAACGGTCACTGTATTTCCGTTAGCGAGCCAAAAGCAGGCAGCCCGGGCATGATGTGGAATGCAACGGCGGGAAGGCTACTAGACAGTTTTAGTTTAGCTTATGCTGTACCATTGCGTACTCTAAAATAAAGCGGGTCGCTACTTCGCATCCCCAGAACGCTAAACGACCCCTAGCGTACAGCGTACGCACGCTATTTCTGAGATTTAGCGTTGACGTCTTTGCGTGGTTTGCGTAGTTTGCGGAGAACATGGCGGCGCTCCGCGCTGTCCACTTCGGATTGAATTTGGCGTTGATTTTGTAAAATTCACTTCTTTCATAGCAAACGACTGTGTAAATCGCTTTCGCTTAGTCTCAGGCCGCTTCGATAACAGAGTATTGTGGATAACCTTGCACAGTTTTCGAGATCGCTTCTCGTTTCGAACAAGTCAAAACCTAACGGGACGGATGGATGGATGGAGATGGACGGACGGATGAACGGACGGATGAACGGATGGATGGACGGATGGACGGATGGTTGGATGGATGGATGGATGGATGGATTGATGGATGGATGGATGGATGGATGGATGGATGGATGGATGGATGGATGGATGGATGGATGGATGGATGGATGGATGGATGGATGGATGGATGGATGGATCGATGGATGGATGGATGGATGGATGGATGGATGGATGGATGGATGGATGGATGGATGGATGGATGGATGGATGGATGGATGTTATGAGCGTCCCCTTTGGAACGGGGCGGTGGGTTGCACCACCAAGCTCTTGCTATTATACTGCCTAATGTCCTACCCAAGATAAAAAAGAATACGAAAAAAAAACACCATGAACTCCCACAACCACATTTTCTGACCACCTATTGCGAACTTTGCTTTTGTACGTCTCCGTTTTTTCTCGTTTCCCTACTTTTCTTCAACAAATCTTCCAATCGCCTCTTACTAATCTCTAATGCGGACATGTTTACTTTTCCCCTGCCTAAACCCAAGCGCTTCAAGGAGGCCAGTGGTGCCTCAATCGACCGCGTGACAGACGTCTTTACATTCTAATAAAACATGCTGCATCGTTTCCCTAGCTTTACCGCATCTCGCTTTATAGATTCGTGCTCTAAGGCATCCTGATCTCGCTTCGAAAAGTAATGAGCTTCCCTGTGAGTTATCATAAATTGTTTCCTTCCTGATTTCGTTTTTTCCCCTTAAGAAGTTACTCATGGCAGGTTTCTTTTTCATTGCCGACACCCATGAGATTATTTCAGCCTCTCTAACCTCTCGCTTGACGTTTCTTGTTGCTGTGTTGCCCACCCTACAGGCCGCATACTTGCTGGTAAGCTTCCTAGTTTTATTTGCTGCACTGTGAATCAATGTTTTTCCTGTATAGATACCGCACCACACTCCCAGCATATTTACTTTATTCCATGTTCCTTAGTCGTTCTTCATAACCAATTTCACTGTGAGCTTTCCTCACTTCAAAACTAGTCCAACCCATATCACCCTGCACAGCTTCATTTGCAGTCTTCCAGTCAGCGCCCAATGCGAGGCGACCCATTGACCTTTGTTTCCCATCGAATCCTGATTGTACCGATGATTGCAAGCAAACAACCGCGTTTCCAAAAGTAAGTCCCGGAACCATTACACCTTTTCACATAACCCGAAGCACCTCGTACCTATTTTATCGCCACAGCGCTCTTTGCTTCATTATGGCTGCATTTCTCTTTGACTTTACTGTTATTGTTTTTTCCTGCGTTTTCATCTATATATTGCATTCGTTTATCCATATACCAAGGTATTTATATTCTCTTGTCCGAGGTATTCCAAGGCCCTATATTTCTACTGTCTGTTCGCTATTTTCATTGAATGCCATAACACCTGTTTTCCAACAATAAATTTCAAACCTAAATTCTTACCTTCCTGTCTACGGATATTATCCAGACGTTGCAAATGATTTTGCTTGTTAGCTGGCAACTCAATGTCGTCCGCATAAAATCAATCTGGAAGCGGCTGCTCTGCTACTGTACCCGCCTGTCTCTGTGAGCGATTAAACCTTATATTACTTTCCTTCTAGCACCCTCTCCATCCTACCCAAGTACATCATAAACAGCAGTGGGGATAAAGGGAACCCTTGCCTCATTCTCTTGTTGATATCAACTTTCTCCTCGCTCCTCATCCCTTCTCTTTCAACGCAAGCGGTATTTTCTAAGTACATTCCTCTCAAACTATGTAGACAATCGTTACCTCAGCCTTCCCCTTCCAGAATATCCCACAACATGTTGCGGTCTACGTTGTCATATGCGCCAGTAATGTCTAAAACGGCCACATATTAGGGTCTGCTTTCTACTCTTGATATTCCAATACACTGAGTAAGAACAAGTAAGTTATCATCCAAACGCCTACCTATTGTGAAGCCATGCTGAAGTTCTCCCAAAATACCATTATTCTCTGCCCATGCTTGCAAATCTAATTTGATTGCCTGCTCTGCTAGCCTGTATATTACCGATGTAATGGTCAACGGTCTATACGAGTGAATTCTATCTTTCTCCCCCTTACCTTTATAAAATAAATTCATTCTACTTTGTCGCCAGCTGTCTGGTATTCTTCCGTGATTTAAAGTTTTTTTCCACTGTTTTCACCAGAGCTTCCTTACTTTTTGGTCCTACTTCATTAAACAATCTAACGGGAACCTCGTCTAGCCGAGTGGCTGTGAGCTTGGGAATTTTCTCTTCGGATTTCCTCCAGTTGAAATATGTCAGCGCCAGCTCCTCTTGCTACCTGCTACCTCGTCATTGCCTTGGAAAGATTCGGCTGGTATTTTTCGGATGTAATTAAATGCCGCTTTCCTTTCCAATTTGTTTCCATCTTCGTCTGGGATATGTTGCTGTATTGTTACTGACTTCCTGCCTCATAATTTTATGCGGTTTCAAAATACATAAGATACGGCCTTCTTTCTCTCACGTATTTCTGACAACCAATGTTCACTTTCACCTTTTATCTTTGCTTGCACCATTATTTGAACCATAGACTTTTTCTCCCGGTACATTTCCCATTTACTGGCTACCTAATCCTACGGCAACTGCGTCTTCTTTGCCTGCCTGTGCTCTCAGGATGCTTTCTGTCGTCCGGCGATCGCTTCTCGTAGCTCCGTGTTCCACCAACTTTTCGGTTTCTTTTTTTCCTTTCCAACGAACATGTTTCTCTTTCCGTATTTCTGTCGTTATTACACTTAAAAGCTAACTATATTCCCACTCTTTACTTGGCAATTTGCAAAGTGCTTCCTCAGCTCTAGTGACTATATTTGTTATTTATTCAGTGTTCAATTTGGACTGGCCATTTTACACTCTCTGCTCTCTTTCCCAACTGCATATCCCATATTCAAAATGATACGTTCACGGTCACTCCCTATGCTGCTGTACCCTTCCTCATCAATGATAATTTCTCTCAACTTATCATGAATTCCTTCTGTCATCAAGCAGTAATCAATCGTTGATTGCCGGTTTCCCACTTCCCACGTAATCTGCCCTTCATACTTAGGCCCTGTATTCACGATAACGAGATTATGTTGCTCACAAAGGTCTAGCATTGACTTCCCGTTGTCGGTATAGCCATCTAAATCATGTATATTGGCATTCATGTCACCTAATGCGATAATTTCAGCACCATTCCCCAAACCGTTAATATCAGCGCTTATGCATTTCACTAACTCTATTCTTCTCTGTGCAATTATTTCCGGTCAGCAAATACGTAACGCCCAGTCAAGTTTTTTTTTCCGCCCATTCTACCTGATAACCAAAGATGCTCTTGACATTTTGAATTTACTCTTTTGCATTTGGCTCCGTAATGGATGAGCATTCCGACTCTCCCTCCCTTTCTTTCCGACTTAGTTCTTGTGCACCCTTCCCAACCATTATTCTCAATCACTGGCGGCTCTTCCGAGTCTCTAAGGTGCGTTTCTGTAGCCGCATACACCCCTATTTCTTCTCTATTTAACTGCTCCTCAATCTCTGCCCACTTTTCCTTTCTTCTGCCGCCCTGCATGTCTATGTAGCTTATTGTATGGCGCATGGCAAGCTCTCTTTCTTCCTTTCCTCCTTTTCTGTTATTGACGGCGAAGCTATACAGAGGTTCCCCTAGGGGATCTTCTTCATTACTACCTACTCTGGCCTCCTGAGCGCCCGTGGGTCCTCTAAAAAAGCAACAGAGCGACCACCAATTCGCCAGCCCACTTCTGCAAACCTGTAATTGAAGTGGATCCCGTCTCGTTGAAAACCACCTCACCTTCTCACCTCTCAGTTTAATTCCACAGCCTCGAAGCGTTTCTCTCGGCTCATTTCCCGTGTCGCCTCATTAGCAGCCACTACGGCTCTCTGCATGTGACAGTCACGAACAGGCACCTCCGGCACCGTGCACACTACGATCTGCACTGAGGTTACAGGTCGCGCAAGTCGTCCACCCCCTTCGCCAAGCGCAGGGCTAGTCCTGTCCCTTTCCTGTTTAGCACGTCATTTAGCCTAACTGCTACTATGATAAGGTTGCGCACGTGGGCATTTTCCGCAAGCTTTGCTTTTGCTCGCTCCATGATAGAACCCAGCGTCCGCCCGGGAAATGTCCCTACCACCACTCTTTTATCGCCTTTCACCCTCTGCACAATTGCTTCTGAGCACCTATCCAGGATTGAGTCGCCGGCGATAATCACCATTTCAATCGCTCCTACCTATCCCTGCTTTCCTTTGTCCTTTTCCGCCTGATTCGGACTCGACAAGAGGCATTGTCCCCTATGCTCCTACTTTTTCCACGTGGCGGCCTCAAGGTGGGTGCCGCTCTTTCCAGCTAACCCTTCCCCACGTTGTACGCATTCCACGTACTTTGCCAGCACTCCCTCTCCTGTTACATCGGGGGACTGCGTTGCATCATCACGCACATTCTCGTTCACAATGGCAGCCCTGTTCAGCTTTGCCTCGGCTGCTTCAAGTCTTTCTTCAACTACCTTCCCTGCATCACGCTCCCTATTTAGCTCATTTTTGAGCTCTTGAACCACTTTGACAAGCTCTTCCTGGAAAGACTCCATTTTCCTCAGCCTAGCATAGACCTCACAGTGTGTGCCGATTGACTCGGTTCCCTCTTCATTTTCATCCATCTCCTCATATGCCTTAAAGGACCCCCCGCGCACTGCCTGCTTTCCCGGCTCTCTTGCCATGTATTGCACGGCTTTTTCTAATGCAAATACTATAATACTTTAATAATGCAGAACACGTGCCTTCTGGCAAAAACCGATACGCACAGGATATCAGTCCTTAAAATGTCGCAAAGTAATTATCACCAATGTTTTAAAAGCAATCAATGCCGCAGAGACTTAAAGTATCACATGTTTTCGCACGTGTTCAACTACGCGGCCACGCTCTCACTTTCCTACCAACACACACGCAGTAAAACCACTACTAGCTATTAGTCTTGCCACTTCCAAGCAACTATTTAAAGGCTATAAAGACTACAAACACTCAACGTCCCATCCGGTTTCACGTGCTGAAGCACGTGGCGCGAAAGGGCGCTCTGACTATACTGCAAAACCAAATGAACAGAAAATACACCCGCACACATGAAAAAGAGAGAGAGAGAGAAAAAGAAGAAAACTACCCAATTATTAAAGGCTAAAAACAGGAACACGCTAAAGAACCCCAGGTGGTCGAAATTTCCGGAGTCCTCCACTACGGCGTGCCTCATAATCAAAAAATGGTTTTGGCACGTCAAACCTCATATATATATATATATATATATATATGTCATCAACGTTACACCCATCATTCTTCTTTCCATAGCTCGTTGCGTCGTCCTCAATTTGAGTAGAACCCTTTTCGTAAGCCTCCAGGTTTCTGCCCCGTAGGTGAGTACTGATAAGACACAGCGATTATACACTTTTCTCTTGAGGGATAATGGCAACCTGCTGTTCATGATCTGAGAATGCCTGCCAAACGCACCCCAGCCCATTCTTATTCTTCTGATTATTTCCGTCTCATGATCCGGATCCGCCGTCACTACCTGCCCTAAGTAGATGTATTCCCTTACCACTTCCAGTGCCTCGCTACCTATTGTAAATTGGTGTTCTCTTCCGAGACTGTTAAACATTACGTTAGTTTTCTCCAGATTAATTTCTAGACCCACTCTTCTGCTTTGCCTCTCCAGGTCAGTGAGCATGCATTGCAATTGGTCGCCTGAGTTACTAAGCAAGGCAATATCATCAGCGAATCGCAAGTTACTAAGGTATTCTCCATTAACTTTTATCCCCAATTCTTCGCAATCCAGGTCTCTGAATACCTCCTGTAAACACGCTGTGAATAGCATTGGAGAGATCGTATCTCCCAGCCTGACGCCTTTCTTTATTGGGATTTTGTTACTTTGTTTATGGAGGACTACGGTGGCTGTGGAGCCGCTATAGATATCTTTCAGTATTTTTACATAGGGTTCGTCTACACCCTGATTCCGTAATGCCTCCATGACTGCTGAGGTTTCGACAGAATCAAACGCTTTCTCGTAATCAATGAAAGCTATATATAAGGGTTGGTTATATTCCGCACATTTCTCTATCACCTGATTGATAGTGTAAATATGGTCTATTGTTGAGTAGCCTTTACGGAATCCTGCCTGGTCCTTTGGTTGACAGAAGTCTAAGGTGTTCCTGATTCTATTTGCGATTAGCTTAGTAAATAGTTTGTAGGCAACTAACTGTAAGCTGATCGGTCTATAATTTTTCAAGTCTTTGGCGTCCCATTTCTTATGGATTAGGATTATGTTAGCATTCTTCCAAGATTCTGGTACGCTCGAGGTCATGAATATCAGCAAATGAAAACAAGCAATCTCAAACCATGCACAAAAACTTATCTCCTCGCTGCCACGGAGCCCTAAAAAGCACGTCCATCCGCCACAAAATCTCGACGCCAAACATTCGAGATGTCAGCGCCACCTTTCGCTGCAGCCCGGAGAAAGCCGCAACGACGGTATATGGCCTCTGACATCCGAACATCTCGCAGGGAAACTAAAACTGTAAGATACCTGCGCTGCTTAGCGTACGCTACAATGACGTATAGCGTACGCTATAAGTTGCATACGTTAAACTAAATCTGTCTAATGTGTCTCGCTTCCGTTGGGTCGGGAGACCTCGGGGACGGCTGGAATGCGATCCCAGCGAGTACGGTTAAATGGAATCGGATATTTATAAGGGCAGCCGGCAGT
Source organism: Dermacentor andersoni (assembly GCF_023375885.2). Lineage (NCBI taxonomy): Eukaryota > Metazoa > Arthropoda > Arachnida > Ixodida > Ixodidae > Dermacentor > Dermacentor andersoni. Next base: position 49,357,520 of record NC_092818.1, read on the forward strand.
GAACTGATATTTTTGTTTTGTTAATCCTGCATCTTTATGTTGTATGGCGTTCATTAATCGTTTAATTTCCATGCCCTTTATTTTATCTATACCTCTGTTGTTGTTGTTGTTGTTGTTGTTGTTGTTGTTTATGAGATAAGTTTTGCATGTCCAGTGTGCGTTGGATGTCGAGTGCCGAGGTTTGCATCAGTATTTACACGGTCCATGAGAAGAATACGTTATCGCATTGGTTTACAAGCTGTTGATTCTCATGGCCATTAGTTTATCGCTCGTTCTTTTATCTTTTTTTTTCTGTGTTCACACATTTAATAGGTGTTGTTTGTTGAGTGCGTGTACCGGCTCTGCCGTAGTGCGATGCCGGGATTTCCTCGTGTGGGATAACACGGCCCAAGGGGACCAACGTATTTCGGGTGGCGATCGTTTTTGTCATTTTGAAGCGCTGATTTTAAGTCCTTTTGTTCTATTTTGCATTAAGTTGTGCTGTGGAGTGCGCTGACTGTCTGAGAGCGAGTCGGCGATATGCACGGCCAACTGATTCGTGCGTGAGCTTCGACGAACCGTGGCCCACACGACTACGTGTCGTGCTCGTGAACTTCGTGTGCGCAGGGTGCTTGATCTCGTTTAGGTGCGCGTGCGTGACTGTCTGTTGGTTTTAGAGTGTTATTAGGATAACATTCTTATCCTCGCGGTGGGGCCTGATAGTGCGTGCCCCGTCCCTCTCCTCATGGCCACCATTGCCGCCGCAGCCGCAGCGCTCCTTACGCGGCGGTAGGGAGTCACTCTCTCCATTGTTCCAGAGCTCTCCGTACCTGTTGGTCACGTGCGTCGACGACGAGTGACAAGATACGGGGTCTTGCTCTTTGCACCGCAAGAGTCGTAGAATTTCTAACTGACGTGGTATTCCAACGAATAAGTACGAGAACCTGTACCACCCATACAGTACACACCTGACCACATTCACTGACGAGTGCCCATAGCGCACAGCATAGTTTTCTAATGATGGTGCACAACAGACACATCCACACTAATAGCGAATTCCAATGACAGATTCGGAGCATTTCCGGAACAGAATGTTCGGCTTTTTTGGAGTGACGCAGTCGCAATGGCAGATCGGGAGAGCCGAACTAGTGTTCCAACGGCGGATGGAGATCAGTGGCGGAGGCGAGATAACTCCGCGGAGCAGGCGAAACTGCTGCGCCAAAATCGCCGGCGCTGACCGGAACTCTCGGCTCACGCATTTCATATTTCTTCCCTGCATGGCACTATCCGCGCCTAACTCGACTGTAATAATATATGGTACGCGGGAGTGGAAAGTGTAAACATATTAAGACAGTGCGCCGTGCGGTGGCGAAGAGGACAGCGACTCTTTGCAAATACCCGCACGAGGGTCATCATCATCATCGACACCAATTTGGGCGCGTCGACAGTGGCGCCTCGAAAAGCGTGGCGCGAGAAAGTGTGACCTGTGGCCCCGTGGCGGGAGCAGTGCGGCGAGGTTCGGCGTTCGACGGGAAAGCAGCTTCTTCGCTGGGCGTCTGGCCCATAGGAGCTATTGCCGCCGGCGCCACGGCGCCACACCCGAGTCAACCCTGTCGCCCGCTGAGAGGTTACCTCGCCCCGCTCTTCCGCTGGGCAACCGGGGCGAACGAGCGTTCGCGTGAGCGGCCACAGGGCTACCCCGCCAGCTGTGGACGCGACCCGGTGACTGCGGCCGTGGGCTCCCGAGCGCAAACCCGCCGAAGGGAAACCGGGCACGCGGAGGCTCCCGTATATCGGCGGTTGCGCAGGGCCACCTGAGCCCCGCGAGGCGGCCCGACCCGGCTGTCCGACCCGGCCGTCCGACACGGCTGTCCGACCCGGCCGTCCGACATGGCTGTCCGACCCTGCTGGCCGACATCGGTTGCACGAGGTCTCCAACGCGGCGACACGCGCTTCCGGCTGAACTGTAGGCCGATTATAATTGACTGATACATGTATATAGCTGCATTTCGTCTATGTGGAATTTTTGGGAACTGTCACGTGTGTGTGCCGTTTTCTATATGTTGTGTGCGTCAATACAAGTCTGATGTGTGTTTGTGCTTCGAAGCGTTGCTTTTGCCTCTTTCTAAAGTGATCCTGCACCCAATAACATCACAAACTGACGAGCCTGCCAGGATTCACTCGTAAATACAGTGAAAGAGGGCAGTTTCGCTTGAGCGAAGATACACATTAGTAAACGGCACCATGGATTTAGAGAAGATCGCGGCCATACGACTCCTACTATAGGATTGTCAGGCGCAGAACTTCGCAGATGGATTGAAGCCGAGCAGGCAAAACAAAGGGAGGAGAGAGCTGCGGAGCGAGAGGCAATCAAGGAAGCTCACGAGAGGCAGCGCGAGATCCTCCAGCTAAAGCTGCAGCTTCAGGAAGGAGCTCGGAATGTGCCGGCCGCGGCTTCTGAACTTGTGACTGCGCCCAGCCCTTCCTCGTCATCCCTCAATCCACAGAATTTACTTCCTTTGTTCGGCGGGAAGCGCGATGACTTGCACGCGTATTTACAGCGGTTTGAGCACGTAGCGACAGGGCAGGACTGGCCACAAGAAAAATGGGCTCTTGCTGTGAGCATGTGTCTGACTGGGGAAGCTTTAACTGTGATCGGTCGGATGACTGCCGCCGATTCATTAGATTACCCGAAGGTAAAGAAAGCTTTACTACAGAGATTCCAATTCACGACTCAAGGCTACCAAGACAAGGGGCGCTATAACGTAAAGCTATTGCAAACTGTTCTATTCTAATTATGTAATCAGCCCTCCACGATTGGCCAAAAACTTTTTTGGACCACCCCCAGTTCACCTGTCTGTCACGCGACGTCACGAAAACCGCGATAGCTCCTCATCTGATATGACGTGTACACACTGATTATGCATGATTTGACCGAAAAAAGAAAAATAGTTATTTCTGATTCGGCGCCTTTTCGCCATTAGTTCCCGGCTATTGATCAAAAGTTTTCGGGCTGCGCCCACTTCACCTACCTGTCACGCGACGTCACAAAACCGCACAAACTCACCGCGTCAAAGTGACGTGTACGCGATAAAGATGCATTAATATGCCGAACAACACTGAATTTTCTTCGGAATAGCCGCAGGCTGCTCCGTTCCGAAAGGAATAAAAGATGGCTGCCGCCGATCGCTGAGACGCTGGCTACTCGAACCTGCCGGAAAGCATGGGTTTATTTGCGCAGAATAAAACTTTTTGCAGGGCCGTGTAACATTTTCAAGCACTTTCGGCACGTTTACGATCTCATTCTGCCACCTCTTCTTTGCGGAGGATCCGTTTTACCGACATTGTTAAGCTTCCTTTGCATGCCGCCGCGATTTTCAACCAGCCACCGCAAGCAAAGTAAGGGAAAGTGGACCAATCGCAGACGCCGGCACCACCTTCTTCATCCGGTTGTCGTCTTTCAGTGCACTGGCTCGGCCCTATCGAATCCCTCTCCACTTGAGAGCGCTGCTCGCCTCTTGTCAGCCAATTAGATAAGACAAGCCGCTCAGTGTAGGCAATGTTATTCGTTCTTCAAACAAACAAAAGTGACCTCCTATGAACAAGGAGAGTGTTTGATTGGTCTGTTCAGACAACCCTGCTGGTGACCGCCCGGTGCTTGCGTCGGTGGTTACGCAAATTTGACGTCAGGAGATTGGAATAAAAACATATTGGAATAGTTTTACGTTATAGGGCCCAAGTTCCGGAAAGCACGAGCAGTAGAGGGCGAAACTGGAAGACAGTTAGCAGTAAGAATTTCAGCCTATTTTGATCATTGGATTGAGATGGCTAACGTGCCTAAAACATATGAAGGTCTACGAGATCACATGATCTCTGAACCGTTTCTGCGCTGATGTGAACCAAAGCTAGTCATTTTTTTGAGAGAGCGAGAGTGCAAATCTCTTGACGATATCGCTAGCTTGACGGATCGCTTTCTTGAAGCGCAGAACTTGACAAACCTTGGAAAAGGTGTTGATAACACAAAGGATTCCGGTGGGAAAAACATTGAAGCTTCCAGGAAACCGCAACTCATGTGCGCCCTCTGTCACCGGTTTGGACATTTGGCTCCTGACTGCGGTACCCCACCTAAGCGTATGCTAAAGTGTGAGTTGTGTGACAGAACGGGATATACAGCCGTAAATTGCCTAAATTAGTACGGGGACAACAAACCGAGTTCTTCGTGTGCACTCACGGAATCTCAACCAGTTAGGCCTCGTCCACAGACAGACAGACAGAAAAACTTTATTCATAGCAAGTGAGTTTGGACTCCTCTGGGTCCCTGGACCACCGCACGGTCCCGCACTACGTCGAAACGTTCATGCTCCTTTTGTTCATGACGTCGGCAGCCCGAGCCACCGCAGTAACCTGCGATGTCGGGTCCGTAGACGAGAGCAGGACCTCCCAGTCCTCCCAGCTTGAGATGGCGGACTGTCCCTGCGGGGGAGGATCGGCAGGGCAGCCAAAAAGGATGTGGGAGAGTGTGGCGTGAGGGTCTCCGCATAGGGAGCATGTAGGGGAGATGCCACAGTAGTGGGATAGCAGCTGAGGGGATGGGAGAGAGCAGGTCTGGAGGCGTCTCCAGAGGATCTGTTGGGCGTGCGTCAGGGAGGGGTGAGGAGGAGGGTAAGTCCGACGGTCCAAACGGGGTATTTGCGTGAGCTCCGCAAAGCTGTGTACCCGCTCCCTCGAGAAACCCGGATCGAGGCTGTCCTGAGCCCGGCAAATTAAACCTCGGGTCAATTTATCGGCAGCCTCGTTTCCGGGGTTCCCAGAGTGAGCCGGCACCCACCGGAGCTCAACCCTGCGTGGTAAATTCTGGGTGGGGATGTTCAACAAGTTCCAGGCAGGGTTGTGAATTCTGCCTCTGGCGAAGTTGGACAAAGCAGTCTTTGAATCGCTAAAGATGTATTCAGCATCCGAAAGGGCAAGGGCTAAGGCGATGGCGGTCTCCTCTGCTTCCTCAGGTGTAGAGCTCGAGTGAAGATGGTGAGTTAGGGGTCGGGGTAAGGTTGGGTTGTAAGCAACTGCTACAGCTTCATGCGTTGTACATGCGGCGTCCACCCAGATGGCTTTCTAGACTTGTCCGTAATACTTGTGGAGGGCATTTACGCGAGCTACGCGGCGAGAGATGTGATATTGGGGATGGACGTTTCGAGGAAGGGGTTTCACTACAAGGGGTGTATGAATGTATCGAGGAATGGCTATAAGGGTTGACTGATTAGCGGGTATGTTGATGCGAAGGGAGGCGAGGATATGGCGGCCAGTGGCGCTCGCGGCAAGTCTTAAATACTGCGTCTGAAGGTGCGCCTCAACTAGTTCAGGAAGCGTGTTATGCATGCCTGGTGCAAGGAGTTTCGCTGTGCTAGTGCTGCGAGCCAGGTTGAGGGCTGCCTTAGTTGCAAGGCGGATCATGGCGTTCACGCGCTCGGTTTCCGTGCAGTTCAGCTTGAGATATGGAGTGGCGTACAGAATGCGGCTAAGCGTAAAAGCATGTACAACTTTCATGTTGTCTGCTTCGTCTAAACCCTTGTGTAGCGAAGATACGCGGCGTAGAAGCTGCAACACTGATTGCGTGGAGGCCTTCAGTGTTTAAGGGTATGGTCATTGCGTTCGGAATCCTGCAGGTAGAGGCCAAGGATGCGCATGGTGGGAGTGATGGGGATAGGGGATCCTTGTAAAGTGATTTGTATGGGGGAGTTAGCGGCAGATTTTTGTCAAATTAGGAGGAGCGCGGACTTAGAGGGGGAACATTCGAGTCCGATAGATGATACGTGAGCGGAGATCGTGTCGACTGCTAATTGTAGAGTTTCCTCAATTTCCCCGTCTGAGCCATGAGTGGTCCATGCGGTAATATCATCAGCGTACAGAGTATGTTTTAGGTGTGGGATGAGATTGAGCTTCTGGGCTAAGGGGATGAGCGCAATGTTAAATAAAAGGGGGGAGAGGACCGCGCCTTGCGGGGTTCCAAATTCACCGAGTGTATAAGAGGGTGTGCTGAGCTGATCAATGTGCAAGGAGGCAGTGCGGCAAGAGAGGAAGGCGCGAACGTAGTTGTAGGTCTTAGGGCCTACCTGTAGTTCCTGCAGTTCCCGTAAGATGGCAGCGTGTCGAATTCTGTCAAATGCCTTAATGAGGTCAACCGCCAGGATGGCTTTAGTAAGATGGGGGATGGTATCATCAAGCACATCGTGCGTAATTTGAAGTAGGGCATCCTGTGCAGATAGGTGCGCACGAAAGCCGACCATACTGTGGGGGAAAAGGTGATTTTCTTCCATGTACGTTGTCAGTCGGGCAAAGATTATGTGCTCAAAGGTCTTGCCGAGGCAAGAAGTAAGGGAAATGGGGCGGATATTCTTGAGGGTGATGGGCTTGTGAGGTTTTGGGATAAATATAATTTTTCCATGCTTCCAGGAGGCAGGGAGGGTACCTGCTTCCCAGCACTCGTTAAAGTAGGTAACGAGGTGAGATATGGAGACATCATCAAGATTTCGGATGGCAGCATTCGTAATTTGATCTTCCCCGGGTGTGGTATTGACAATTTCAATAGGGCTGCGCGAAATTCAGATTCTGTAATAGGAGCGTCAAGCTGTGGTTGGGGTGAGCCCGTGTACTCGGGATGTTTGCAAGCAGGACCTGGGGTGGTATAGGTGCATTTCACCTGCGTGAGGAAGGCGTCGGTGTCCTGCCGATGATTATGAGTGAGGCGGCGAATGCTAAGACGCGTCTGAGTTTTAGATTGCATGGGATCGAGCATATGGCGTAACAGGTGTTAAGAGCGGGTTGTGGAGAGATTGCCTCGGAGGCCGTCACAAACCTGAGCCCAGTTAGCTTTGCAAAGAGTGGCACTATGTTGTTCTATTTGGGATTGAAGCTGGGTGAGTTTGAGTTTTAGTTTCCTGTTGTGCTTTTGAGTTCTCCACCTTCGCGTTATGTTCTCTTGAGCTTCAAGAAGGTGGGCGAGCTTACTGTCGATAACGGGGGTGTCTGGGGTAGTATCGAGCGTTTGGGTATGTTGGCGAATGTCTTTCTGTAACTGAGTAGTCCAGGTGTCTAGGTCGAAGGGGCCCTGTGCTGGCTGCGCTTGCTTAAATTTACGGAGCTGATCCCAATTAGTGTGCCTAGCAGTAAATTTGCGGTGAGGTTGGCTATAGTTCACCGCTATGCGAATCAGGTGGTGGTCGCTGCCTAGTGTGGCTTGCGTTCTTTCCCACTGTAGGTGAGCCAAGTTTCTACCAAGCGTGAGGCCTGGGCTAGTATCGGCAGTAACACTGTTACCAACCCGCGTAGGTAGGCTAAAATCATTAAAGATGGTCAGGTGAAGTAATAGCGTATTATTGTATAAAACTGTGCCTCTGTGGTTGGTGCGTCGATAGCCCCAGTCCACGTGAGAGCAGTTAAAGTCACCGGCAACCAGTAGGGGGTTTGATCCGGCCATTTGGATTACGGACTTGAGGAGTGGAGCAAGTAGGTGAATCGGCTGTCGTGGGAGAAGATAGCAGTTAAGCATGAACAGGGGAGATTGTGCAGGGGTGTGGGGTAAAATTTCGATGAAGGTGTGAGCAATCGGGGAGGTAACGTCGTGCTCCGCGTAATGCAAGTTCTTACAGACGTATGTAACCACCCGAGGAAGATCAGTGGAGTCAGCGGGTATAACAGCGTATCCTGGCAGTTGCCTGCAAACATTGGCATCCTGGATAGCGATAATGTCTGGTGGGGACAAAGAATTGGCGATAATCTGCTGCAGAGGGTCGCGCTTTCGCCGAAAGCCCTTGCAGTTCCATTGAATAATTTGTAAGGAATTATGGTGCCTCAGAGGAGCCATGTTGAAGGGTGGCGGGGCGAAGGAGGAGTGCAGAAGGCGGGACTGCGGGAGCAGAGGCCGTTGAGAGTCCAGATATAAGGTTAGCTAAACGCTCCTCGACCTTGGCCATGATGCTAGATATGACACTATCTATTATACCGGTAATGGTAGCTTCAATCATAGTCTGGCACTGTGCAGTGACCTGCGCAGTAATGCGCTCTGTGAACTTGGATTCTAGGTTTTGGGCGAGGTCCTGAAATTTGGCTTCCAGGTCTATAGGTTGGACTGGGCTCTCATCAGGCCTCCTCTTTTTCTAAGGAGGTTGGTCGGACGGGTTGGATGAGGAAGATGGGGATGGTGGAGGGGGGGTTAGAGCAGGGGTGGAGGTAGAAAGGGCTGCCTTGAGCTGCCTTACCTCATCCCGCAGAGCCTTCACGTCCGAGTCCTGGGAAGTCATGATGTTCGTCTTGGCAACCTTGGAAGCCCATGCAGAGGTAGACGGGAGGGTCGTGCTAAGCGGGGCAAAGTCCTTCTTGGTAGGGAACTTTGACTTCTGGGGCGGTGGGCTAAGTCGTTTGGTGGCGGTATTTCTTGCCTTGCACGAGCCGGTGCCCGTGAGGTGCTGCCCCCCACAGAGAATGCAGATCGGGATGCAGGAAGGAACATCTTGCGGCTCATGCTTGTCCCGGCACCGCGGGCAGAGACCACTCTTGGGGTGGGGGCACACGTCGTGTCTGTGGCCCGGTCGACGACAGTTTGTGCACGCGTCTGGACTTCCCTTGTACGCCGTGCATCTATGCACTACACTCGTGTAGCGTATGGTGTGAGGGACTGGGCCATGCGCAAATGTAATCAATAAGGAAAGGGTCCTACCCATTCTGCGGGCTGCGATGATATCAGCTTCCGGGTTGCGAGTCTGGAGGTCTTGTAGCATCTCTTCCAGTGTTTCCGCCCAGTAGGCTTGCGAGATGACTCCGCGCGCAGCAGCGGGCGGCGGTGCGATGTAGGCGGCGACGGGGTAACTGGTTTCTTGAAGGATCACTTCCTTGATTTGGACGAGGTGAAGGGCCGTTGACTCGTGAGGTGTAGCGACCGTGAAGGTGTTATTCGTCGGGTGAATTCGGAGGTGAAACTCTCTTAGGTCCCGGTCAGCGGCGGTGACTCGCAGAGCTTTCATGAGTGGCTGCGCCATAGCTCCGTTCAAAGCGAGGCCTCCTCTTGGTCGGAAGACTACCCTTATAGTGCCGGGAGGGAGTGAAGCAAGTTGCTTACTTCGCAATGCGATTGCGTGCGTCACGCGCAGCTGTCGTTGTTGAGCACGGTATGTCGGCTTGAAGGTCGCAGGGGCAGTGTGGGCCGGAGCACCGACGGCGGGCGCGGCAGGCTTATCTCGAACAGGGGCTGCATGAGGAGGCACAACCAGCGTTTCCGGGCTTGGTTTGCCTCCCTTGTACGCGCGGAGTATCGTGGTCCACTCACTGGGTCTGAACGTTGTCGGGTCGAGGTCTTCGCCCTGCGATTGCACCTCCATGGCTGTTGGGGGTGGGTGCGCTACCAGTGATTGGCCTAGCCTCTAGCGAGGCAAGACCCAGTGCGGCGGCTGGCCAGGAGCAGACTTTCCGGCATCGATACGGTCCAAAAAAGTTCGGATGTAGGTTTAGCGGTCGGCAGCGGCGCAAACGGAGGGGATTCGTGCGTATTCCGTGGTCGCCTCGTACAGTAAAAGCACCAAAACGTTCTGGAAAGAAGACTCGCCGATCAAGTGACAGCGACGACGAGAAACCTGGGAATTCTGTAACTTTCTTCATTGACGGGATGCCAGTGGTTGAAGGCCATCTGCTAGGAAGAAGTGTTCGTGTATTACGAGACACCGGTTGTTATACCGCAATTGTCAGACGAGAACTCGTTCCAGAGGTGTATATAACGAGAAGAACGAGCAACGTTGTTCTTCTGGACGGCTCAACAAGCTACCTGCCTGAAGCTGTCGTGCAAGTGAACACACCGTATTTTACAGGCAAGTTAACAGTGGCATGTTTGGACGAGCCCCTCTACGAGCTTGTTCTGGCAAATGTTCCAGGCGTCAGAGGACCATACGATCCCGACTCTGACTGGAAGCACCCCGCTGCTCCCAACGAGGAGTCGTCGTCGATAGAAATGACGCTGACTAAGGCGCCTAGGAAGCCTCAGCATGTATCGAGCGTGGCTGAAGCCAAAATTGAAGAACAAAAACAAGGCAAGATTCGTCACTTGTGCGTGCCGACAATTGTATTGCGTGACGTAACGAAAGGACAACTCATTGAAGAATAGCGGAAAGACCTCACGCTGAAACATAGTTTTGCCAAAGAGAGCAAGTCGTTTAACTCGGGAAAGGGTCACAGCTACGAATTCGTTGAAGAAAAAGGATTGTTGTATCGCCTTTACCACCTGGCCACTGGCAGAACCTTTAGGCAGGTGGTCATACCAAAAGCATTTAGACAAGGCGTATTAGAAGTGGCATATGAAAACATCATGGCAGGACATAAAGGTATCAGGAGAACAACCGATCGTGCCCTACAAGAATTTTATTGGCCAGGTGTACACAGAGACGTAAAACGCTTCGTGAAGTCGTGCGACAAGTGCCGAAAGACAACCGCTAAAGGGAAAGTACAAGCCGCTCCGCTTCCTCGTCAGCGTGTGCTTGTGTGTGCGTGCAACAATACAAGTTCGTTCGGTCCTGAAGTTTTAGAAGCGCCGGCGCAAGGCCTTCCGAAGTCAAGAAAGCGCCGGGGACTAGGCCAGCGGAAACAAGCCCACAGAGTAGCACCCCAAGCACGTCAGCAACAGAGTGTTGCGTTGGAGTCTCCTTTTGGCAGGAGTATTATTGTACTGTTCACTACATAAAAAGAAGTGACAATTTCGGAGCTAACTACTAGAGTCGCGCATAATGGCATGTTGAAATACCGAATGCGATTTGAGAATGCGACCACTGAAGTGCTTAGTATTTCGTTCAAAGCGAACAGACTTGTGCGTTCGTTCTTTAACTGGGCGCACTTCCCTGTGAACAATGTGTGTCGTGTGCTTATATGAACAATCGGACAAACGTACGCAATTTTCGTTTCTTTTTCATTTTTTTTTTCATCCCGCGTCCTTGTGTTGGAATAGTTGTGAACAACTTTCTCGAGAAGGGGGGTATTGTGATAATATATGGTAGGCGGGAGTGGAAAGTATAAACATATGAAGACAGTGCTCCGTGCGGTGGCGAAGGGGACAGAGACTCTTTGCAAATACCCGCAAGAGAGTCATCATCATCATCGACACCAATTTGGAGCGTCGACAGTGGCGACTCGAAAGGCGTGGCGCGAGAGGATGTGGCCCGTGGCCCCGTGGCGTGAGCAGTGCGCGAGGTTCGGCGTTCGACGGGAAAACAGCTTCCTCGCTGGGCGTCTGGCCCACAGGAGCTATCGCGGCCCGCGCCACTACGCCACACCCGAGTCAACCCTGTCGCCCACTGAGAGGTTACCTCGACCCGCTCTTCCGATGGGCAACCGGGGCAATCGAGCGTTCTGGTGAGCGGCCACAGGGCTACCCCGCCAGTTGTGGACGCGACCCCGCCGGAGGGAAACCGGGCACGCGGAGGCTCCCGTATATCGACGGTTGTGCAGGGCCACCTGAGCACAGCGAGGCGGTCCGACCCGGCTGTCCGACCCGGCCGTCTGCCATCGGTTCCGCGAGGTCTCCGACGCGGCGACACGCGCTACCGCCTGAACTGCAGACCTATTATAATTGACTGATACATGTATCTAGCTGCATGTCGTCTATGAGGTATTTTGGGGAACTGTCACGTGTGTGTGACGTTTTCAATATGTTGTGTGCGTCAATACAAGTTTGATGTATGTTTGTGCTTCGGCGTGCTGCTTCTGCCTCTTTTTGGAGTGATCCTGCACTCAATAACATCACAATGACATAACAGTATGTTTCTCTATGCCTAAAGCCTCTTCACACGGGAATGCCGGTATCCGCGGCTACAATGGACGCGGTTACATCGCGCTGAGCGTATTTTGCTCGCTCTGCAATAGAGCGACAGCTCTGAATGTGACCCATCAAGTTCGTATTCGCGTATAGCGCTGAATCTGACAGTGACGCTGAAGCCAACGCTTACGAGCAAGCCGTCGAAATCATAGGGCTATTTTTTTTTTACGTACACTTCGTGCAGGCTCGTGTAGACGAGAGTAGTGCCGGGCAGAGGCAATGACGTCATGTGCTGCACTAGGCTCTCTCGGCCGAAGCCAATCAGACCAGACAGCGCGTAGTCTTCCAAAACTTTCGCCGTGGCTATGCCCCTCGCTCACGCGGAACGCCCGCAATAGAGCGTCACCGTAATAACAGACTCACAAGAAGCCTGTCGCCTGTTTCTCAGGGGCCACGTGACCAAAACATGTCGCTCAATAATACCGACAAAATTCGCCCATAATAACCGGATCTATGGTGTCCAGGTCATACAGGCCTTGAGGGGAACGAACTGGCCGATTCGCTAGCCCGAGGTATTATTAACCGGGCCGACTCGACTAGGACGGTCCCAGGTAGCCACTGCAATGACCCCATTCCAACGAATGCACAGGAGATTCTCGCTCATCAGCGTGCAACCAGAAAAAAATACCCTCCCTCTCACCCACAACTCAGCGGAGAGGAAGCCGCCAGCTGGCGCAAAATTCAGACCGGGGTATTCCCCCACCTTAAATTACAGAATGCCATGTTCGCCACTCGCTACAGGCCCGACTGCCCGTGGTGCGGCGGCATACCAACACTACAACACATTATACTTGGGACTGTGAATCACACCCGTTTGATAAAACACACAACACAATGGAGCAATGGGAGGCACAGCTAACCAGCTCAGACCTGGCGGGACAACAGTCCTTCATAAGACAGGTCAAGCGGGCGGCCGAGGCCTGCGGGGCCTTGGACTTAAAATTAAGGCTCTGACCACTGCACATAAATCGTTTAAGTCAATAAAAGTTCCTCTCTCTTGATCTGCATCAGCAGCCGAATACCGCCTAACTCCGCACTTGCTGGCTTTGTGTATGCCCTTGCCTAAATCTGAACGCCCAGGTACGCGTTTTCTTTCATCAACAAATCTAGGCCAACTGCTCAGAGATACATCGCGAATGCGCAGTGCACGAATACAAATCTCAACGCGTATAATAAAGCGCAGAGCATGAAACAGTCCGCGCCATCCCTGAGTAAAATAATTTGATGTTTTTGAAGTATTACCTCTTTTTTCTTTGTGACACATTGTCACGCCAGGACTTCGCTACCCTTGTTTCAGTGAAGATTCACTATCGTAGCTATATCAGCGCCGACATTTACAAATAAAATGGCGCCAAGCGGTTGCCTACTTGCTCACCGTCTGCTGTCTACACTCATGGAAACCACAGGGTAGAAAGTGTCAACTACTTTCCAGGGCTAGTTCGCCGTGCGGCTGATTACGCGCTCCACGCACAGACGCCAACTACAGCTGCAAGTAATCACGGTTTCACCGGTAGTGGGTTCATGCCCGGTAGTGTAGTTTTCATGCTGCAGTACAGCTATAAAAAAGGCTTCGCGTAAGTTGACGGAGCTGCGCTTTTCTACATCAAGAAAAAAAAAGGCGACTTCCCACACTAGCTACACTCGCGCAGCCAGCGTAGGTAGAAAAAAAGTAGCCTTCATGTTTCACCTCCCAGCCATGAGACCCAAAGTCGTCGGCTGCGTCGAAAACGTCGTTCGCTGCTGCTCTGGACAGGCCAGCTTGCCCCGACCCATTGTGCGTTTCATTAGGCTTCTAGTATGTCGTTGTTTCATTTGTCCCTCCACATGCTAGCTTTGAAAGTGTCTCATTTTCTTCACAGACACCGTCAGCCATATGTACAGAGCCGCAACGCGAAAGTCACCAACTTGTAAAAGTTTGTTAAACTGTTCGTGCTTTTTGTTTGTGCGTTGCTTCCGACTCTTGTTTCTTTCTTTTTCAGATTTGTTTCTTCTTTGCCTTTTAGGAAAGCAATCTTTAAATGTGGCCTGTCTCTTTTGTATGGCTAGCGATCAAGTTTGTGTCATGCTTACTGTCCAGAGACAAAGGTAGCTGCTAAATGCTGCACCCTTTCCAATTAAGTGGTGCCTCCAATGGTTGGCTGGTCCCAGACTACTCACGCGTAGCCATGGGCAGATCTCACGTGTGTATATTTATTATACGCGGCACCGTTGTATGATTGGTACGGCCTCATCCCCCCCCCCCCCTAATCTCCGGGGCGAAGATTCGTCGCGTAGTTTTGACGCGATAGCGTTAAGGAGCCCGCGTCGGCGTCAAGCGTCGGACGGCGCCTCGGCAAAAGAAAAAAATTCGTACAAAATTCCGAACCACGCATGCCCAACCACTTCTCTACCACCAAAGATATCCATATCTTGTCTTTCATCCTTTACAAAGTTTTTCCTCGGAATTTCTAGAACAGGAGTCCACAAACAAATGTATTCAGAAATAACACCGACAGCGCATGTCCTTTATGTTAGCTCTTCTGAGGCTGAAAATTCTAAACGTGCGAAAGAATTACAGGAGATCGTGGTGCGTAGCGTTCGCAGCCAGCGTTTCCCGGTAAACGTTACGGTGGCATAAGTTGCATTTGCCGGGAACCATGAAAAGCAGTAAGAGGTCTTTGAACGCTATTGCGTTTCTCTCTTAAAGGCGAAGCTTAAGCGTTCACCAAATTTTTCGCGATAACGATCTGAACTGTCCGGGCGGCACTGCCGGGGACCTGCGGCAAGCTTGTGCGCAGCAGCCTGCAGAGCCCCGATATTGCCTGGTTGCAGCCGAGCGCGTAGCTGTACGATTCGCTTCTTCATCAGCGATTCGTGCCTTGCGAGGGGGCGCCATAACGGTTACCGAAGAGACTACGTGACGCACATATCACATCCCTTGATCCATGGCAAGATACGATGCTGTAGATGATGATGATGGTGGTTTATTGGCACCCCCTGTCGAAACGGGGTGGTGAGAAATAGTCACCTAGCCTACTTGAGTGAACCAGGCCAAGCAATATGCAGCATACAACTGCTATATGCAAGTGCTACATGTCGGGGCACCTGGTGGAAGATAACGGAACTGCAATGCAATGTTTCCAGGTATCGACGCTGCACGGCGCGCATGTTACATTGCGTAAGAAATTGCAATAGCCGATGCTAATGATAATGGTGATGATTGAATGACATTCCTTCTGATGATGAGGAAGAGGAGGATATATTGGCATCCTCTTTGAAACAAAGCCGCGACCGTCCCTTATCCCGCTTGGTTTATGAAGTATACTACAAATGTTTTTCATCACAGGAATATTTACGCATCCCTATAATCTTCTTTTTCTACCTGAAGACTTGTCTATCTACCTTGTATCGCTATCTGTGCAAATGCTAGATGGCGTGTAACCTATTGCAATAAAATGCAACTGCAATCAAAGGGTGCGTGTATTACGCTACGCGGCGCGCATTTCACGATTAGAGTAATGATGATGATTTATTGGCATCCCCTTTGAAACTAGATTGTGACAGAGCCCCCTAGCCAGCTTGATTGAATTGGGTACACAATATACAGGGAGCCCCAGTTAACTTTAGCCAGAATTTAAAAATATGCCCATGCACTCTAGAAGGACGGGACGAAATGCATGTTTGTAATTATGGTAAGGAGTAGGTCACGCTACTTTTGTATTCTGCTTAATTTCATAATTAGTCAAGAATAGTTAACGAAATTCGGAAGCAACGAAGTTACGCAAAAAAAAATCCAAGTTACAAAGTTGTAGAGCGCTTTGCAAAACGGTCGAATAATCAGTTTCTAACTTTAGATCTACTAGAAATTAGTGTTTTTCCGCTTACTGCAGATGCCCGCGAAATACAAAATTCCACGTGACACGCCTGGTTGCGCACCATAATTGTAACGCTCCCAAGGAGCGCTGCAATATGTGATAGCGAACTAAGCTAATCATACAAGTTCAAATTTATTTAAACTCACTACTACCTTACTTTACTAACATAGCTAAAGAATAACTAACTTAGCTAACTAGCCATACTAGCTGAACTAATGAACTATTGCTTATGCATCTAATGCCTAACTGGGCTAATAAAAATTTAATATATATAATTTTCTAACTTCTCTGATAATTACACTACAAACTAAATTTACGTAATAAACAAATTTCGTAACAAATGACTTAGCTAACTGAAACAGCTAGCTAAACTGAATAATAACTAACTTAAGGAACTGCAGTAGCAAAACTAATTGAACTAATAAACTGGTATAATAATGATAATGAACTACATAAATACCTAAAAACTAACCGAACTACTTAACTGGCGAACGGAAACTATAAATATTGAAGCTAACAAATTAACTATGTCAAAGAGTCAAAGAGTTTATTCAGACAACGTATGGTACAGTTGCCTAGGGCGCAGACCCAAAGGCAAGTGGATGCCTGACAAGGAGTCTGCGCCCTTCTTGCTCCCTTTCGAGAGCACAAGACATTCAGCACATAAAATAAGCACTAAACGAGATGGAAATAGAGAGTGCTTGGTTAACATTGAAACTGGAGTTATTTCATATTGTACATTTATCTACAATTGAGAAAATACTGTAAGAAACAACAACAACAAAAGAAGAGTGGTCATGTCTTCAGTGACAACAGATACACAGTGATGCTATCTTTGAAAGCTTTGAATGATTTCCTTTCCTGGATGATATTTACAGTAGGATGGTGATCGTTTAAAAAACTCGAAACTATGTAGCTAAGTTTTTGGGTTCCGTAGTTTGTACGTATCTTTTCATTATTATAAGATATGTGCCGGGTGTTGCAGGTGTGTGTTTTCGTTAGATACTGATGAAAAAATGCGGTAGGATCGGAATGCATTTCTATTTAACTAGCTTACGATATCTTTCTGTTTATAACATTCCACAGTGTAAGCAGTTGGTGTTTTCTAAACAATGGGGCAGTGTGGCTAAGGTATGGTGCATCATCTATTAGGCGCAAAAATTTCTTTTATAATAAGTATATGTTTTCTATGCTTGTTTTAGGTGCTGTGCCCCAGACAAGAAGACAATAGTGGAAACGCGAATGTACCAGCGTGTAGTATAGTTGTTTCTTTAGCCAGATCGGCGAAATCTCCTTTATTTTATACATGATACCAATGGACCTAGAGATACGAGTGCGAAATTTTTCAATGTGAGGTGACCAGTCAAGATCTTCGTGAAATATGACACCAAGAAATTTATGTGTTGCTATACGTTCGATAGACTCATCGCGAAATTGGATAAGTATTTCTTGTTTTAGACACTTGTTACGAGCGCGGAATATAACGTACTTAGTTTTTTTAGTGTTTAACTCTAGTTCATTACCGTGGACCCACGTGGACAAATTTTCCACCAATACATTGGATTCTACTGGGAGGACTTATAGATCTTGCCTGCAGATGAATTCATTTGTATCATCAGCGTACAGTATTATTTCTGGTGTAGAGGGCATGTTAATTATATCATTTATATAAAGCAGAAATAACAGCGGCCCAAGGATTGATCCTTGTGGAACTCCATAATGTATCTGATCTAAGCTGGACTTTGCATTCGTAATATTTGTATACTGGTGATGATTTAACAGGTAATTCTTTATTAATATGAGAGTCGTTCCTCTAATGCCATATTTATATAACTTGTACAGTAAAATAGGGTGTTTAATGGAGTCGAATGGCTTTTTAAAGTCTAGAAAAGCACCTATTGTATATATTTTCTGCTCAAAATTGTCTATTATCCTGTCCTTAATGTTTATTAGCGCCATTTCAGTAGATTTCTTTTTCTGGAATCCGTATTGCTGCTGGGCGATGATATCGTTTCGCTTGCAGAAGTTTAGCAACCTATTGTTTATAATTTGTTCCACTACTTTCGAGAGGATTGGTAGGACCTTAATTTACCTATAATTACTTATATCATTTCTATCACCTCCCTTGTGTATGACAGAGACTTTTGCAATTTTTTATTTATCTGGAAATATCCCGGTACACAAAATCAGGTCGCATATATGCGTAAGTGGCTGACTAATCATGTCACTGATGGATTTGATAGGTTGAGCTTTAATGTCATCAGTATCACACGCACTGCTATTTTCTAGGTTTTTGATTACTGTGCATATTTCTAATTCTGTAGTTAGAAACATGAACATTGAGCTTTGGATGTTGGACGTGATATACGTTGTAAAATCACAGTTACTTGCCTGAGATTTACTTGAAGCCCCTGATATAAGAAAGTGCTCATTAAGTTTGTCAGCAAACGACGCCCCTGTGTAAGGCACACCATTTATAACGACTGAGCACGTGCTCGTGGGCGAGTTGGTTATGCATGATTACAACGAAGGCGCCAAATAAAACAACGGACGTAGGAAGGAGACACAAGACAGCCACGTGTTGTCTTGTGTCTCCTTCCTACGTCCTTTGTTTTATTTGGCGCCTTCGTTGTAATCATTTATAACAAGTTCGGAGATGCCGTCTCTTTTGTTGTTAGAGATTAGCTTGTTTAGTGTACTCCATACTTAATTAGGGTTGTTGCAGATAACAGTAAACTTATATTCGTAATAGCTAGTCCTGGCTTTTTTAACATCAGATCTTAACTTATTACGAAAATTTTTATATTCAGTCGAACAGTCCATATTTTTCGTTATGATAAACGAGGCAAATAGTCTGTCACGTTCTCTAATTCTTTTCAGAATGTTGGCATTTATCCATGGCTTTTTGGCTTTTTTACACTTTTTGAATTCTACTTTAGGGAAGGCTTGATTGTAGAGCGCGGTAACTGTTTTAATAAAGACGCCATATGCTGCGACGGGGTCAGAAAGTTGAAGAACATCTGCCCAGCTTGTTTCTGCTACTGAGTTTCTAAATATTATGGTCCAAGCTTCGTTAATGATTCTGTATGTAATGGGTGCACATGTTTTGGAATGACTCTGTGGTGTACAGTAGGGTTTAAAGAACAAACAAACTAACAAAGCTAGCCTCTTCATTAAATAATTCCCTAACTAAACTAATAACCTACCACCTACCTGGCTACAGTAACTAAGCAAATATAGTTAACTTACTAACTATACTTACCAATCAATTCTAAGTAACTTACTAATCTAGGTAACCAAATATAACTAAGTTATCTAAGTAACTAAATAGACAAAGTGCAAATAGAGGCGCGGACCAAAACAGTTTTTGCGAGGAAGCTTGTTAGCGGGCAGGGAGCCGACGTCAGTCATACAAAGGGGCAGCGTAAATTTAAGCCCAAAAAGACATACGTGAGGTCTGCCCTTGACTACGCGTAAGTAGTCTGAGACCTGCCAACTATTGAAGGCACCACTTAATTAGAAAGCGTGCAAAATTGAGCAGCTACCTTCGTCCCTGAAAAGTAAGTATGACACAAACTTGAGTGCTACCCGTAAAGGAGAGGCTCTGAAATGAAACAGCTTACACCATTGTCGTCGTGCACGCCTGAAATTGTTTCACACCATTTACTATTCGACTGTTGGCATTCAGAACGACAAGCGTTTCAGAGAACCATGCTACTATTCTCAGTGGGTTGGCTGCAAGCCTCAATTTCGCGAGTACTCCTGTAAAACACTATCATTTCGCGAGTCCTTTACGAAAATGATTTTCGAGTGGAATTGGTCGCAATATTCTATTGCAGTTGTTTCTTCTAATGAAAGTTTAATTTGCTTCCTAAACTTTGTAATTCGATGGTCTGTATTTTTATCTTTGCTGTAATGAAATTTTATGTTGAGGTGTCACTTTGAAGTGGTTGTTCTTAATTTATAATATTTTCGAAGGTCTTTGCGTACTTATTTAAGATACTAGTGTCGTGAAAAATCCCGTATCGGTGTCGGTGCAGGCGGAGTTGTCAATGAGCGAAACTTGCCCCATATGTTTAGGTATATGTATATGCCACGCCTTGGTATATAATATGGGGTACCTGCGGGTTACATTGCCGCATCATTCTATCACTAAAGTTGCTCATACCAATTCGCACACTCGTGACAAAGTTATTCCTTGGAATTTAGAGGATGACACGCCAAGAACACATGTGATGAAATAAAACACAGAGCGCACGTCTTTTGGTTAAATCTTCTCAGGCATAAATATTAAAAGTGCGAAACAGTAACAGAAACCTGAAAATTATGCAATTTATATGCGCAGCTGTGCACAGCCTCAGGGATCGGCCCACGTAGGATGCCGCATTTCTACCAGAAAGCTCGCCTTCATACACATCCTTCGCCGCCAGCGTTTTTCGGAAAACATTACGAAGAAGCCAGAGGTCTTTGATTGCTATCGCTTTCCACTCGTATAGACGAAGCTGAAGCGTCCTCAAATTTTTCTTATTCTTTACAATGGAGCTGTTATCCTTTTGTTGCTCGGGATTTTTCATGTGCGCATGCGCGGTGCTCACGCCATGTTCGCCGCTCGCGGGTACGGTGCAAAGAAGAGGGAAGCGCAAAGTGTGCGGCTCCTCCAAGAGGCATCACATGACGTCATCAGGAGATATCATTGCTTAGCGAAGACTTCATCGCGTAGCGTCACGCTTGACGTGATAACGTCATCAAATTATGTCCGCATGCGATTTGGTCACGTGACGATGCCGCACACGTGCGTGCGGGCATGACGTACGTGGGCAGACAATATACCTGTCCTTGATGCGTGGGCGCTCTGTCCGTCTCATTGGTGGCAAAGTGCCTGCTGCGACTGCTACAGACATTGTAGAAAACACTGTCCGAAAACTCTGCTTTCCCCTGTCGTCCGCGGTCACTGAGACACTCCTCAAACGGCAGCAGAAACAGGGTTTTCTCTGAGTTTTCGCCTAAGAGAAATATGTTTTCTCATGTATCTGAATTACAATCCGAAACTATCAAGTCTGCGCTTGTGTGTATGTCGTACTTTACAAATTCTCCGAAGAGACTTACTTTGAAAAATCCAATTAGTTCAATAAGGCGCTTGTGCTTCGCGGAGGGCTAGAGGAATAAGCATGTATGCTGCACTTCTGTACAAATGCGCGCACTAGAGTTCCTTGCGCGCAAGAATAGCTTATGTTGTCCTGTGAAGTAGGGACCACTTCCATTCGGTGCATGCTCTCAAGAAGCTTACTAAACTTTTTAATTCATTCATTCGCGGGCAAGCGAGCGTGTTGAGACGGTTGCCGTGTTTTGATTTCGCCTTACCGAGGTGCACTAAGAACGCTGGCTAGAACTTGCACTCACAGGGAACGCGTGGATAACATAGGCTCCTGAGAGTGAGAGCCAGGGCTCCCTGGCGTCGCGGCGATGCCCTCTCCTCTCACGCTGCACCTGGTGCGTTATCGCAGAAGCATGTGTTCCCTTTCGCTCGCTCGCTTGCTCTGCTCCGTTGAGGCGTGCTCATGACGTATAGCGTCGCAGCCACTGGGAAATTAGGTGGCGCACTTACACTACTTCAGACAACAGACGCCGTCTTTTTTGTTCCATGGGTTATTGGCTGCTTTCGCAGCAATAAGGCAATAATGAGACGACAGTAAGGACAGGGCCCTTTAACGAAGCCTTGGACAGTTTGAAGAAAATTGCCGGAGTGAAGATGTCATCTCAAAAGCGAAGCCGAACCGCCGCTGTGTTACCATAGGAAAGCAGTAACGTTAGCAAATAGGCGAGAATATACGCAGCGCTTTCTTCGCCCTCCGGGCTATTTAGGATACTTAGCTCTACAGATATCGCTGCACATCCTTCTTTCTGTCACTTGTTTCAGAAGGAAGCCTAAAAGTATTTTTCTTTTTATTTTATCGCACATCATGATATCAATACGCAGCCAGACATGGCAGAACAAAAATAACATTGTACTAAAAACTGGAATACACATTATCACATTATTTTGCGCTTGACCACAACTTGAGTAACGGTGGGAAGGGGAACAGAAGGTAGTCTGCTTTTGCAGCTGCACATAGACAACATTCACAGCAAGGCTTATTCCTCAATCAAAGACCAGGTAAAATAAGCCAACAACACGACTTTTCTTTCGACCCGAATGCAATGCTTAATAATAAAATTACGTCACTTAAGGCACTAAGTCGTACCTACTGGGCACTCCTTTGTATAATAAACACGAACTGCAAAAATCTGCATGTAGGACACTTGCAATGCTCATGCTTTCCAGAAGGAAAAAAAGCGTATCATGCCTACCCATGAAGGTTTTTCGCGCGGTTTTCCCATCGGCGGTTACTGAGATAGTACACAAACACGAACAGTAATATTTAGCTGTACAAGCTGGGCAAGTTACGGAAGTTCCAGAATGAGACTTGGCACAGAAAAACACAAGTCGTAGACCAGGTGACAATGAGGAGGAACATCTATTTGTCAGCTTTCTCTACGGGGAAAAGGCAGGTGTAGTACAATCAAGGCGGAACGACGTCCGGAGCCTCATGGAGCCCACACATGGACAGGGCTGTGTTCGTGTAGATGCGCCTTCTGATGTCCTTGGGTCTGAGCGCTCACCTGTTGTCTTTAGGCACCCGGAGCAACCTTGCAGGGCTTGTTTTTGAGGTATTTGTGTACCACTGCGCGATGCAACATCGCGATGCAACATCGGGTGAAACATCGCGGAGCACAAGCACACAGCTACTAAGGACCACGAAACTGACGAAACTACCCACGCCGGTCAACGCACAGCAGCGCACGCTTCGCGATAAGAGCAGATAACGAAACAAGAAATGCCATGCAGCGGGCTGAGCCGGCGCCGGGCCGGCGGGGCCGCACGGTGTGCGCGCGGAGATAGTCGAAGGTGAGGGAGTTGCGAGGGAGGGCGATTGTAGAACAATTGGGGGGAAAGGGCTCGGCCACCTGGATCGGCACGCGTGCGCGCGACGATCTACGAGGCCATACAAGGGAAACGGATTCTCAGGTTCGCCCAATACAGAGATTGCGCCAATTACCTCTGCCACCGAAACCGGGGAGTTTCCCCCCAGTGCTGCACTATTATTAGTGCACGCGAGGGCGGCAACGCGCGCGACGTGTTCTTTTCAACTCCCAACAGCATCCCGCGGCTACGCGATTTTTGTGGGCGCGTTTCTGGAAACGACGCCTGCATAGCGTTTCCGCCGCGCGTCATTCGAGCCAAGAATCGCGCCATGCGGTTCCAACTTTAGATGCCGAGTGTGTTGGTGCGCGTTGGCCACGTTCTGTTACGTTGGGGACGCCAGTGCGTCGAACCATGGGTCGATATATAGAGGCTGTTGTTCTCGCCAACGTAACGTAACGTGTGCGTACGTTCATGCTACGTCGGACTATGTGTAGGCCTCAACGGCTGGATCAGCGTGCCGTCGGCGAGCCCTTTCACCGACGAGCTATTGCCACCGCTCGTCGAACGCTGCCAGTTCCTCGGGAGAACGCACGACGCGTGGCCGTCCCATCCGTTTTCCGAGAATGAAGTGAACGAAAACCAAGCCGGCTCAGCGCGCGCGAGACCATTACCTGCCATTTCCCTCTCCGGTGGAAACAAAACGGCTCTGATTGCTTGCGCAATGCTCGCTAATGACTCACGCTCATGCGCCGGCGCCGCTGTCAGTTCTTCCACATGGTTCAACAAAACGCCCTTTCCCGCAGATGTCTGCTTTTGGAGCAACTGTGTTTTTGCGTGAGTGAATGAATGAATGAATTTTATTCCCCTTTTAAGAGAGAGGAGGGGCCGGGGGGAGAGAAGGAGGTCTAAGTACTCCAGTCCCAGCAGGCGTCCGTCACCGCATTATGTGGCTAGAAGTACGTCTAGCCGTCGTGGTAGGCCTCCGCTACCTCCTCAGCCCACCTCAGGACTCGGTCCTGTAGGGTGGAATCGAAGCTTCGCAGGGCAGTCTCCCACAGCTCCTCGCTACTAATTAATGATTTGAGCGCGCGGGGGGGAGTTTTGATATGGGAGAGATCTGCTATCGGGACAGGGAAAAGCGACACTTGGGTGTCGGGTATGTGGCGGGAAAGAATAAGTGCAAAGTGCGCGGGGTAAGAAAAGTGCGAGTTTGTAGTTGTCGCCACAGTATTTCTCTCTGGTGCGTTCTAGGCACAGAGAGAGGTGGATACATAAGGCGTTGGTGTCGGTAATGTGGGCAAATTTCATAGAATGTGACGAGTGTGTCTTTATTGGTGTGTTGTTGGGAGTCATGGGGTTCTTGAGTTAGGCCCATATTTGCGGCCACTCGGTCCGTGAATCCTCGAGCAGCGGCATGAGCCATTTCGTCGCCGTGGGGTCCTTGATGTGCTGGAGTCCATACGAGAGCGATGTCGTTTTCTGGTGGGTGAGCTGCAAGTAGAGAGTGCGCGAGGTTGTTAATGTAGCCGTTACTGAAGTTCCGGATAGCAGTCTTAGAGTCACAAATGATGACGTCGCAATCGGATAGCCCCGATGCGAGTGCAATGGCGGCCTCTTCCGCGTCACCCGCCGAGGTGGTCTTGGCTGATGCTGAACAAACAGTGTTGCCTTGGTTGTCTACGACCGCTGGAGCATAACGATGTTTAGGGGTGTAGGCTGCAGCGTCCACATAGTAGACTCATTCAGCCTGTCAATAGCTGCGTTGTAGGGCCTTGGCTCGAAGCTTGCGGCGTTTGACGTAAAATTCGGGGTGCATGTTTCTGGGTAGGGGCTGGATGTGGTATTGGCCGTGCATGTTCGGAGGAAGTTGATGTCGCTTGCTCTCGTTGAATGGTGGAGCATGATGAAGTTGTCTCAGGATCTCACGCCCAGCCTCAGTTGTGGAGTCTGTGGTATTGCGATGATAGATGGGATTGAGTTAATTCTTGAAGGGTATTTAGTGTGGCCGTGGTCATCACCCTTTGTGTGGATGCTCCAATTGGAACACCAAGAGCGACTTTATGTATTTTGCGGATCAAGCAATTCACAGTATCCTCTTCCTGCCTAGAGAATGAGACATACGGTAGTGCGAAGATTATTTTGCTTAAGACAAAAGCCTTGATTAGCTGAATTAGCTCCTTCTCTGGAAGCCCTTCGTGTTTGTTGGAAATCCTCCCTATTAGGCGGAGCTTATTATCTACCGTTTTTTGTAGTGCTTGCAAGGTATGCTGGTTTGTTCGGTTATATTGGAAGTGCAATCCTAGGACCCTTATCCTTCTACTTGGGGTATTGGGTGCCCTTCAATCTTGAGTTGGATATTCGGGGGTGAAGTCCTGTAGCATCTCGCGGGGCACAGAAGGAGAAGCTGTGATTTGGTGGGGGAGCACCTGAGATTCAACTCGTGACCTACTTATTCGACCTGATCAATTGCTGTTTGGAGGGTGTCTTGGATGTGCCCGTGAAAACCTCCGGTCATCCACAGCGTAATATCATCCACGTACAGTGTGAATCGGAGGTCAGGAATCTTCTTGAGAGTGAAAGCTAAAGGTCGCATAGCCAAATTGAAGAGGAGGGGGGAAAGTACTGCCCCTTGGGGCGTGCCAGTGCTTCCGAAACTTATTTGGCCAGATTGTTCGCTACCTAATTGTAGCGTCACAGTGCGCTTCGTGAGGAAGCTGCGTATATAGTGATAGATTCGTTCCCCGACGTTCATACTGCTAAGTTCGCGTAGTATGGCCAAGTGGAACACGTTGTTGAAGGCACCCTTGAGGTCGAGGCCGAGCAACGCTTGTGTGTCACGTGCGTCGCCCGGTTCGATAATGTCTTCTTTGAGCCTTAGCATGACATCCTGACAAGAAAGAGATTTGCGAAAGCCAGTTATTTCCGAAGGGAACAAGTGATTATGTTCGGTATATTTGGAGAGGCGTAGGTGGATTACGTGCTCCAAGATCTTCCCTATGCATGAAGTGAGAGAAATTGGACGGAAGTTATCAATGTGCATTGGCTTATTCGGCTTTGGAATGAAGATCACTTTGGCTGCTTTCCATTGTTCGGGTATCTTCCCCTCTTCGAGACAGTGGTTGTAATACTCGGTGAGTTTGCGTATGGATTGCTCATCGAGGTTGCAAAGCGTTTTATTGGTCACAGAGTCTGGGCCTGGTGCCGTGGTGGTTCGCACTTGGTTGAGGGCATGTCGAACCTCCGCTTCTGTGATGGGACTGCAAAGCTCCTCATTGGGTTCACCAGCATAGTCGGGCATGGGTATTTGCGTAGGAGGGGGCATATGTTTGGAGGCCAGGTTGCCGAACATGGTTAGCAGGTCGGCTGCATGTTCATGCAGCAGTTTATTCATCTGGTGGTTATTGTGCGTCCTAGACTTGGTGGGGTCGAGCAGGTGCGGTAGCAATTGCCAGGTCATTTTAGTGCTGAGATTACCATGCGCTCCTTCGCAAACCTGAGTCCATTGCTGCGCCGCCAATTTTATAGCGTATTGTTGGATCTGAGAGTCTAATTTGGCGATTCTGATTCAGAGTTTGTGATTGTAACGTGCTGTTAGCCATTTCATAAGTAAAGCTTGCTTCGCTTCCCACATGTGTAGTAGCTTGGAATCAATTGTGGCCAAGGGTGTGTCTAGCGGGAAAGTGGTGGTATGGGCCTCTGCGTCTGCCTGCAAGGCGTTCGCCCATTGCTCAATGTCGGTAATGGTTTCTTCGTTAGTGTTGCAGCGAGATTTTCTTAATTCTGTCCAATTGGTAAGCCTTAGTGGTTTCGTGGCTAGCGGTGTGTGCTTAAAATCTACACGGAGTTCGAGGATGTAGAGTAAAGTCATTGTAGATGATGAGACCTTGATTTTGTATGTGCTGCCATAGAGCTCTTCCCTAAGGAGTGGATTCGGAGTGGCCCCACATTTGATGGGGGGCATTGAAGTCGCCCGTTACGACTAGTGGCTGTTTATTGGCGTTAGCTTTGGCCTCAGCAAGCATGTGCTCAAAGCGGTGTTGTCTAGCATTGGGAGGGCTATAAACATTCAACACGCATAGGCTGGGTTGTTTGTGGCTTTGAGGTAGAATTTTGATGAAATCGTGGGGGATTTCAGTACTGCTGAATGTATCCCATTTAACAGAAAGATGTCATCTTGTAAGTATGGCAGTGTTGGGCTTGTCTATGTGAGGATCTTGAAATGTGTTGAATCCAGGTAGCGTGACTTTCCCGTGTGTTTTCTGCAAGGCTATAATGTCAGGGTGGTCGTTAAGACTCTGTAGAAATAGCGTTAGACATGCGCGCTTGTTGCGGAACCCCCTGCAGTTCCACTGCCAGATAACTAGACTACGGGCTGGCTTCATCATTATTGTCGTTTTTAAGGATGGGAACTTCTGACGTCCCGGAGCGTCTTCCCCAGCTGTCGATTAGCTCTTGGAACCGGCAAAACGGTGCAGATGCCTCACAAATAAATGCGTCAAGCTGGCTCTGCAGTTTGCGTGAGCAGTCCGCCACCGAAACTTGTGAGCCAATACAAGCTTCGCTTGAAAACACGCTACGCGATATAGCGGCGTTCATTGCGTCTGTCGATACCAGCGTCCCGGCAATAAGGAGGGCTTCAGGCATAGAGGCATATACAGGTATGTTTCTCTGCGCCTTAGGCACGATTAGATGCATAGTGGGAAGAAACATGAAATGCGTGAGCTGAAAGTTGCAGTCAGCTCCCCCGATTTTGGCACAGCAGTTTCGGCTGCTCCGAGTACTGATATCGCCTCCGTGAGTACTCTCAATCTTCTGTTGGAACACTCATTCTGTTCTCTCGATCTGCAGTTGGAACAGTGTTGCTACAAAAAGAGCAGAAAATTCTGCTCCGGAAGAGCTCCGAATCGGTCACTGCAATTGACTGTTAGTATGGGTATGTCTGTGTACCATAATTATTGTAAGAAACTATATGCTGCCCACCACGGGCACTCGTCGATGAACTGGGTCGGGTGTATTCTGTGCAGGTGGTCAAGGTTGGGTTGTGTATATCCGTCGGAATACGACGCCAGTCTAAGAATCTCTGCGACTCTTGCGATGCAAGCGGCAAGAGCATCAAAAGCTAGGCTACGTCGCAGTTTGGTCTCCTGCTTGAAGAAGCTGTGGCATCTATGGCTGTGGCAGCATTATCATTATCGTCATCGCGAAGCTGCGAGATCGCGCCCCTCGTGCGTGCTCAGCGCCTGGCGTCCGTTTGTTCACCGGTGCCCGTAGGAAAACTCATTCAGGTAAGACAAATTTTTCCTGTCTCCTTATGTTCTATTCGCTGAAGGCACAAATACGACATTGTTTTCAACGCAGCCTCGCCACTTCCTGCATGTGACAATCGTAGTAACTGGTATTTGATGAAGGTGAAGTGCATACCTTCAAAGTGCGGCAGAGTGCAAGCGTGGAATAAATAAAGGAGTCCTGAAACGATAGTCTAGACGTGTGTTAACGGCAACTGTTTCCACCTGACGAAAATGCCTCTTGCCATATTTCCCCCTGTTCTCTTCTTCTGTAGGGAAGCATGCTTTTGTAGGATAAGTGTTGACTTAATCCTGTGGTGTCATAGTTGTAGCTGGCGACGGAACGCACGGCGCGTTCAAGTGCTTGTTGCACGAGGAGTCCCTCGCAGATGTAGCGTCGCTCTCGTGTTGACCGAAGCGTCACGCACATAGTAGACTCATTATTGTAGATGCAGGCGTACTAGTAGTGTAAACACTGTTATCCTCGTCGTCTATTTGCACCAGCGACTATGCAGGCGGTGTCTTTTCTCGTATTGACGAAACTAGTCGCAAGGTTCTCCAGGCTTTTCGTCAGTTGATGCTTCTCGTACGATCATTTCTTTCCTTTGAAGCATGTGGTGCCAAAAGCTACTAGAACCGTATTGAACTCCGCATACAGAAGCTCGGGTAATGGGGAGGCCGCTGTTTCTTTCTTTTTTGTAATGCGGCCACGTTTGCGTATTAGTCTGCTGCTAGTTGCCGCCCCTTGAAGGGAAATGGTTTTTAGCTTCAATGTCACCAGACAGCAAAAAAAAATGACGTCTTTGTTTGTTTGTTTTTTTTTTTTTGTAGGAATAGGTCTCGTGAGAGCTCACTGTGAGGTTGGTAGCGCCAGGCAGGATGAGGACAGGGAAGGAAACAACGGACATTTATTCTTGTCTCGCGTTCTGTAGCACTGCCATAAATCACATAATGACTGATTACTCTGAATCAATACCTACACCGATTGTCAGTGATATTTTGCCTCACTCATAGGAACTCGTGACATAAATATTTTCAGGTGCGAAACTAATTTCGCGTATGCCTTGCACTTCAAAAACAAGCCGTTTAGTTGTATTCAAAACGAGCCGTCGATATCGCGTAGGGAAAAAATATGGTTATCCCGTAATCGAGCGTAGATGTAAGCATGAAATGGCTACTGGCAAAGCAGATTGGTTGGAGACAATGCTATGCACAATCGTAAAATGGGTATTGGCCTCGAGCTCCACCACTGGAAAAGCTGGCGCCACCGTCGGCGGGACGTCCTATTAGGGATCACGGGGACATAGCGGCCGCGTCGGCTGCTTTAGGAGCGCCGAAGCGAGCTAAAAATGAGAGTTTAAATTCCCTCGTACGCTGCGGTCCTCATTTAGTGGCGAGATTTTCCCGCTTCGAGTGTCTCCTTTACAACGCTTGAAAGCACTACAATAGCTAGTGGCTGCCTTTGAAGGCCCGCAACATGGTAGACTACTGCTCGGTGCTGCAGTGCCGGATGTACGCAACGGAGCCCGGTGTCAGCCTTATTCACACGTAGCCGCAGGACAAGCTGCGTGAAGCTTGGCTCGGGAAACATAAAACTGACAAACAGTCGTCGGCTGCAACTCGGGTATGCAGCAAGCACAGACGCGAGGAAGATTTCTGCTACGGCGCCGGGTCTGCGATGTTCGGAAAACGCGCATTGAGACGCTCGCTCGAGTCCGCTGCCCGACTAATGTCCAGACGGTTTGGTCTACGAACTTGTCCATGCTATAGATACTGGCAAGTTCACTGGAGTGGAAAGGAGCGGTAAGAAGCACATTAAAAAAGAAGCATGGCATATGGTCATGTTTGTGTTACGAACTAATGCACTGGATTACAAAAAAGCAGCAGCGCGAAATCGCACGCTGAGAACACCGATAAACATAGAGTGCGACGCAACTCGAGAAATAATATTGAAACGTCGTAGAATTTAGAAGAAAAAATCGTCGCGACGACACATCACAGTCCCCGTAGGCGTCGAAGTCTCTACAATGAAATTATTTCTGAACAGCTCTGATAGCGCCAACGCAAGAATGGTTGCTTGTATACTGTCAAATGCTCATATTCTGCGGCCTAAAGCTCATGGCACGGTTCCAAAACGCGCACGCGGCCAAAGCGAAACAGTGCTCGGACAAGCATGCAGACGCGCAGTCGGTCGCTGCGAATCTGTGCGACCGCTGCATTGAGGTTTCATTCTATTACGCTCCATTTAATTATACAAACACTATAAGAACGTATTTCACATAGTTTACTCTCAGCGTTTACCTACCTTTCACGCAAGGTGGAGGTTCGGGAGACTCTATCGCGGCGACCGCGCACAGTGGCGTTCACTGTACGTATTCGGTAAAGAGATAGCGTCTGTAAACGATTCTGTGCTTTCAGTTTGCCCAAGATTATTATTTAGACAGCAAAAAACGTCTCTCGTTTCGAAAGTACGTACAGAAATCTCCGGAAGAGCTCGTGCGTGGTGTTTTCAGTAAGCGCTGACAGCAAAACCTATAAGGAGCGCGCCCCGTGATCCCTCATACTACGCCAGCGAGGCGCTTCCGATAGATGGCGACTCCGTAACTCCTCGCCGCCAATAGCGCATGTTCGCAATGGCACACTCCACCACACTACACGACAGCACACGAACCTGTTTTGAACTGAACCTCATTGCAAATGTCGTCTCGGTCAAACAGCCATCCGCGGCGCACCGGACGCTACCGGCTTGGTCAAGCAGCATGGCGCCATCTCTCGAGCCGGCGCAAAACCCGTGCCGCGGAAATCACGGACCACTGGCGTTAAACAGGCAATCCTGTCTCAGCGCTAAGAGATGCCAATCAAGTGTATATGGTGCCCTGTATCTGCCTTTAGAAATGAGAAATTAAACTTCAGCGTACTGAAAGTTACAGCTTCAATGGTATTGTGAACAAACATTAGGAAGAACTCGGAAACAACATTTCTGGCAACTTGTTAGGGCAGTAACTAGGTTATTTTATGCGGTCCTCTGTACTTGTTGGGGGCTGGAGACCGCATTTTCTTAAGTTTTGACTGGTAGACCGGATGATCTCGGTTTGTTCTCGCAACAATGCCCGGATGTTCTCGTCTGAGTGTCCGGATAATGACTCTGCCTTTTGGCTCAAGGTCATTTGCAGGTCGCCAACAGCGAGAGCTAAAAGCATTCCCTGCTTTAAAAAAAAATTGTGGACGCTTAAGCTTCGCCTCTCAGAGTGGAACGCCATAGCATTCGAAGATCCCTGACTGCTTCTCACGCTTTCCGTGAACTACAGCTTATGTAATCGTAGTTTACCGGGAAACTCTAACAGCGAACGCTATGCACGAGGGCGAGTGGGCGAGCTTTTTGGTAGAAACGTGGCCTCTTGCGTGGGCTCCGAATGCATGGAGGCGAGCACCATCTCGAGCGCAGCGCGCCGCTCTGTGAATGTTAGAAACACAGGAAAAGGGGATTACGTTTGAGTTCCCGCTTAACAGAATTATGTGTTAGGGTATATTCGAATTACAATCCGACGCTACCATGTCTGTAGGTTGTCTTTAGGTTGCACTTAATGATTTTTCCTGACGCATCCTACTTTGAGGAATTCAATTTGTTCTGTAACACCTCTGCGCCACGCGGAGGTCCTGCGTAGTTGTGGTTCGGAATTTTTTCGTTAAAAGGCCCCTTCCCAAGCACCATAGCAAATTTTGGTTATACGCTGGAAGTTCTTACGTGTCATCTAGGGAGCGTTCTGCGGCCAGTATTTTTCAGATCGGCTCATTGATAGCCGAGATAGAAATATTTCAGTGCCGCAAACTTCAGAAGGCTAGCTCCACTGCATAGCGAGACACTCGCCCCGTCTAGCCTCCGCAAGCGAAATTTCTTCCCTGCGTTCTCCCATACCGGACCTTGAGGATCGCATGATGCCTGCGTCACGGGCCCCACCTTCGTTTTTTTTTCTCCTTGCTCTGTTTTCGGCGCTGCGCACTTCCGCTGACGGCATTACGCGCGAGCTGTTGTGGTGTCTCGTTTCGCGCAGCGCACGATCTTGCGCGCTGTGCGCAAGGACACATGACTAGCGGTACAATTCAGTGCTACACGAATACTGAGTAAGAACAAGCGGATTGCAGAGCATGATCACGCGCTGGAACACGGTAGAAAATGGCATAGTTTCGGTACCCGCACACGTGACTGCACGACCGTGGGAACAAGCAGACGAAGCGGAAGTACACCTCTCTCGCTTTGATGCGAAGTAAGAAAAAAACGCAGGCATTCTCGTTGTGTGTTTTATTATTTCTCTAAACTACAATTCGTCAATTCAAGCAACAGATCACTCAAATAACAAATCTTGCCTTGAATAATTCTCGAAGTCACGCGTCACCACGAGCGACGTCACACTGTGGACACGACAACGTAAGCGCAGGAACACGACTACGTCAACGTCCGGCTTGGAGCGCGGTCGCCGCGAGGAAAAGGGAAGATTGCGTTCGGATTGAAATTTCAGGCCTTACGGCAGCGCGCAGCGATGTAATTCTTCGCAAACACGATAGTTAGCGCGCATTGTATGCTCTGCGCTTGTCAGCGCAAGATGGCTAGACCTGGCGAGGGGTCCTTTGAACGACGTCCGGCCCAAGATGCCGACACCGGGTTTTATTCGACACGGGGCCCTTAACGCAATCGCTTTAGAATTCTGAGGACATCTAAACACTTCTTATGAGTTGTGGATGCCAAAGCATTAATGCCCATTTCAAAGCCGCTGAGCGGCCCTTCGCGTTATGAACTTGCGGGTAAGCGAGCGCGTTGAGACGCTTCGCGAGTTTTTATTTACTGAGGGGCAGTTAGAATGCAAGTGAAAGCTTGCGCGGACAAGGAATGAGCGAATAACACAGTCTTGCGAGGGCGAGGGTGACGTGACAGCGCGGCGATTACATCTGCTTTCACACAATACCGCGGCCGCAGGTGTTTCCTTTCACCCGCTCTACTGTGTCGAGGCCCGAGCCAGCGTCACGAGCGCGCGAGGCGCGCTATTGACGCGGCGTCGCTGCCAATGGGAACGCACTCGTTACGTGGCGTCGCAGCCAATGGGAAGTTTCGCTGCTACAGCTGCCGCCGGCTTTTATGCGAAGCATATTACTAGAACTCAACCCAGCTCCTCAGGCGCGGCGGTGTCGCCTTCAATGACCTTTGACCCCATGCCATACCACGTGACACCGTGACGTCACGACAGAGGAGAAACGGGGCTCCAACTCGCGCCGTCGCTCGCGGCGTCGCCTTCAAGGCTGACCACGTGACACCGTGACGTCACGACAGAGGAGAAACGGGGCTCCAACTCGCGCCGTCGCTCGCGGCGTCGCGGCGGTATATAAGCAGCTGCGCTTGCCTCTGCTAGACACTCACGAGGTGAGATGCCTCCTGGGGACAGAGCTGCTCGTTGGAATGAGAAGCGAAGGTTGCGGCGTGCTACAGACAGATGAAGAGCGGGAAGAACGTCTGGCCAAGCAACGTGCCTTACCGAGATTAGCCGAGAAAGACCAAGTATAACCGAGAACAGCCATGCCTTACCGAGATTAGCCGACAAAGACCAAGTATAACCGAGAACAGCCATGCCTTACCAACTTTAGCCACCAATATGCTTCACATCTGACTACGCTTAACCAAGCTAAGCCTCAGCCATTTTTCGCTCAATGAGCTATTTCACGCTCTTGCATTAACGAAATAATCTCACAGACCGCCGTTGACGCAAAGCCGCAAGTTGCCGTCAGCAGTTGTCTACCTGAATCGGGGCTGCCGCAGAGACATGCTCCTGTAAATCGGCTCTGCCTACTACCAAGCGAGCACAGCCGCTTGGTAGCGTACTATAGCCGCGAACTGGTCGAGAACGCGGGGTGTATGCTAGAAAAAAACGAAAGTAGACTGTGCTTTTGGTATTTAGTTTGATGGCTGCACCATCAAACTGAATACCAAAAGTTCTGCACTCCCTCAGCAAATGCAGAAAGTGCAGCCACTCAAAGAGGTCATATACATACCATATTTTTACTACTTCCCCACTTTTTGTAATGTTGGTTTTTGTAATGTTAAAGGGTAGTTGAAGGTGTTTGTGCCACACAGCAAATTTTAAATGACAGTGGTAGCTTAAAAGGAGAATCAAGAAGGCTGTCCCAAGCTAAAGCAACAAGATGTAGAGTAATTGATTTGTTAACCATCATTCCAAAGCTCGGAGAAGCGTTGTACGGGTGGCGTGCGTCGATGCGAGCGTTATTTGTCTGTCTAATATAGTATTAGTGTGAAATTCTAGGGCTGTTGTTATTGGTATTGTTGTCTTTGTTGCGTTGCACACAAGAAACAACAGTCATCGCGTTTAGAAGCAATTGTCAGAGGGTTTATCAGAAGGCGGAACATTATTAGTTAGAACAAGTTGGCGGCACTATGTTTGGCGACTACGCTGGCACCACCCACTTCGACTATGCGACAATGAATAAGGACCCGTAGCATTGCGGCCGACTCACTTCGAACGCTCTTAAATATTGAATAGCATGGGAAGCCTACAGGTGAAAGTTTCACGCAATACTCAGCACACTGAAAATGCATTTTTTTTCAACACTACACCAATGTGTACCGCATGCACAAGTGCACGTTTGCCATCGTACTATCATGGAAATATTTTAACGAGGTAGCCTAAGTACAAGTGCAGTCGAGTGCATTCGTGGAACGACCTAAAGGCGCCCTACGTCGGCTGCACAAAACACAGGCGAAAAACAGCCTCTGTCGTGCTAGTCATAGCACTCACATTTATTCGACCAACTGGTCGCGACGTCATAAAATCTGTGGCGGCATCTAAGCAATTCCTACGATGTGTAAACGCAAGGGCATTACTTGTAATAATTATCTTTATTTCCTTCGGGATGATGGAGGAGGTTGTGGGTAAAAGCTGCTCGTAAACGTCAGCTTGACAAAGGCTCACAGCCCCCTTCTACAGGGCAACAACAGCAAAGTAGGGAAAGACACACACAAGTATACATATAATCTCTTCGCAATTTAGCAGAGCCAAAAATAACAGCATCATCTCATAAATGAAATAAAAATAGAAACAAAGAAAATAGAACAACAATCAATACAATAAGTACAGAGGGTATAAAGCTGTACAATAAACACAGGATTAAGTATACACATTATAGGAATACAGGTGGACTTACTAAGAATGTGTGCAGTGAAGCTGTCGTAATTCACGTTTAGATATTTTAAATAGGTCAGTCCCGGATTTTTTACAGTGGTTTAATAAAGTTGGAAGTGTGAGTGATAATTTTTCCATTGTGTAATTGGTTCTAGGAGTTGGTACAATCCACTCCTCTTTATGAAGGGTAGGGTAGAAGACAGTGCTCTTTTTCAGTAATGACAACGCATGCAGAGATTCAAGACGATATTTTAGTTCGCGCTGGAATGCAAGTGCTAGCTTAAAATTATAAAGAATAAATACTGGTATTATGTATGCCTTGGAGAAAAGACCTTGCGAGTGACTGTTGTATAGTAGATTAAAAAGTACTCTGATAAGCTTTTTTTGAAGTATAAAGATCTTTTGCAAATGTCTGTAGGTGGTTGTGCACCAGACCAAGAAACAGTAATTAAGATGAAAGTAAAACAGGGAATTATAAAGCAGGATCTTTATTTTATACGGGAGATATGATCTGTAATGGGAAATAATGCCGACTGCTCGAGCTAACTTAGAACAGCATCAATGTGACTATCCCATAGCATGCTCTGAGAAAATGTAACACACAGAATTTTAATATTATTTGTCATTTCTATTGGTGCGCCACCATTACTTAAGCTTACATGAGAATTTAGCTGCCTCGATTTAGGTCCAACTATTACAGCTTTCGTCTTATTAACATTTATGTTTAGATGGTTTACTATTGACCACGTTTTAAGCTTGGTAAGGAGAGAATTCGCGCCATTGTGTAAGATATGGCAATCAGGAGCAGATAGAAATATACTAGCGTCATCGGCATACGAAACATATTTAGGTTTAGTAGAGAGGTTAGTGAGATCATTGATGTAAATGTTCAAAAGAAGCGGACCAAGAATGCTGCCTTGAGGAACACCTTAACTATGTATTTTATATCAGAACGATACGCTTCGATTTGAACGAACTGCTGTAAAAAACTGAGATATGATTTAATAAGTTCAAGAAAATTACCTCGGATTCCATAAATTTCCAGTTTCTTCAGCAAAGTTAAGTGATGAATAAAATCAAATGCTTTAGAAAAGTCGACATAAATACCTAGTACACAGTTCTTTTTTCCAAATTCCGACCAAATAAATTCTTTCTGTTCCAGCAAAGCTGATTCGGTCGATTTGTTCTTCCCAAATCCATATTGAGCATCCAAAATAAGTTTGTGTAAATCAAAGAACGAGCAAAGCTGATAATGGATAAGCTTCTCCAAGCCTTTGGAAAATATGGGTAAGACGGAGATGGGTCGGTAATTATTCATATCATTAGGATCACCCTTTTTGAAGAGCATAGTTACTGATTTGCATTCGCTGTGGAAAGCATTCACTTGTTAGGCAAAGGTTAAAAATATGGGTTAAATATGAACATAAGACATCCAACACATAGTTCACCAGACATGTCTGAATTCCTTCAGCGTCGCAACTTGAACTATTACTTAAAGAAGAAAAAACTGATGTAACTTTATCGTCTGTTACAGGGCTTAGGAAAGCATATGAATTATTTCTAACGGCCATAAAATTGTAAAAATCTTCAAGTATACCATGATCCGAATAATGAAGCAAATACTCATTAAAGGAATCTGCAAGGGCGCAGCCAGACACTTCACAGTCATTTATTGACAACTTCTCGATTCTAGGAGAAAGTTTCGTGCGTTTAAAAAGAGTGTTCAACTTTTTTCCATACGAGGTCACTTTTCTTTAGGCAACTCTGGAATTCAGAGTAAATGTAACTAGATCTGCTTTTTTTAACCTCCTTGTTTAATTTATTTCGGCACGCCTTAAATTGCTTTGAGGTATCAGCATTTTTTTTTAATTTCCATTGCCCATGTAAAATCTCACTTCAGTAGTTCAGTCCTGAAGCTGTCTAAATTTGACAGAGTAATAGATTGAAAAAAAATATGGGTGGTCGGCTTTTGCATCCTTCTAAATTATGCTTCTTTACCATAACAAATATCGGAAGATGGTTGCTAAGACCACATGACATAGCTCCTGCTGTGATGTCCGTATTATCAAAATTTGTTACAAAAAGGCCTAGCAGTGTTTTATTGTCTTTCGTAATTCGGGTCGGTAGTGTGATTCCAGTATCGCAACCATTTGATGTAATAAGCATTTTCATGTTTCTCTTTTGGTCAGTGTTTGCTAACATATCTATATTAAAGTCGTCGGCTGACGTGACAGAGCAACCATTTGCAGAAACAAAATCGAAAAACTGCCCGTAAAATGAAAAATAAGCTTGACACATTTCCATGTGGGAGCCGGTAACAAACAGAAAACACATGCTTATTTACACGAACTGACAATATTTCAAGATCATCACATAGCACAGAAAAAGAAGGACGCAGTTCACACTTTACATTCGGCTTCATCAATAGCATGACTCCACCACCACGACAATTTTTCTGATTTAAGCAGGATTGATAACATGAAAACCGAAAGTTATCCTGGTCGTCTTTACACCAAGTTTCAGTTAGCATGACAGTGTCGAACAAAAAAGAAAAACTAGAGAAAACAATCCAGTTCTGCTTCCTTGTTTTAAAGTGAGTGAACGATTAAATGAAGGCATTTTAGTGAATTTTTGTGCTGGTTCGTTGCAACTGCGTTTACATCCTTTGGAAGAAGGTGATTGTCATTAGCGATTTCAAACTCCGACAACACATTTCACACCCATTTGTTGGACACATCGAAATATGCTATGACGGAAGGTCACGCATATTGCGCACTACGATTGCCGACTGGCCATCTGTTTTGCGCATGAAGATCTTTCCATTCCTATGGCAGACATACTGATAAGCATTTTGTTTAGCCCAGTCCTTCGTCAGTCGCAACAGATGTCGGTTATGACTAGTCATATTTTCCATAATGGCAATGTTGCTTTTTTCGTCCCTCAGTTTATTCCTTTTCTCGAGCCACTTATCTCTGACAGCTTGCCTGGTGTATCTAACTATTATTCCTGGGATCCTAGTGCTTTGCTGGTAGCCTGTGAATTGCATCGACATCTGCTCTCGAAAGCCTTGAAACTCCTATCGTGTCAGCCACAGCGTTTACTTTATCTAGCTGATTTTCAGGTTCGGTGGACTGAATTCCATGGAATTCAAGGTTCAGCTTTCTGCTCCTCCATTCAAGATCACTGACGTCACTTCGCAACGTTTCATTTTCTTCTTTTTTTTCGACCTTTCCCTCCAAAATTTTCAATTTCTTCTGAATATCACTTGTCGCTTTTTCCTGGGTTATGTCACTGAGTTTAGCGTTGCGGCGAAATGTTGCTGAGTTTAGTGCTTATTCGTTATGTTTCCGAGTGCAATGGTTTTGCTTATGATGCCGCAAGAACGCAAGACGATACCGGCCATATTGCGATTTCCCAGCTTAGCTTCATTTGCGCAGTTATCATTAGTCCTAGAACACATTGCGTTGAGTGTCCTTATCTCGATGACACCACTTTGCCGAGCGAGAATAGTGCATTTGCGAGAAGCACCATGATTTTGACACCACA
Organism: Dermacentor andersoni; assembly: GCF_023375885.2. Taxonomy (NCBI): domain Eukaryota; kingdom Metazoa; phylum Arthropoda; class Arachnida; order Ixodida; family Ixodidae; genus Dermacentor; species Dermacentor andersoni. The sequence goes on from NC_092818.1 coordinate 49,396,180, forward strand.
TTTCTTCCTCACGTTCGTAGGCGAATTCGGCCTCATACTACGAGGGGATGTCGTAGTTACCGTCCGACGGGTACCTGAAGCGCGTTATTCTGGGCTATTACATATTATTATTACATTTTATTAATATTACATTTTATTACAGCACATATTACATTATATCTCGGCTATTACATCCCTACGCGCCCCACCAAGAGCTTAAATTTCAGACCAAACGCTGTTTCTCGCTCTCCAGGCGAGAACTGCGTTCCGAGCGGGGAGAGTCGACGTATATCGCGCAAATGCGCCTACGCACATGGCAGTGCAGTGACGTCGCTTATATATTGACACATGACTTCAACAATTATTCGAGACATCAAATATTTCTTTGATCTCTTGCTTCAATACAGGAATTAAAGTTTAGAGAATTATTAAAACCTACAAACCGAATGTCTGCGTGTTCTCGTTTTACTTCGCACCGAAGCAAGAGATGCAATTCCGTTTCGTCTGCTTGTTCGCATACCGTGCAATCACACGCGCAGAGAGCGAAGCTATGTTACTTTCTACCGTGTTCCAGCGAGCGATCAAGCTCTGTGATCCCCTTGCGTCTGCCTCAGTGTTCGTGTAGCACTGACTTATACGGCTAGACATGTGTTCGCGTGCTCAGTGTGCAAAATTGTACGCTGCACGAAACGAGACACTCGCAATATCTCGCGTGCGACAACGTCGTCGGAAGTGCGCGCCACAGCAAAAATGCTTGAGGAAAAATTAAAGAAGAAGGCACCCGTAGCCTATGCTTCACGCGATCCTCCAGCTCCGATACAGGAAAACGTAGGGAAGACATTTCACTTGGGGAGGCTAGACGAGGGCAAGTGGAGAGAGCGTCTGTGTTGGCCTTGACGCTCGCCTCTTGAGCCGCGCTCCTCTAAGTGCTGCAGAGGACAGTTCCAAGCTTTCCCTTTTTCATAAAGAACCTTTTCTTTTCTCTCTCCTGAAGTCATGAGTTCGCGGCACTGGAATATTTCTACGTCGGCTATTAAAGGACCGATCTGAAAAATTCTTGCAGTAGAACGCTCCCTAGAGGGCACATAACTTCTACTTATAACCAAAACTTGCTATGTGGCCTGATGATGGTCCCATTAGGCTGAGATTGGCACGCATCGCACCGATGAGCTTTCCCGTGTAACGTGCGTCCTGACTGTAGTCTCCTACGACGACCATGGACGCGCAGTAGCGCACAGCCGAAGGCAGATGCCCGTACATTAACGCTGCCGCGTCCGTTTAAGACAGATGTGGCGCCACGTATGCGCCACCTAGTGCATCGCCCGCCAGGCAGAGCCCAACCACGTGCGCAGCGTCGAAAATATTCATCACTGCCCCTTGTTGCAGCGGTGGCGCTGTGCGACGATGGCGCAGCAGTTAACGCGCTCGGCTACTGAGCGGCAGCTGTGGCGGTGGGGCGTAGAATGGAATCCTTGGCGTGGTCACTTTCTTTTTAGTTAGATGAAGATGACGTAATTTGCGTGCCGTTTTTCTCCCACGGCTTTTCTCCCACCGCGTTCTCATTACGGTGGGGTCGCAGAATGAGCCAAGTAATGCTCTCGCATAAATATTTCAACAGCTGATGGAATCGCGGCTTTGGCCGCTGGACCCTTAACGTTTGTTGCACCACTTTAGCCCCCTTAGCATGTCAGTTAGATTCTCAAGCCAGTTATTTATCGCTGCAACAAGTCTTCGCTTTTGCAGTAACGACTGCTATGCTGCAGTGCAGTGAGGCCTGGAAGAAACTGGGACGCACTTTATTTATTTTATTAACATCCGAATATGGTACCTCTCGACAGCTCATTCCATATTTGTTTTCGAAATCCGAAGTTCTTTGCGAAAAGCGAGGTTTTTGAATGTAAGAAAGCTATCTTTATTTTCGCGTTAAACAGCTATATTCACTTTCCATTTGTATATTAATACTAGTCTTACCGTGATTAATATAATCCTTCTGATTACATCAGGACACATAAACAATATAAAAGCGAAGAAGGACATGTTGCCGCGCAGCGTATGGATGGCGCATAGCCTATTACGGTTGCTGTTTTACTCTGACAGGATTCTCTTGAAGTGCCCGCGCTGCAACTAAACTTTTGCATTTACTGTGTCTTTCTTCAAAGGCAGCTTTTGCCCAAATAACTATTCCTGCAGGATTGAAGGCCCTGTCTTTGCGTTGCTTGCGGCATAGCAAAGGCAGTGCTGCAGTCATCGAGGGGCGAGAGCACTGTAGCTCCTGGCAGATCGCTCGTTGCATCATGAGCAGCAATCAAGATCCCGCAGACTCCGACAAACCGGCCGTGGATGACCAGCTGCAGCCTGTGCCAGTAGTTCTCGAGTCCAAGCACGGTGATTCTGGCGAGAGCCAACCGACAGGGCCGAAGGGCGACAGCGCGGTGGCTGGTGAGTCGAGAGCGCCGCCTTCGACGTCAGCAGCGACCTGCGAACCGGGAGGCTCGCACGAGCTCGAAGGCGTTGATGCGTCGAAGTCCTCCGGCTCGGAGTCCGGGACTGCCGAGGTCTCGACGCAGGTATGAGACAGTCTCTTGTTTGCACGAGCGACCTGGTTCACGGCTAAGGCGAGACGTCACAAACACATTGTGCTGAGAAGCGGGAAAAGTAAAATACTGTGTAGCTATCACTTTATTCTTTGGTTGTTCAGTCTTTACACAGACAACCCGCAAGCGAATGAAAAATTCCCTGCCGAGTGCCTATCCCTTCTGAACGAAGGCAGTAGCGTTGGAGTGTGGTTGCTCTGAGTTGCTTGGCGGCGCCACCTGCCGGCGCTTTATTCGGTCTAGAAGGGTCCCAGTGTGACCCAATGAAGCACGTCCACATCTACAAATTGCCATGCAGATCGTCTATTCAGGACATGACAAATTGCACCAACTTGTTCAATTCGTAATTTGGTCACCTGCCATTGCCCCGCAGCACTCATGGCGCAATTTGACAGTGTCCAAATAGCCCCCTGGCAGTGCTTGCAAGTTGCCGAAACAACACAAACACGGTCGAATGCTTTTGAATTACGATCCGTACTCTGAAAAGAAATTGCCCTTGCCAACTAACTATATAAAGTTCACAGCCGCAAGCGGTCGTTTCCAGTCATCGCCACTATCGTCTTGTTTTAACGGCGATAGCCCTCGGAAAAGCTCTGCGCCCACCACCTGAATGCCTGCCGATATATGAAAAACCCTGTCATGTTTTTGGCAGTTACTGAATTTCAAATAGGACTGAGCATCGCATCATACAAACACACTTATTGCACTATGCCTTATTCTAGAGCAGTAAATTAAATCATGCACAGCAAGTTACCGTGTTAACGGCGGGCTGAAAACATTATGCAAAGAATAGGTGAGGCGTGCAGACAGGACACAAGACTAGAGAACTGGACAACACGAATGCCAACACGAACGACAACACAGCGTTCGTGTTGTCCACTTCTCTACTCTTGTATCCTGTCTGCACTCCTCACCTCTTTTTGCTTAATGAATTCTTACCAACTAGCTCAGCTTTCTGTCATTCTAGGGCTGAAAACGTTGTATTGTTGCAAATCGACAGGATGAGTTGGTTGTGTCGACAGGGTGGTCGGGACGAGAAAGAACATTTATGCCTGCGACTGCTGTACACCAATGACTTTGCCTGCGTAATTGCAAATAGCCTGTAAATAACCTATACAATGAGTGAATTTCTCATCACATTCCACCTTTCTAACAGCAGGCTTTGAAGAATACGAGCTCATTTCTATAATTTCAACCTCCTGTCCAGGCGACAGCACGATAGATTGACTGATGGACAAAATGAAAGCCTACTGTCTGCACCGTAACTGCCTCATATAAGTACAAGGTATTGAAAACATATTGAAAACATATTGAAGACAATATACGAAATACTACGCAAGAAATTTAATCAGAGAAATATAGTTCATTCCATTCAAGACGCTTTCAAGATGCGAACCATCGCACAAACAAAACAATTTTTTGCATCACTGAAGCGCATTGATTTGTTTAACAACTCAAAATGCTTAATTACTTAAAGCCTCTAAAGCCTCGTGAAGAGCTGCTTTTTAAGATACATTGCGCAACCTGCCCCTGTTCTTTTTCGAGGTATCTGTGACGACACTTAAAGGTCGTTCTGTGGATCCGGTCGACAGAACACCAGGGCTGTGCTTCAGGTAAAGCTTCGGAAAAAGGCCGGGGCTCTTCAGTACTGATGTCACATTTTGGTTCCCACTGTCATATTCATTGTATGGCAGTCTCAAAAACTGCGCAGGTAAAGGGACAAGCGTAAGAATTTAGAAAAGGATAGCCCAGACTGCTTAATTTATTGAAACAAAGCATACAAAATATGTATGCTTGCCGCCCCTCGTATATCCACCACCTACTCATAAGTGAACTTTGAAAAACGACATGAAAACAGTAAGTTTTTGCGGGATACGTGCCTCGAAGGTACGAAAATTTTTGTCTGTTAGTGATAGTGACGGATGACTGACACACGTATGCCCTAGTCATATGATATAGAACGCATCGATGAGGTCACTATTTGCCTCTTTTCTTCTTTCCTTCGAAACAGACTTCGTGTCTTCGAAGGCCGGCCGGTAGTACTGGACAGTACTAGATGCAAATATGTCGCATTCCTAGCAACTTCTCAGGCTCTCTCAATCTCTTTCATTCACACAAAGGCTATTTTTCGCCTCTGTGCCTCTTTCCACCATCCATTGTCAATCGGTAGATCACTGCACGGGGCATATCGGTGCACGTGTCTCAAGTCACATCTGCTCATTCAACATCCTGCACGCATTCAACTTTTCTTCGTGCAGAAGCGCCAATCCTCGAAACACAAGCTGATGCAGAAAAAAATCACCGAAGATAGCGATACTCCCTAATGCGAAATTTGAGCGCAGCTCTACACGTCTTTTCATTCCGCGATATATTGAGGCAAAGAATTTGAGAAGAGTCGCAATCGTCGAAAATCTTATCTGCGGTTCAAGCTCGTCGGCTTTTATACATGGCTCGTGGGAGCTTGCAGCGCAAGCGCTGGTGCCGCTTGGCTTCCAGAAAGTACTAAACAATTCGCACCGCGCATACAGTCAGATTAGAAAACTATCACAAACCATGACAAGCGAGACTAGCGCGAACGAGACCCAAACGAACCAAACCAAATAAGCACCAGTGAAAGCTGACGCGAGCAGACGGTAATACGAAACGAGTGGTCCGGCTGAAACCAGGGGCCCTATAACATAAAACTATTCCAATATGTTTTTATTCCATTCTACTGACGTCAGCCTTGCGTAACCACCGACGCAAACATCAGGCGGTCACCCGCAGTGTTGTCCGAACAGACCAATCAAACGCTCTCCTCCTTCATAGGTCACTTTTGTTTGCTTGAAAAACGAATAACATTGCCTACACTGAACAGCTTGTCTTATATAATTGGCTGACAAGACGCGAGGAGCATGCTCAAGTGGAGAGGGATTCGATAGGGCCGAGTCACTGCACTGAAAATCCATAACCGGATGAAGAAGGTGGTGCTGGAGTCTGCGATTGGTCCGGTTTCCCTTGCTTTGCTGGTGATGGCTGGTCGAAAATTGCGGTGGCATGCAACGGACGCTTAAGAATGAGGAAAGAAGAGTTGGCAGAACCTCAGGAAAGAAGAGTTGGCAGAACGAGGTCGTAAACATGCCGAAAATGCTCGAGAACGTTACACGGACAGGCAAAAATCTTTATTATACGCAAATAAACCCATGATTTCCGGCATGTCCGAGCAGCCAGTGCCTGTGCGATCGGTGGCAGCCATCTTTTATTCCTTTGGTACGGGGCAGCCTTCGGCTATTCAGAAGAAAATTCAGCTTTGTTCGGCATAATATTGCATCTTTAACGCGTACACGTCACTTTGACGTGGTGAGCTTTTGCTGTTTTGTGACGTCGCGTGAGAGGCAGGTGAAGTGTGTGCAGCCCGAAAACTTTTCAACAATAGCCGATGGTTAACGGCGAAAAGGCGTCGAATCAGAAATAACCAGTTTTCTTTTGTTCGGTCAAATCACGCATAATCAATGTGTACATGTCATATCAGATGGGGAGCTGTCGCGGTTTTCGTGACGTCGCGTGACAGACAGGTGAAGTTGGGGTGGTCCAAAAATGTTTTTAACCAATCGCGGAGGGCTAAATACAGAATTGGAATAGAAAAGTTTGGAATAGTTTTGCGTTATAGCGTCCCAGATAAAAGCACGCATCGAGCGGTCGGGCAGGTCCGCATGAAACCAGTTTCCCGTTCGCATGTCAATGAAGGTGCCGCTATTACTAGTCTCCGCCATTAATGGCTCGCGTCTTTCACCTGCCGCTCCGCGCTCGCGCTTTCGTCTTTCGCTGTTGTACTCGCTCGCTCGCTTAGGCCGCCGCTGATCCTCGTGGCAGGAAAGGACCAGGCGATTAAAAGCTGCGCTCTACAGAAATGGCCTCCAATCGATGCTGTGTAGGTGGTCCGACTGCGAAGCTGGAAACTACAACTAGAACGGTTACCCATTGTGGCGTAGCTTGAAATAATTCACATAGGGGCATATAATGCACTTTATCTAATACTTAGCATAATATGTTTCAATGACCTGCGACTTGGCTTTAGCCGCTACTTTTTGCACCTATAAAGTGTGGACCAGGCAGAAGGGAAATGCATTTAAACACACATTCGCCGCGCCTCATATACACGCTCCTCTTCAGGAGCCCTCACTATATCTGGCCTTCCCATGCGCTGCCACTTCAGCTAATTCGCGGAGGCGAGCGCCATCTACTGTTGCTGAAAGGAACCCAGTGGCGCAGGCAGGCAGGCAGGCAGGCAGGCAGGCGGGCGGGTGGGGATGGATGGATGGATGGATGAATGGACGGACGGACGGACGGACGGACGGACGGTATCGATCCGTTTGATTGCGCCACCAGGCCCTTGTCCTACCTATATTCAAACAAACAGAAAACGAAGACAGGACGAATTCCGATCACTACTTTCTGAACCCATATAGGGAACTTCGTTTTTGTACGCCTCCGTTGTTTGTCGTTCCGCTACTTTGTTTGCACCAACCATCCTATCGCCTCTTACCAATTTCTATTGCGGACATGCTTGCTTTCATCCTGCTGTCGCTGAACCCAAGTGCTCCAAGGAGGCCAGAGGGGCATAAATCGACCGCTGGGCAGATATCTGCACATTCTAATAAAACACGTTCCATCGTTTCCCTAGCTCTACCGCAGCAAGCACAAGCTTCTTATTCCTTGTTGTATCTTCCTTTATAAATGATCACGCTTGAAAATGTAAAGAACTTACCATTGTGTTACAATAAATTTTTACAGCGAAGCTGTATATGGCTGATTGATTCACCGTCCGTCTGTCTGTTGCCTGTACGTCGAGAACTCCTCCGACGCAACCCCATGCGCCTGCACGAAAGAAAAAGGGAATGGCGTGCGATTGGCTGCGTCAGTAGTGACGTCGTTACTGTCCGTCACAGCCGAGCTTGCGCGCAGCTCTTTTTCTCCATCTCCGAAATGGGTAGGCTGTGCGTCATACGAACTTCTAAGGAGCAGGCAGCTTTCAATCAGCAACGCCGCAAGCAGAATCTAGAGCGAGCTCTATCTACGCCGCGGCGATGCTGCAGCCCTGGCACAAGAACAGGCTCGTGCAGCCGAGCGCAATCAGCAACCCAGCGATGAAGACCGGGCCACACGTTTCAGCTTCGCTGCGGGGTGCTTGGGCGGTGATTTCTTCTTCCTGCTTTCGCATATTCCTCTTAAGTAGTTGCTCATAGCAGGCTTATTTTCCCCTGCCGCCACCCATGAGATCGTTTCACCATCTCTCATTCTGTGTTTGGCGTTCCTTGTTGCTATGTTGCTGACCAGACCATCCGCATGCTTGTGCTGCCTAGTTCTTTTCCTGCATTGTGATGAATTTTTTTCCTGTACAAATATCTGAACACTCCCCCAACCCATTCACTTTCTTCCATATTCCTCCGCCGTGTTTCCTAATCAATTTTACTGTGACCTTCCCTCATTTCAAAACTTGTCCAACTCATATCACCCTGCACAGCTTCATTCGTAGTTTTCCCGTGAGTGCCCAATGCGAAGCGTCCCATTGACCCCTCTGGTTGCCATCGAGTTCTGGTTGTACCCCTGACTTCAAGCAAACCACCGCATTTCCAAATGTAAGTCCTCGAACCACTACACCTTTCCACGTACCCCGGAACGCATCATACCTGTTGTGTATCCATAATGCGCTCTGTTTCATTATGGCCACAGTGCTCTTGCCGTTTGCTGTTTTTTTTTTCTTTTTTTCCATGTGTCTATTGCCTTGGCCAATCCATCCATATACCAAAGTGTGTATATATATATATATATATATATATATATACTTTTTTATATATACTCTTATTCAATGTATGGCCTGGCCCTCTATGACAGTCTCTTCGCGGTTTTCGTTGAATACTAGAACACCTCATTTTGAACTTTAAATTTCAGACCTAAGTTCTCGCCTTCCTGTCCACAGATATTAATTAGCCAGACGTTGCAGATCAATTTGCTTGTTAGCTAGTAACACGATGTCGTCTGCATAAAGGAAACCTGGAAGCCACTGCTCCACTATTGCACCCGCCTGTTTGTATGAGATTTTAAATTCGAGCTTCACTTCAGCTCCCTTACCAGCATAATCATCATTAATATCATGTACATCACAAACAGCAGCGGCGCGCGCCTCGCCAACGCCACCTGCTGGTGTTGCGGGGAAACCCGCAGGCGACGCGCTCCTGCTGACTGTTGGCCTGCGGAGACTTCAGGTCCGTTGGTAGGTATATAGGTATACAGCTTCGCCGCAAAACAGATGTGACTTCCACCGATCTTAAACCTTTGATTTCGTAGTCTCCGGGATCAGCCCAGCTTACTAAGACGTTGTCTCCGGAGTCATGCACACCTCACTCTGCGGGACACGGGACGTCGACAATCGAAACGCTGGTGGGGTAGACAAAGAAAGCCTCACTTCGAAAGACGCTGTCTTGTCGCTTCTCTATGACGGGTAGCCCTCGCTATAACTTGGGATTGTCAAACGTTGGCGTGCATACTTTCTGCGCACCGATACAGTGAAAGTCAGAGTAACGGTCGACGGTATGCAAGATCTTAGGCCATGATCACGGCCATCACATCGATAGTTTTAGAAGTCCATTGCAAGTCTACGTTGTGAGTAACTTTCTCGGCGAAGCGATGCATTTCTGCACGAGCCACCAGTGAAATCGCGTCGAAGTATCTCGAAAGGTATCTTAAGTAAGAGTACGCATGCCTCCAAAAAGCAGTAAGTTACTGTACTAAATACAATTTTGCAATAGTATGACGTAAATGCCGAAATGCCCACATAAGTATTCAAAACAGAGTGTCTTGAATGACGTAATAGAGATACATGCAAGTCTAAACTGTCTATAGCACGCCTCTCACACCTACTGCGTACGTGCGCCGCATGCTTTGCGAGACGCGACACGCCATTCCTACTTTATCTCATAGCGCACTTTTTTACTATATACGAACGCTTCCCACGTCCGATCTCTGCTGATTCCCAGTCTTAGTTGTGTGTTGTTCACAAATGAAGGAAGTGGTTGCTGGCATAAATGGCGCTCGCGTTCTTTCTAGAAGACGACATTTTGTGACATTTCTTGCGCTTCGTACTTTCACACTCATGCCTTGTGAATTATTGTGGCTCTAGGTGGTCCGATTCCCCGGCACAGAATTATCCGTACCAGTCTGGCTAAAGCAAGGAGCGCGAAGATGACCCTGACAGGAAGCCAGACAGCACGAATCTGATGCTGCTACACTTTGAGCTGTCGCGCATGGCGCTTCCATCTCACTAGCGGGACGGCTAGTATTCTAAAACCACTTGTATCACAGCGAAGAAAATCATTTTAGTACAGCAGTTCCTTTCGCTTGTTGCCTTCATTTCGTGTTATGGACCTATTACAGCGAAGCTGTTTACCTGACCGACCTGTATGAGTGAGCCGTATGCATGGTCTCAAAGGAGGGGGGGGGGGGGGTAGATGGGCTGGCTACCACCCTTAAGGCGAACAAAAAAGATTGCGGCACTGCGTGCTCTCGCAGGTAGAGGGGGATATCTAGATTGGCTAACGTCCGTAAAGTGAACAAAAAGACAGCGAAAGATAGTACGGCGCTGGAGAAAGACAGGACACGTGATTTCACCGCACCTGCGCAGTGGCGGAGCACACCCGTGGTGGCCGCCGTTGCTGCCGGCTGCGTTTGCTGTCGTCTGCGCTCAGTACAACGGCGCGGCACTTGCGGCGGGCTTAAAACACGGGGATGTGCGCCGTGGAAGCCGCGGCGGTGTGTAAGAAACGGATTGTTGCATCATGTTGTTGTTGTTGCAACAGTTGCATCAGAAATGGTAAAAGTGGGAAGACCACGCATTGTGCGCACTGCCGAAGAACAAGCCGAGTACGAGGAGAGGCATCGACATCAGACACGCGACTACAACCAACGACAACGTGGCCGTGAGAAAGTGGAGAATGTGGCCAGTGACTTCCCCTCCGAAGAACGTCAGCGAGAGCAGATGCGAGGGTTTCATCATTGGCGTCGAGCGCAAGCTACCGATGAAGATCCGCCACTGGAGGCCGCTTATCATCGTCAAGCTAGGTCATTCGAGCCTGCGTCCAAACGGCAGAAGCAGCGTCGCTGGCTAATCCGCCACCATATGAATTATTCGGCCCGCAATTTATTTTTATTGGTCAGCTTTCTTTCTGCAACATCACTATTAATATTATTACAAAGTTATCGCTGTACCCAAGACATGCCTGCATGTATCGGAACTTTCTAGCTATATAGTTGTCGCAGATCCTAAAATTAAAGAATCTTGTCTCTTCAGACTGCGTGCGCGAAGCTTAACTGCGACTCACAAGTGTGGTCAACCCTGTCGTTATGCACTCGGTGTTATTTGTTTTTCTTGGCAGAAGCTCGTCCGATAGAGACTTAGATTTTTTACTCGCAGTTTTGAAACTAATTCCTCAATGTCACCACAAGTGGTGCCTCCTCGTGACAAGCCGATGTCGCTTTCTTGTACCAGGACCTTTAACCTTCGCTGAATTCTTTCCGAAATAGCGTCCGTCTGATCACCGTATTTGTCAAAACGCGTATTCTGGTTAAAACTGTAACTGTATCTTGTTTTCGGATTAAATTAATAAATTAAGGGGTTTTACGTACCAAAACCACGATCTGATTATGGCACACGCCGTAATGGGGGCTCCGAAATGATTTGTACCACCTGGGTTTTTTTAACATGCATGTAAATTAAGTACACGGGGGTTTTCGCATTTCGCCCCGTGAGAATGTGGCCGCCGTGGCCGGGATGCGATCCCACGACCTCGTACTTAGCAGCCCAACACTATATTCACTAATCAACCACGGCGGGTCTGCTTCTTGGAAAGGTATTTGGACCTTGGAAATTTATTTGTTCTGCGTATTACCTGATTTGACGCGCTTGTTGTTGCGAACATTAACTTATTCACTTTATAAGGGATACGATGGAAATTCACTTTACGTTTCTCAAATGTCGCGTGATATGCTGAGTGACTGAAGCTGTTTGCTACAATAAATATAACAGTTGTCCTCTAACTGAGTATCCGAAAGAAGAAAAATTCGCACGGAAGACATATTTTAAGTACCCATCAGTCACAATGCTACCTATTTGTAATTTATATTGAACATTGTGCAACATTTCTCACTATTGCTAGGCCGCAGACCTGATTCTCGGCCAGGCCTTCATAAGTTTGCACGATAACAATAACGTCATCGTGACTTCAACGTCAAGCCAGTAACTGCATCCGCATGGTGCAGCAAACTTTAGAGAGCAAGATTTTATTAATTTTATTAGCACGACATAAACGCGCCCCCCCCCCCCCCCCTCAAAAAAAGAAGAGAGACAGTGTAGATGTACTAATTACCTGTAAGAATAAATACCTCACACGCATTTTTATATAATTCATCCCAAAAAGCGCTGTGCTCTTCCATTAGTATCGTACTGTGGGCAACAAAGAAAACGTCCAACTAGCATAAAAGAAAACATTGCACAGCAGTAAGATTACATTCATACCTAAATACAGCCGCTCAAGAACTACCCGCCTTCCTCCATAACAGAGTGGGGATTTGGACGAGTTGGAAAAGTTCAGTCGTGATGGCGATCAGTGCGCTGCACAAAGTGCAACAAAATCCAAGAAGGTAACGAAGACACAGCGCTATCTTCCAGCTGAATTTCCAACTGAAGCAGGTGGAAGGCAACGCTGTCTTCGCTACCGTCTTGTTTCGTTCCGCATTTTTTATTCCTTTTCTTGCGTAGTTTGCTGATCGGCCATTATGACTCCCTTTCTAATGGGCCAGAGATGACAGAATCAAGTAGACAGCGGGTATGTTTCCCTAAAACGGGCCACTGACAAGCGTTTTCTGCCACTGTCTCTCCTCAGACCGACAAGTCGCCGGTGTTCAGGCACCGTCCTAATTGCACTTGCCGACGAGGCAGACGAACGGAGCAAGAACTCGGGTCAAGCAAAGAAAAGGGCGGTTCCCGCATTTGTGCTTCAACAGGAGCTCACACCACCAGCGGGAGCCCTAAATACCACTACCACCAGACCCCCGGCACTCCTCAAGTATTCGACAATGATGGTGCGTAACTGAGCAGGGCAGCCCATTGCTGTGACAACTTATAAATTTATGAAGCATCACGGAAACAAAGGGAATTTGCACTATCAACGATCTTCTCACCCGTTGGGTAGGAACAAGTTCAAAAAATTATATCGTCATCCCTCTTGTTACTTTCGCGTCCTTTCCCTTCGAAACTTAATGCTCGCTACGCTACCTTCTCCCGAAAATGCTATGTCACGCTGATAACGCGCATGCCTTTCGGGACCTGGAATTACCGGTCGTGCAGCGCAAGGGAAAGGAATGCATGAAAGGTGGGTGAAGATTATTATTTGAGGACACGATAAGAATCTCAAGGCGTGGTACTTTTCCTATGGTGTATTTCTGTGTATTTCTCTACATCGTTTCCCCAGTACGCCTCCGACGTTTTGTTTCCCGTTGGTTTGGATGATCTAGATCGCATTTTCGTCTGCGTAATCAACGCGCACTCGAGTATTACGTGGCACTAAAGCCGTCAACCTATCGTTCAACTTTATACGCGTCGACTTAGAAAGTGACAAATACTGTGGCCACATGTACAACGAGAGGCCTATGACGCAAGAAGCATGCGCTCGCCCTCCCATGCGAGAGTATGACGCAATAGCAATTCACACCGCCAAGCATCTTAATCATCTTCTGGAAATATACGTGCCCACCTCATTTTTAATAATGCCTATAGAAGACTTTCTTACTCTCAGTTTCTCTGTACCATGACTTTTTTTTCTGTACATTTTCTGGCAGTGATGAGATATAAGCTGTCGCTGGACTGAAGCGTCTTCACGTGACCAACTAAATGTATTTTAGATGTTGCCGAGGAAAGTAGCAATGCGACATTATTGGTAGCTGCAAAGACTGCACCACTGGTGGTCGACAGAACTATATTTCCCCTATGCAAGGCTGTGTATGACCTGCCTTGTGGCTGAAATGCTAGCAGACATCAATAACTTAAAGAAAGTGCACTAAATGTTTCATATCCCTCGGTTGCCCTTGGTTGCGGTTTAGCATAATGATGTTAAACAGTGGTAAACACACTTTTAGGCCCACTTAGAAATGGCAGAACCAGGATCGCGATAATGTAAACTCGTTGCATTCTGCTTTTCCTCGGAATTTCTTTTTACGTAACCGCCCGCGCAAGCGTGGGCCGAGGCCAACATTTTTTTTCTTTTTTTGGCCAACCCAGTCATATGTTTTGCGGCTTTAAAGGATTTGCATTTTGTTGCGTTTTGAGGCGTATAGAATTGCCTACGGTAACAGGTTTTCCTCACCTAACCGGATGATGAGAGGTATTGAGCGCGAAAATGTGGAGAGGGTGTCGATAGCCCAGTGAAGCGAAAGTAAATAACAGGAGGTGGAAGGTTGAGTTGGCGTCTTCAAGTGATCCGAGTGGCACCGTCGTCATGCCGGCGTCGCAGAGGCGGGGTGAGGAGAGTGGGGGAGAAGTCTGCAACTGGTACACTTGTTTAGATCGCAGGTGCTCCTCGACGGTGACGGGCGTGTACCCCAGGGTGCGAAAAATTGCCGTCAAAACGTATTCTCAGCTGAAAGTTGGCAGAGCGACGTCGTTTGCGTGTGGAAGAGTCTCGATATGTTTATACAGCTAAAAACATGGCGCCACGGCAGCGATGACTGAATAGGACGAGAGACCTCAGTGCTCGTCGCCGCGAAGCCGAGCGTTATCAGCCACCTTTGAGTGCTGATCTAACCATTACTTGGAGAAGCACTTCGCAAATGAATATTTCGGCGCGGTGTGTGCCGCAGGATGTGCTTCTATTCGGATAGTCAGCATCGATAACCTAGTACGGAATAAACTCACAACGTCAACTGCTCTGACATCACATGTGTATTTACCCGTGCAAAATACCCCTAGTAAATTCATGTTTGCAGTTCCGTATCTTAGAGGTAATCAGTTAAGGGTGCATGAAGTGGGTAAGCAGATATGGCCAGTCGTGTAACGTGCGTTGTCCTCCCGCATGACTAAAGTGGCGAAGGTTGCGTGATCCCAAGTGTAGAAGGTGAAGCGAGAGAGAGATCCCGAAGCGTTTGCTGCCCGAGTGGGCAGCTCATCACGCCAGCGTTGTTACAGCCAGCGTTTGCGGTCATCGAGTGAGATCTATGATGTTTGCCTATGCGCGTGCGTCGCTTCGTACTTGTTAGTTTAGGGTGGGGCGAGACTGTGAAATCATATTTTTATAATTGGCTGTAAGAAAAGTCATGAAGGAGGTTATGCTTTTCAATGGTTAACCTAGTATTAGTTGTATTTGGGCTGCCTACATAGCTCAAAACGTTAAAAAGAATTATATTTCAGTTTTTCATATCTTATTTTTTTTTTCATTTTTCATTAGTACATCTATTGCCAGAACTAATCGTCGTAAAGCTTGAAAATTTCAAAGGAACAGACAAGGCTATTTTCCACGACTGAAACCGCAACTATGAAGCTAAGTAAAAAGTTAAGGTAGAAAAAATTTTGCACAGTTCGTTATCATGACAAGCTTTTTTTTTCTTCACTAAACTTACCTTCCGGATATTCTTTCTAGTTCCGAACTTATCCGAGGCTCCAGAGTAACTGAAGTGTTCACAACATTTAGCCCCGCGGTCTTTTTAGAAACTGTTGCAAAAGCATCCTGAAGTCGCCTTCTCAAAAAAAGAAAGCTAATAAAACGCTTTGAAACAAGCTTATTTAATTAAACAACCACGAAAAACAGTCATTTCGCTGTTAACATTACTGTAGCCTTTCTTTCTGTTCTTGGAGTTCACTGCTTGCTCTTTTGCTCCGCCTTTATATTTGTAGTAATGTTTTTTTTTTTTTTTTTACCTGGGCCCCGGCTATATTGATAGCGTGCACATGGAAACACAAATGTTCAGGAGCGGCCACTAGTTGCATTACCATGCTCGCATTGTATCGGTCGCTATAAAACTTGAATTTTCACGTCACTATTCGAGGTCTCCCCAACACCAGCACTGAAGAAGGCACGAAATTACTCCTAGACAAAAGGGACGTACTATTTAAAGGACGCGTGGCCCCACAAACAAACAAAAGTGGAGCGCCTGAGAGCTACACAAACCTTCTCAACGGCTGCAACATGCAGTACTGTTGTTGGCAGCGGTCACGCCCCCTCTGACAAGAAGTGGTGCGTGTCACCATGGAGAACGAAGTGTTTACTTTCAGAAAGGAATGTATATGCCAAAGAGAAGAGGGAAAGGGCAGGCCAGAAAGCAAATGAGAGAAGTGCGCATGTGTGCTCCACGCTTGCTCTTGTCACTGGGAACGCGTGGATTCTAACACTTCTTCCGTCCTATTAGCCATAACAGTAGACTGGTTTTCGTGTCCTTGTAGACCGTCGTACTACTGGTGCCTCTATCGACGAGTTCCCTGCACCTTGCGTTGTCACTGTCTTGTCCGGCAACGCTAGTCCCCCCCAGTTTCATCGCCCTTCCATAAAACTTCCTTGGTGCATTTCCGCACTAGGTCCAGATGGCGACGGACCAGTCCAGTTTCGGCCTCTAATTCAAAAAAACTAGCGCCGGTCGTGGCCCTTACCCTTCCCGACGTCCACTTGTCCAGGGTGCCATAGTTCCGCATGTAGACGTATCTGTCCCGGGCGAAGCTCCAGCTGGCGTCTTCGGAAGACTCGCGCAAGACGGTGTGCGGTTTCCTGGCTGGAAAAGAGAAATCCAGCCTCGCGCTTAACTGGTCACCCACAAGCCTTTCGGAAGCGGAATGTCCGGACTGTTGCAGAGTGATTTTATGGTTGGACAAGACGCGAGCCAGAGAAGTCGCTAGCTCGGCGCTTCCACTCTTCTTTAACCCGTCCTTGACCGTCCGCCCAGCGCGCTAAGCCAGTCCATTGCTCTGTGGGTTATGGGGGCCTGTTTTAATAAGCACGATGTCCTTCCTTTGCGTGAACTGATGCGATTCCCAGCTTGTGAAACGCATTCCATTATCCGGCACCACTGTGCGTAGTGTACCGAACTGGTAAAACGTTGTTCCCAGAACTTCGACGGTGTTGCGGTAATTAGTATGCGCTACAGGAATAGCCTCGGTCCATTTAGTGTAGGAATCGGCCACAATTAAAACCATCTTGCCGTGCAGTGGCCCCACATATTCTATATATAGCAACGACCACCTTTCGCCAGTCTCCGGCCAGTATGCAGCATCTTGTGATGGTTGCATGGGTAGGACTTGAACACAGTTGTTACAGGTGGCTGCGACGCGCTGGATGTCCTGTACCAAACCGAGCCAGATAAATATCGACCTTGTTCTCGCCTTTGTTGACGACACTACCTGATGGGAGTCATCTAGTAACATGCGCAACTCCTTGCGGGCTGCCGTAGGCATGACCACGCGATGGCCCCAGTACAATAAAGCGTTTCCCACTGGTTGCTCGGACTGTTTCTGGTAATATTCCGCGAGCTGACTGTCCCCTTTAATACTACGTAGTCAACCATTGCGCGTGCACGTGCATACATGAGAGGTGATGTTATCCGTCGCCGTGATTGCTTGCAACACTGTCGTAGCCAGTGCGGCAAGGTCCTGTTGGTTCAAGGCCAGAGAGATGGGCGTGATGTCCTCCGGCTACGCTCCCTGCTGCGCGGGTATAGGCAAGCCGCATAATGCATCACCGTTGCCCAACAGTTTACCTCGTCTATGCTGCAGCCGGTGTTTGTACGCGCCCAGGATGATAGCGCATCTCTGCATACCAGCTGTTGCCATGGTAGGTGTTTGCCGGTCTGTCCTTTGAAGGCCCAGCAAAAGCTGAAGGTCTGTAATTACAGTGAACCCTCTGCCAAGTAGCGTGACGCGTTTAACCACAGCCAACGCCTCTCGCTTAACCTGAGAACACTTTTTCTCCGCAGCAGTCAGCGTTCGCAACCGAAATACTACTGGTCGATACTACCCATCAATTCGATGGCCAAGAGCGGCTCCTACATTATAGGGTAAAGCATCGAATTCCAAGAATAGCCCTTTCATTAGATTGAAGTGGGTCAGTACTGGCGCGGCACAAAAAGCTTGAGCCTTCTGGAACGCATCTTCCTGTATTGCACCCCACGACCATCTGGTTGCTTTTTCCAGAAGTCGATACCAAGTCGCGAGCAGCCGCGAGAGATTCGGTAAGAATTCCTTGTAAAATATCCACTTATCCAGAAATGATCGTAACTCGGAAACATTCTGAGTGGCTGGAGCCAGCCTGATTGCCTCGGCCTTCTTTTCCGTTGTGTGCAATCCTGCTGCATAAATTTGGGGGCCTATATACGTCATCGCGGCCTCGTTTGTCCAGCATTTGTCAGGCGCAGTTTAACGAAAGTTAATTCACATGGTCGCGAAGGCGAGGTTGAGATGCGGTTCCGTGCGATTGAAGCACGACTACATCTCGCAAGGCAAAACAGTAGCTGATAAAAATATCCATCCAATAAATCAGCAACACAATAATTTCAAAAAGTGCAGACAGTGTCATTGAAATAGGAAAATGGGAAGTCACAAACTGAATGCTTCCAACTACGAATGAGTACGAAACTGTACAGGCTTCTCAATTTTGCTCGTGGCAACGCATGCTGAGATATGCCGAGACTGTATTACCGTATTTAACACTGTAATGTCCTCAACACTCTTATGCGTAGCCATAAAAAATAATTGCAATATATATTACTAACCATACAGCATTTTACGGTACTTTTATTTTCAACTGCCTTTTCACTAAAGAATATGTTTTAGCTATGCCTTAAGTACCAGAGAAAACTACAGGCGGCACGTGCGCTGTGTTAGTGAAGGTTAAAGTGTGGTTTTTGTGAATTATTTTAATGTGATGTTAAATTTATCTTAACGCCGAAACAGCAGATGCGTGCTGGCACGAAGAACACATGCATGTGGTACTTAGTCGAAAATCTGTGCGAGCCCATTGCTCTGAATTCACGCAAAACTCTCAAGACTCACTGGTGTAATGCCTGCTGTTATAGAATGAGGGCTCTAAATACAGATGGGTGCATTCGTAATCGATCTTGGGGCGATGTTGTAGCGAATGTTCTCATTTCCACTTCATTTGTACTGTTGTTTGCTCATTGTGCGCCATGTGATATGAGCTGGCGCAGCTGACGACTTGGAGCAACAAGCCTTGAACGGGAAACACTGATTTCTTTTTCACCGAGAACTTGGCCCCGCAAAATGTAGATGGCGTTGCCATGTCTCCACAAGGCGCCATTGCAGGACGCATGGTCTTCTATGGGAGCTTCGTTACCATGCGTATACTGATACCTTGGTTCAACGCGGTGTTCTATAAATACCTGCAACACCGCTCGCAGGTTTACGTTCGGCTTATCAACAGACTCTGCTATCAAAACGTCATCTAGATATGGTTGTACCCCCAATATTCCGTGCCATATTGGCTCGATCGCTCTCTGGAATATCGTCGGTGCTGATAAGATTCCAAACGACAACCGATTATTTGCTGAAAAACACACCCTTCTACGCTCATCAGCAACCCTTGGAAATTTCGGAACATCGTAACTAATGACCGCAACAACAATCAGATATTTAGTTGACCAGAATGGCTTACCTATGCCTCGCAGAGTGCGCGCACCCACATTTAACGATATCTCTATTCTCAATTTGTCATCTACAAGCAAAATTAAATTATGGGGTTTTACGTGCCAAAACCACTTTCTGATTATGAGGCACGCCGTAGTGGAGGACTCCGGAAATTTCGACCTCCTGGGGTTCTTTAACGTGCACCTAAATCTAAGTACACGGGTGTTTTCGCATTTCGCCCCCATCGAAATGCGGCCGTCGTGGCCGGGATTCGATCCCGCGACCTCGTGCTCAGCAGCCTAACATCATAGCCACTGAGCAACCACGGCGGGTCATCTACAAGCAATACTTCATTAGCATTATATCCGTTCTCCTGCTTCGACACTATGCAGCCAATAGTAATAGATGTGGCTGCAATCCTAAAGCTCATTAACACACTGAAACTTCAAGTTCCTCTAGTGTTGACTGTATATATGCAAAATTCCTCAAAGAAACAAAGATATGTTCCTGTATATTTCTGACGAAAATATTTCAAGAATCAATAAATACTGCTATTCCTCCTGGCATCGGAAGCAGGTGACGGTGATTCCACCTAATAAATCAGATAATAAGCGATCACCCTTGAATTATCGCCCCATTTGCCTTACCACCAGGACTTGCAAAATTCTTGAACATGTCATCTACTTCCTTAGTTTTCTTGATACGAAGTCGTTTTCCTTTTTAATTCGGCACAACAAGGTTTTACGAAGCCGTACTCTTCCGACACTCACTGCGTATTACTCATTCTATGGTCACTTACAAAATTTTTCATAGAATTGACAGAATTCTTTTCTTAAGAGACGGTAGCATTACGTGTTTATTATCAGATTTCATTGTTAATATCTCTCCCGTCAGGTGTACCACAGGGATTCGTTTCAGACCCTCTTCTCTTAGTTTCTATTAATGAAGTCCCCAACTTCGTGACTTCCCATATCCACTTATTCGCCGTCGACAAAGTTAGGATAGGATAGGAATAAAGTTTATTTGTCCAATGGTTATTGATGTTGGTGCCCGGGGCTAAGCTGCCAGTGGTCTATCGCGCGAGGAAAATCTTTTGAGATCCTCGGCAACGGCCCTGGCCCGCTGGACGGCCCACTCCTGGTCTTCGGGTGCCTCGCTCAGGAGGGCGGCTTGCCATCTCTCACTGGAGGCGCCCCGCTTCAGAGGGTTCTGCTGTTGTCTTCCCCCTTCCTCCTTGTCCTTCTTCTCCATGGCGTTGGCATTCCCAAAGCACATGGGCCATATCGGCCCGTTCGTTCTCGCACCACGGGCAGCCGGGCGACGGGTGCAGCGCGGGCCACAGGCGGTGCAGGTGGTAGGGGTTGGTGAAAGTGCCCGTCTGCAACCGTCTCAGGTCGACCACCTGGGACCTGTCTAGGTGCCCGTGGGGTTGTGGATGTTTTCTTCGTTATTTTCTATAGTGGCCAAGCACCTCTCTGTACGTTGCCGGAAACTCCTTGACATCGCAGTCGGCGTCCGCGGGATCCCCAGCTCCGCCCGCCGCGTTTGTGTTGTGTTGGTAACGACAGCGGCTGCGCCATACGGGGTGGCCGCCGCCGTCGCCGTCACTTCTCCGCTGGGGACCCGCACAACAACGGCAGCGGCTGACCTCTGCGGGACCGCGTCGCGGCGGGTAAGCTGCCTCGCGACGAGGTGGGCACGCTCGTTGTCGTTGGGTGGAGTGTCGGTGCATCTTCGGCCATTAGCATTGTTGTTGTCATTATTGTCGCAGCTGTTGTTATTTCCAAGCTCCCCGACGTGCGCGGGGAACCACTTGAGGGACTTGTTTGTAATCGTGCCGCATCCGAAGTCCCCGGCCCGGGCGTTGAGCATGCGCGCCACATCCGCGGACACCCAACCTTTAATGTAATTCCCAATCGCTGATTTGGAGTCGCTGATGATCAGGTTATCCACCGCACCTCCGTAGAGTACCGCGAGGGCTATGGCCATCTCTTCCACTGCTTCGGCAGACGGCAGCCTCGCTGATGCCGTGACTCGGATCGTCTTCTTTGTATCTACGAATGCCATGGAGAAGGCGGGCGCCGCCGCCATCGGCCGGCCGTGTCGATGTTGCCGCTGTTGCTGCTGCCGTTTTTGTCGTAATAGTAGTAGTGATGGTGGTGCTGGTAACTGCGGTTCGTCTCGCACATTCCCTTGTAGCGGCGGTGGTGGTCGACGTCCCTCGTCTCCATCAGAGTCATGGCTGCATCGATGAAGAGGACGCCTTCTCGTCTGCCATGCTTCTCGAGGATTGCTACCGCCCTGCGTATACGTCTTTGCACGTCATGCACCGGGCGCATATTCTTCGGCATGTTTTCTGTCTCTATGGCGTCCCTGACTTCTGGTAGCAGCGATTCCTTCAGTTCACGCGCCTCATAATATCGAATCCCGAGCAAGTCTAGGATTCGTCTTCCCGTTACGGTGCTCGACAGCCTCTCCAGTTGCGCGATTCTCTGCGCCTCAGCGATCTCCTCGAGCGTGTTGTGTACGCCCAACTCGAGGAGCCTGTGGGTTGGCGTGTACTGGGGTACTCCCAGGGCGGTCTTGAAGGCCCTGCAGATCGCCACGTTCAGCTTGTCGGTTTCCCTCCTATTCCAGTCGGCGTACGCGGCGACGTACGCTATCTGGCTCAGCGCATATCCTGTATCAGCCTCGTAACGTAGTGTTCCTTCATTCCTTTCCTCCTGTTCACGACCCGCCGCACGAGGTGTGTGGCGGCGGCCACTGTCTTCTGCAGTCGGGCAACCAGCTCGCGGTTGGCACCGTTCTCTTCCAGCCACAGGCCGAGCATTCGCAACTTGGTCACCGTCGGTATTCGGGTCCCCTCCCTCGTCGTGACGCGGACGCCCAAACGACGGGCGCCTAGCACGCCCTGCGGAAGGGAAGCACGCCCTGTGGAGCAGAATCTCCGACTTGTCGGGTGAGCAGACGAGTCCCGTGTCTTCGAGGTGCCGCTCCACCTCCCGGATTGCCCGCTGCAGTCGGTCTTGCATTTCGCCGACGCTCGTGCTCTCCGTGGTCCTCACCGTCACGTCATCTGCGTATATCGTATGATTGATGCCCTCTATCGCGGCAAGACGCTTCGGCAGGCCGATCATGACGAGGTTGAAAAGCATGGGGGAGAGTGCGGAGCCCTGCAGCGTTTCCGCACCACCCATTCGAACCGTTCGTGGCGGGGCCCCGTCGATCTTGACTGTCGCCTCGCGCCCATTAAGGAAGCTGCTGACATATCGGTGGAACCTCACCCCGAGATCGGGTCGGCTGGTCTTGTCCAGTATGGCCATGTGCTTCACAGTGTCGAACGCGATCTTGAGGTCTAGCCCGAGCAGGGCGCGCACGTGCGTGCTCGGAGCGTTCACGACCTGTTCCGTGATCTGCAGCATGGCGTCCTGCATGGAAAGTCCCTTCCGGAAACCGATGATGTGGGAACCGAAGGCGTCCTGCCTTTCGAGCAGCGTCGTCACCGTGTTAAGGCAGACATGCTCCATCACTTTCTCGACGCAGGACGTGAGGGAGATCGGGCTCATGTTTCGTACCTCGAGCGGTTTGCCCGGCTTTGGTATCAGTATAACGTCCGCGGTTTTCCACTCTTGCGGAATTCGGCCCTCCTTCCAGCACGCGTTGATGTACTCGCACAGCTTCTCGATGGCGTCGTCGTTCAGGTTCCTCAGGATTTTGTTGGTTATCCTGTCAGGACCTGGCACCGAGTTGGTCTTCAGTAGCTGGAGGACCATCCTAATTTCCTGCACGAAAAAGTCCGCTTCCAGCTCCTCGTTGGGAGCCCCGCGGTACTCTGGGTGACTCTGTCCTTCCGGGCGTGCGAGGTGCGTCTGCACGATCTCTTCCGCGAAGGCCTTAGGGTCGTCCTTGTTCTTGTGCCGCAGCTTGGCCATCTCTGTGCCGGTGGCCGTTCTGGTGCTTGCCGGGTCGAGCAGGTGCCTGAGAATCTTCCAGGTGCGTCCAGCGCTCACGTTCGTTCCCCTTCATCGGGACGCACAGCTCCTGCCATTCTTGCTCGCACAGGCGGGCGCAATGCGTCTCGATTTTCTGGTTGATTTCGGCGATATTCTTGCGTATATTCCTGTTGAGTTTTTGTTGAGTTTTGATTTCTTGGCCGCAACGAGATGTGCCAGCCGGCTGTCCACTCTGGACGGTTGGGGAGCGCCGTCGTCCACGGCTCCGCGGGATCTGTCTGCCTCTGTTTGGTTGGTTCTTGTCGCCAGTCCGTCCATTCGATCTCATCGGTGGCTTTCTCTACGTCCGCGAGTAGTACTCTGCACCATTCGCTGATGTCTTCGATCGGGCCCTCCTTCTGGTCCTGTTCTCTATTTTTCCGGAATCTGTCCCAGTCTACGATTCTGGCCTTTCGGCAGACGTCCTCCTCGCTTTCATCCTCTCCCACGGTCACGCACAGGATCCTGTGCACA
The DNA here is from genome assembly GCF_023375885.2 of Dermacentor andersoni. Taxonomy (NCBI): domain Eukaryota; kingdom Metazoa; phylum Arthropoda; class Arachnida; order Ixodida; family Ixodidae; genus Dermacentor; species Dermacentor andersoni. Next base: position 49,419,870 of record NC_092818.1, read on the forward strand.
CTCCCCAGGTCCTCGAAAGAGTTCGACCAAGTGACCACGCCCGCGCCTGATCAGACAGAGAGGTCGGGGGATGTGTCGCGGCCCACCCCCTGTCCGATCCTGGCGTGCGAAGCCGGTTCGTTGAGTACAGTCAGGCCGAGCTCATCCATCAGTCCGGCTAGCCTCTTTCCTTTCAGCGAGTCGGCTCCGTATCCCCATTGCATGTGCGGCTCATTGAAGTCTCCACATATAAGCAAGGGACTGCAGGCGGCCTTGGTCATTGCTCGCGAAAGAGGGCGTCGAAAGTGTGAGTGCGGTATCTTTGCAACGGGGAGCTATATACGTTGAGCACGAAAAGGCCGGTTTTCCTACTTCCAATTCTCGGCACGACTTCGATCAGTACGTGGTCTATGTCCTACTCTTCGCGGAGCACGAGTTCGTGTTCGATGAAGGCCGTCCCGCGCTTAACCAGGGGGCACACCCTGACGTCCCTCCCTATGCATTCGTATGGGGGACCGCACGTCACATAGCCCGGGAGCTACGCCCGGTCGAAAGGTTCTCGCGAGGCAATCACGACAGGAAGTTTGTTATTGGCAAGCGTTTTCATGTATTGCACCATCGTTGCTTTCTTGTTTTTGAAGCCCCTGCAATTCCACTGCCAGACTATGCGTCTGTTGTCGGACTTGCGGTACACAGCCATGATTATTATGCAGAGGTGTTGGGGGGACACAACTGTCCGTGCATCGTGGTGTTGGCGTTGTTGTCGCTGGCGAGTATGGCCGGTGCGTTTACCGCTTGTGACGATGGTACCCCGGCCCTTCCAGGCAGGTGGTGGTGATGTTGCCGTTGCTTCAGCTGCGTCGTCCCGCGCTCTAGATCTTCGATTCCCTTATTCCTGGCCGCGAGTTGGGTGTTAACCGCTGCGTACTGCGGGTTCCGTCCCGCGTCGGATTCGTTCAGCCTTGTAAGGAGTACGTCAAAAATTCGCTCCGTCTTTTCAGTCAGTTTGTTCACCATCTCTTCAATCGCGTCTATCTTTCTGGCTCCTGACCTGGGTCTCTTCAGTGCTTGTGCGTGGTCCAAAGCGTCTTCCGTAGGTGGCGCATCGCTTGTGCCCTTGCGCTTGGAGCCCGCCGTCGCCGGCGCATCTTCTTCGCCGCAACACATGTCCATCTGCCCTATTTCGCCTCCTGTCGCGGTCGCATCGTCTCACTCGGCGGCCTCGCAGGAGGTGATGGAGGAGATCCTCTCATGAGGGAATTCTCTCATGCCCTTCAAGATTTCGTTGAGTGTCTGTTGTAGCTCGTCGATTTTCTTCGCTGATTCTTCGTTCTGCTTTCTGGCCCTGCCCAGCTCTTATCGAAGTTCCTTATTCTGTCGCTCCTTTTTCTCCATCCTCGCCGCCAGGAGGGAGTTGGGGGCTTCACTCGTGCTGCCAGAAAGGGGGAAACTCTCTACAGAGTTTCCATTTCTTCTCGCGTCTATGTCGGATCAGGTGACCTTGCGCTGCCTTGTCTGTATCTCGTCATGTGTGGCCCGCACGCCATCTGGCAAGGGGTGGTTTCGGTTTCGGTTGGGGCTTCTGTTCTTAGGTCTGTTACGACTTCGGCTACGTCTTCTTATCGGCGAGAGGGATCCGGATCTCGAGCGACTTTGGCCTTTTCCCTGCGCCATACTGTCTTTCCTTCTTCGAATGTGTGTTCCCTTTCTTCTCTGCTTCTCGCCCGCCACCTTCTCTCCTTCACTATGTGTGGCAACTTATATTTTGCCTTGCACATCCGGTCGGCCACGGGGTGCGCCTCGCCGCAGATCCGGCACTTGGGCGTGCACTCGTGTTCGATGCTCGGGTTCTTCGATCCGCAGGCCGGGCATAGTTTGATCTCCGCTCTTGGGCATACGTCGGGTCGGTGGCCGAGCCTGCCGCACTCTTTGCAAAAGTCAATATGTTTCCGATACAATGATACTCTTATCATGATGCTATTGAAGTAAGCCCATGTGGGGACTCTGCTTCCCTCATACAGCAATATCATGGTGATCGTACTGCCGAGCCGCTTGGCGTATGTTAAAGAGGGGTTTCTCGAGTTCACCAGAGCATGCATGAGCTGGTCTTGCGTATACTTCAGGGGAATGTTGCGGATAATCCCTTTTGCCATTTGCTCGGGCCCCGAAACATAGGCGTTGGTCTCGTGCCTGTTTCCGTTGATCGTCAAAACCTTCATCTTAGCGATTTTCGTCGCAGTTGTCTCGTCCGGTGTGCTTATCACAAGGATGTTTTGCATGGGATTGGGACAGATCGTGATCATCTCGTCGTCGTCCACTACCGCTTCCTTGCGTATCGCCTCGTCGAGACTCGTTCCGCACGTGTTCCTTATATTTAGCCCGTATTTCGGTCGAACAATTATCTTGATATCATCCCTGGGTAGTCTGGGCACCCTACTTGCTCGTAGAACTTTGTTCACTATGCTTCGGCCACCTCGGGGCATCGGGCTTCGCGAGTGGGTGTCGTCCTTTCCCGTCATCTGGGTAGCGATCGTGCGGTGCCTTCTTCTGTGTGTAGCTTCAATCCAACCGTCCCCAACGCCTTCAGCGTCTTCTCCCACGGAAACGCGTTTTGCGTCGTTGGGTCCGTTGCCCTGAGGTCTCCCCAGTTCCTGCCTCGTCTATCTCCATCTCGGTAGTATTTCGTTCAATCCCCGAGTCCAAAAAAAAATGCGCCAGGCCCTGCCGTCGTTAAGACTGGCCGCGCTCACACGGGACTCGTGCGATTTTCGTGCCGTAAAAAACTCGCAAAGTTCACGCTCACCCGAAACGTTGGTATCCCTGGGTTCGCGATGACTTGATCTTTCAGATGATATGCCGCTTTCGGGTGTACGGCTAAAAAAACTGCGGAAAAACTCATAAATCGATAGAGCTGAGAAGCTTCCGCTCCCACTGGCGACTTCTTCTTTTTCCATCTCGACTGAGTTATTCACACCAAAATAGCTGGTGTAATACATGAGCCGTGGACTCAAATGCTAAAAAATCTAAAGTCATGCGAGTTTCGCACACTAGTCTTACTATTCCAGTTACAGGAAGTGGCGGACATTACGCGAGCGGGAAATGGAAATAACTAATAAACTAATCTACAAAAATTAAATGATTACCGTTTTTACCAAATTACATTATGGTACATATTTCAATTTAGGAATTGTAGTTGGTGAGCTTGCAAAGCATGCCCACTGGGAATGACTTCCAAGGATCACACGGGTTTCAAAACATGCGCAGTGAAATTTGCTGTAAAAGTGCAGTATTGATTCGCTTACTTTTTTGACCAACCGCCGTTTTAACTATTCAAGCACGAATGTAATTGGAACGCCCATGCATCCGCAGCACACTTTGGCAATTAATATCTCTAAACTGGTGTCATTCTTATATACTGGTGTCGCGAAAACCTTGTTATAAAACTTGTAGTAAATTAGTAAATTGCGATATGTGCGGTAGAGTAATAAATAAGAAGTTAATCAAGAAGTTTTCTTTTATGTATTTATGAATTTCGCTACCTTGTGTAAGCAGTGTCTGTCTGTTTGCGTAATCTTGATCAATGTCTAGAATTATGTGCTATCTGCCACAGCATATTTTTGAAAATTTCATATGATAAAAAAAATACCGCCCATTAATTATGTATACGCGTCTTGTGAAATTTAAAAAAAAACGCGAATTCATACAACGTTATCTCCGATCAATTTTTCGAGCATCAATTTTATTTGTTCAGGGTATTGGTCCTGCGATATTGATGTCCATGTCATGGTAAAGGAATCTTGAGAAAATAATTGAAGACCCTGGATTGGTGGATCATCATTTTGAGTAAATGTGTTTCGTATCTTCCAAAGTAGCGGACATCAGCATTACATCGACAACAGAGTATTAAGTTACAGAATTGACTAATGCAATGACTTTTGGCATTTTCTTGTGCAGTGAAGGCGAATTCTGAAGGGGAAGGGCGACATTCGAGAGAACGTAGATGGTAAGTTTTCAGCCTCACTGAAAAGCAGTTTTCTTCGAAATGTTCGCGAAAAAAAAAACTCTGACGTGGTCTTCAGGGCACTCATTTTTTTCCTTAATGCACTTGTTGTCAGCCGCTGTTGGCAATTTGACGGGCTGCCTTTTCTTTCTCAGGAAGAAATTCTAATATTCCGCTTTAGCTTTCAATATTGACAATAATAAATTGTTTTTTCCAATGCGAGTTTATGTTTCGCGGTGTGTTATGGCGCCTATTCAAGGTATACTTAAAGATGCACAGAGACGTTAAAATGTCTTTTTGAGCATGGCTAGTATAGTCGACTATGACCTTAATGTTCCGTTTGTTGTGTTCATGGGCGATTTCAGTTGGCTGGCCTATCAAGTACTCGGCCCAGCCATGGTGATAGGAAGGCTGGCGTGATCTCCCTTACTGTTGGAATGTGAAAATTGTGTGACGTCAGGGTTGCCGGGGACCACGGTGTTCTGAAATAGTCAACAGGCACGTTTTAACGTTACGCAGGGGCTTAACCAGTTCGCAGTCCTTCCACGGTGACTTCGAGGAATGCCCACACCGGTCGGCAGCAGAACGCAAGCGCAGTGTGGAGGAATCGCTGAACGAGGCGCGGGAAATCCTGCACGCACTCCTGCACGAAATTCTGGACGAGGCGCAACAGCTGGCGCCGACCTCGTCCTTGAGCGGCATTGTCTTTGACGAAGAGTTGCCGGGAAAGTCCTCTCACTTACCGCCATCCTCTGACCCGCACTCAACTTACCTGCATTTCCAGGTAGGCGCCCGCCTGAGCCGGCATCCTAGGACGTTGGATGCTAGAACGGGATGCTAGGACGCATGCTAGGATGCTAGGCCAGGAATGGAGGCGAAATGACATACCACGCGAAGCTTGAGTTGCCCGCCGTGACAGCGTAGTGATTTTTGGTGTTTCGCTGGTGCATTAACGCCTGAGTACCGTGAGTGGGTTGCATTGTAAAGGGCCCAAGGTAGCCTAAATTATCCCAGAGCACCTCACTTCGATGCGCATCATAATCGTACCTTGGTTTTGGCAAGCAAAACCCCAGAATATGTATTTAAAGCTGGAGTTACTATTCAGTGAGTACCACAAAACAATATATTCCTGGCAGAACGGGAACGCGCATATATTGCTTCCATATTAGTTCACCGGTCAGTCCTATCTGGTGAACTACGTCACGGCTTCTGTTATAGCGGGAATTTTGAACTTACAAATCTTGTTTAGCGGTAATCTTTGAACGCCGCAAGATAGCGACATTTGAATGTCTGCAACAAACCAACATGTATGGAAAACAATTTGTAGCCGAATTGGAGCCTCTAGTCATCTTGAGTTTCCTGGATCAATTGTTTGCTGCCTCGATTGTTTAAAGGAACCCCGCAATATTTATAAGCGCCATTTGCATTGAACTTGTTTAAAACAGTAACATATACATTTCACTGAACATTAGACCGACAATGTTTTGTAAATAGAGGCCCGTACCTTATTGCAGCTGCTGCTCCATGGCCGCCGCTGTCTTAATGACAGGAAGTTGTAGTTCATAACATTAACTGGAATTCCATCGTTTGAAGGCTCAAACAAACAATGGCGCAAACAAAATTTAAGAGAGATGTGGCTTGATGAGTAAATCCATCCAACTTTCAGCAGAAGGCCTGCTGTGCCCTCTGTTTTCGGCAGCTCTACAGCGCACAACGGCCTTCATAACAGAACCGTATTTGCATAAATCGAAGCAAGCGAAGAAAACGACACGGCAAAAACAAAAACTGACTGTTGGCCACAGACATCAATCTCTGATATGATACTAATATTGCCACGGCCTCGACACAGCTGACAGCCACTCGGTGCGATTCGGTGCCACATGCTAGGCATGTTGGGTGGCTCCGAGAAGAAGAGAACGACGAGGGTGCCAGGACAGCGACATATATAAAAAGATCTTTAGCGTCGACCGAAGTCTTTTGTGGCTTTGTCTGTGCCAAACTGGTGGAGCTGCTGGGTACACGTCTATGTACTCTGACCCCCAGGAACAGAGCGCGGACAACCTACGCAAAAGCCGACGGCTTCAAAGACTGCCTCCGGAATACGGCCTCCAAGATCTGCCGAGGATGTCCACCACAACTGCAAGCCAGACACAGGAGACGTACGGTACGGGACAGCCTCCTGCGTCGCTGGTTCTCCACACCTCACGCTGGCCGCGGCCGTTCCATGGTGAGCCTTTTGAGGACGTGGAAGACTGGCTCGACGAATTCGATCGTGTGGCTGACGTCAATTATTGGGACGAGCAGAAAAAGTTAAGGAACGTGTACTTCGCCCTAGAGGACTCTGCCCGAACATGGTTCGCTAACCACGAGCCATCCATCACCACCTGGCAAGAATTTCAAAGGCAGATACGCGACACGTACAGCAGCCCCGCAAGAAAAGAGCGAGCAGAGCAAGACCTTCAGAATAGGGTTCAAAGGCCGAACGAAAGCGTAGCCATGTTCGTAGAAGACATGACGCGGCTTTTCAAGCGTGCTGACCCTGGCATGACAGAAGCGAAGAAAGTACGCCTACTGATGCGTGCAGTTAAAGAGCAGCTGTTTGCTGGACTGATGCGAAGGCCTCCAGCTACAGTAGCTGAGTTCGTCAGTGAGGCGACAACAATGGAGCGAGCCCTTCAACAACGCTCCTCGGTCTACGATCGCCAAATCAACCTGGGATCAGCATCTTCTGTCTCGTTACCCTATGACACCGATGCGCTTCGAGAGCTTGTGCGTAGTGTCGTGCGTGAGGAGCTCGACCGGCTACAGGGAGTGCGATTTCAACCGACCGTAACATCCCTCACAGATATCGTCCGCGAAGAAGTTCGCCAGGCAGCACAGCCATTCGTGCAAACCAGACCTGAAGCCGCCCCCGTACTGACTTATGCGCAAGCAGTGAGGCTACCTGCGCAACCCGGGAACCATCGTAACCCGCCTTCTTCTGAAGAACCGCTGTGTCACTTCCAGGGCCAAGGTTCACGTACAAATATGTACGGGTCCACGAGCCCCCGAATCAATACGCGAAAGTCAGACGTGTGGCGCACACCTGACTACCAGCCACTCTGCTTTCACTGTGGCGAAGCGGGCCACGTGTACCGTGCCTGCTACTACCGAAGAATTGGACTCCAGGGCTATCACCCCGGCGCTCGTCGCCCACGTGAGGGAGAGCGCCCGAGAGAAATCCAGCAATATCTGGCCAGTCAACCTTCGTCGCCGTACGCGCAGTTCCCACCGGTTGAACAGTCCCTGCCAACGACCCGATCTCCGTCTCCGCAGAGGCGCCAGTCACGATCACCACCTCCTCGACGATCGGCGTCACCTAGCCGCTACACTACGTTCTCCGCTTCCGTGGGCAATCGGCCCACGAGCCCAAGTCGGGGAAACTGAGAACAGCGACCTCCGGAGGTGGGGCCGCTGTCCAACGCACTTCGAAAGATCCTCCGCTGCGACACCCCGACGACGACGATAACGACGACGACAACGACGACTGCGCACCTTCGACACCTTTCTTCGAAAACCCTGAACCTGTTTCAGCCGACATACTCGTTTCTGTAGATAACCACCCGGTCACCGCTCTTGTCGATACTGGCGCCGATTATTCTGTCATGAGCGGACCACTGGTTACGGCACTTCGCAAGGTGACGACACCGTGGCCAGGACCTAAGCTCCGTACAGCCGGCGGTCATGTTCTCACGCCGATCGGCAAATGCACTGCGAGGGTACAAATTCGCGAGGTCACATTTGTTGGCTCATTTATTATACTGGAAGAGTGCTCTAGGCAGGTCATACTCGGCATGGACTTTCTTCGGGAGTACGGCGCAATCATAAACCTTCGCGAGTTGCTTGTCACATTTTCCAGCGAACACGCAACTCATTCGGACGACTACCACCCACAGTCCACGGTGTTACGCGTTTCGGGTGACTGTGCTACTTTACCACCCCGGAGTACTGCGTTGATCACCGTAGAAACAGACGATGATCCTCCCCATCTCGGAATCGCTGAAGGCAATCTGTCAGTCTTGTTGGCTCGACAGGTTTGCGTAGCCCGCGGCATCTTGCAGCTGTCGTCACGGACTGCTCAGATTTTAGTGACCAATTTCAGTCGTGAATACCAGCACTTCGCCCCACGAACTGCCATCGCCTATTTGGAGCCAGTCAGTGATTTTCCCGCTTGTTTAACTGTAGGGCAAAATGATGGAGATTCTAACTGTGACGTACCAGCCAACAGCAATATTGATGTGAATTCTAAATTATCAGGTGAACAACAGGCTAGCATTCGAAGCCTTTTACAGTCTTTTGCGGACTGTTTCGCTTCAACATCGAAGGTCAACCAAACGCCTACTGCGAAACACAGAATTATTACAAATCCCAATGAAAGACCCGTGCGCCAACGTGCCTACCGTGTTTCTCGTAAAGAGCAAGACGCCATCCGGAATCAAGTCAAACAAATGCTTACCGACGATATCATACAGCCCTCCACCAGTCCATGGGCGTCACCTGTGGTTCTGGTGAAAAAGAAAGACGGCACACTGCGTTTTTGCGTTGACTATCGCAAGCTTAATAACGTTACGAAGAAGGACGTTTATCCCCTTCCCCGCATCGACGACTCTTTGGACCGCCTTCGAAATGCTCGATACTTCTCATCGATGGACCTTCGCAGCGGCTACTGGCAAATAGAGGTTGATGAGCGTGACCGTGAGAAAACGGCATTTATTACGCCTGACGGACTCTACGAATTCAAGGTCCTTCCTTTCGGATTGTGCTCTGCGCCTGCCACTTTTCAGCGCATGATGGACACGGTTCTATCAGGTCTCAAGTGGCAGTCATGCCTTGTCTATTTAGATGATATCGTTGTCTTTTCGGAAACTTTTGAGCAGCACCTCCAGCGCTTACAAGCAGTTCTTGACGCAATTCGTACTGCTGGCCTGTCTTTAAAGCCTGAAAAATGCCATTTCGGGTATGACGAACTCAAATTTTTAGGCCATGTCGTCAGCTACGAGGGCATTCGACCAGACCCCGACAAAACCATTGCTGTTGCTTCGTTTCCAACACCTTCGAACAAACACGAACTCCGCCGTTTTCTAGGGCTTTGCGCTTATTATCGACGCTTCGTGGCAAACTTTTCACGGATAGCCGAACCTTTGCAGCGGCTGACTAAAGATAATGTTCCGTTTGTCTGGGAGCAGGAACAACAAGAGGCCTTCTGTGAACTCCAGAATCGTCTGCGCACACCTCCTGTTCTAGGACACTTTGACGAAGACAGTGACACCGAGTTGCACACGGATGCCAGCAACGTTGGCCTTGGTGCCGTCCTCGTACAGTGGCAAGATGGAGCCGAACGCGTCATTGCGTACGCAAGCCGCACTTTGTCTCCAGCTGAAAGTAACTATTCCACTACGGAGAAGGAATGCTTGGCCGTTGTGTGGGCAATTGCTAAGTTCCGACCATATTTGTACGGCCGATCGTTTCGAGTTTTGACAGATCACCATTCATTGTGCTGGCTAGCCAATCTGAAGGATCCATCTGGCCGTCTTGCACGCTGGAGTCTTCGCTTGCAAGAATACGATATGACAATAGTGTTCAAGTCCGGGCGTAAACACACCGACGCCGACTGCCTGTCACGTGCTCCACTTCAACCGTCGCCATGCGAGTTTGATGAAGAGGACGCATTTCTGTCCATTATCTCAGTATCAGACATCAGCAAGCAACAGCGCGATGATTCAGAACTCCGGCCTCTCATCGACTACCTTGAGAACCGTCTACCGGAGCCGCCTCGTATGTTCATCCGCAAGTTCTCCTCGTTTTTTCTCCGCGATGGCGTTCTCTACAAATTGGGTTTTCACTCGACCGCAACCGCCTGCCTCCTTGTAGTGCCTTCTTCACTACGTGACGACATCCTGCGGGCATCTCACGACGATCCATCTTCGGGCCACTTGGGATTCGCACGGACGTTTTCACGCATACGCCAAAAGTACTTCTGGCCTAACCTTCGCCGTGACGTCAAGCAATACGTGAAGACATGCCGCGACTGCCAGAGACGCAAGACACCACCCGTGCGTCCCGCTGGACTTCTCCATCCCGTGGATCCTCCGCGGATCCCTTTTCAGCAGGTTGGAATAGATTTGCTTGGACCATTCCCCACGTCGAGGGCTGGTAACCGTTGGATTGCTGTTGCCACAGACTACCTAACACGTTACATTGAAACCCGAGCTCTCCCACGAGGCACTGCAAATGATATTGCGACCTTCTTTGTACATGGTATCGTACTCCGCCACGGTGCTCCTAGAGTGGTTATAACCGACCGGGGCACAGCATTTACAGCGCAGCTCACAGAAGATATCATGCTTCTCAGTGGTACCGTTCACCGCAAAGCCACTGCTTACCATCCCCAGACGAACGGGCTCACAGAAAGACTAAACAAAACGATCGCTGATATGATTTCCATGTATGTTGACGTCGACCACAAAAACTGGGACGACGTTCTCCCATATGTTACGTTTGCATATAATACTGCCGTTCAAGAAACTACCGGCTTCACCCCTTTTCGCTTGGTGCACGGCCGGGAAGCTGTCACAACGTTGGACGCAATGCTCTTACCCACCTACTGTTCTAATGTTGTCAATGATGCTGCCGAATTCGCTCGATGCGCCGAAGAGGCACGCCAGCTCGCACGAATGCGTATCCGCTACCAACAACACAACGACGCCGACCGATACAATCTTCGTCACCGCGACGTCACTTATCAACCCGGTGACAAAGTATGGGTGTGGACACCGATTCGCCAGCGTGGTCGGTCGGATAAACTTTTGCGCCGCTACTTTGGACCTTATCGGATCGTTCAACGACTCAGCGACGTCACATACGAAGTGATTCCTGAAGGAGGAGGCACCGCTCGCCGTTCCCGACGCCCAAGCCTGTCCGATGTCGTTCACGTCTCTAGATTGAAGTTATACCACTCCCGCTGAACGCAAAGTCCCACGCCTCTCTCACCATCTACGTCCCTCTTAACAGCATCCCCGTGGCAATCTCCAGTGCCTCAATGTTCCGCATCGAGACGATGCTTCTAGGGAGGGGGGTAATGCCACGGCCTCGACACAGCTGACAGCCACTCGGTGCGATTCGGTGCCACATGCTAGGCATGTTGGGTGGCTCCGAGAAGAAGAGAACGACGAGGGTGCCAGGACAGCGACATATATAAAAAGATCTTTAGCGTCGACCGAAGTCTTTTGTGGCTTTGTCTGTGACAATATTATATAATATCCTGCCATCGCTATATTGTTTTACCTTTCTAATGCTACCCCTTAATCCTCTGTTACCGAAGTACCTTTGTTCTTTTCTCTTTATGTCAATCGCTGCGCCATCATTGCCATCTATATCCCACCCACTGCAGGGCGAAGGCCTCTCCCAACCATCTACAACTTCCCTGCCTGGCGCAGGCTGATACAATGTCAGCAATTTTCTTATTTAATTACACCATCCCAAATCCGACGCCTTGAATGGACACCCTTTTCCTCGGCAGCCATTCCGATACATAGCCTGCCCAAATCGATTTCTTCATCGTGATCTCAACTACAATAACCCGTGCACGCGAATTGCATGATCTCCTTACACCTCCTAATTATTTTCCTCCTCCTCACACGAATGCTGTTAATATTATAGCACGCTGGTTATCTGCTCCTCGCCTCAGCGCTCCGCTTATCTCACTTATTCTCAACTACAAATGACTGTGCGCACTCTCACGCTCCACTGAATTTGTAAGCAGAGCGACGGGAACAATCTTCGTACCGCTGCCGACATGAGCAGTGTGACCCGCCGTGGTTGCTCAGTGGCTATGGTGTTGGGCTGCTGAGCACGAGGTCGCGGGATAGAATCCCGGCCATGGCGGCCGCATTTCGATGGGGGCGAAATGCGAAAACGCCCGTGTACTTAGATTTAGGTGCACGTTAAGGAGCCCCAGGTGGTCGAAATTTCCGGAGTCCCCCACTACGGCGTGCCTCATAATCAGAAAGTGGTTTTGGCACGTAAAACCCCATAATGTAATTTTTTTTATTTTTAATGAGCAGTGTGCGCAATCGCTCTAGAGTTCCCGCTGAGCGGTTGTGCGGGAATTGTTAGCATCTTACTGTCTGAACGTAGCGGATTCAAAACGCTCGACTGACCGAATCTAATACACAGATTTAGAATAGCGTTTTAAACCAAGTGCAAACGCATTACGTATGTGAAGAAATAGCTTCTCGCTGCGCATGCTGCGAAGGTTAGTTGGCTTCTGTAATTTACGGGCGCTATGATGACGTACATATTTGGCGAGTTTAACTTTCGCAATGCTTACGGTTGCAAAAAAACTGCGTACTCGAATGCGGTGTCACCCGTGGCTCCCGCTTGTGCGTGAATTCTCGAGATGGCTACGCTCTCACTCGCATTGATCGCCATAGCTGTTGAAATGAGATTTCGCTTTGTATAAACTCACCTTAAACGCTAGCTATGAGCGTATAGCGCGTCCAATTTTCGACATCATTTGGTAATTGCAGTTGCCGTAGGCCTGTCGAGACGCGTCCGCGTAGCAACAGCATGATTGCTAATGGGTTGTCGCGGCTCGTACAAGTTTGGCCCGTCGCACCAGGTGGCGGCCTATTTTTATAACATCTTATTTAACGGCTTATCTGATGCAGACGACATTGTGTTGCTAGCTAACAAGCAAATTCATTTGCAATCTGTGGACAAGAAGGCATGAATTTAGGTTTGAAATTTAGTGTTAGAAATCAGCTGTTATATGGTATTCAATGAAAACGGTGAACAGACAATGGCAGTACAGGGCTAGGAAGTACCTCGGGCAAGAGAGTACAAATACTTTGGCATATTGATCAACCAAGGCAATAGATATATGGAAACACAGGAAAAAGAACGAGAGTAAAGCCGAGGAAAAATGTAGCCATAATGAAACATAGAGCGCTATGGGGATAGAATCGGTACGAGGTGCTCCGAGGTATGTGGAAAGGTGTAAGGGTTCCAGGACTTACTTTTGGGAATGCGGCTGTTTGCTTTAAATCTGGGGTACAATCAGGACTCGATGGTAACCAAAGGTCAGTGAGTTGCCTCGCATTGGGCGCTCACGGGAGGACTACATATGAAGCTGTGCAGGGTGATATGGGCTGGACTAATTTTGAAATTAGGGAAGCTCAAAGTAAAACTGATTATGAAGGACGACTGGGGAATATGGAAGAAAGTGAATGGGCTTGGAGAGTGTTGAAGTATTTGTACAAGAAAAATATTGATTCACAGTGGAGGAAAAGAACTAAGAAGGTTACCAGCAACTATGCGGCCTGTAAGATGGGCAACGCAGCAACAAAGAACGTCAAGCGGATACTCATAGAAGCTGAAATAATCTCTTGGCTGGCGGCAATGGAAAAGAAACCCGCTATGAGTAACTACTTAAGAGGAAAAAACGAAATCAGGAAAGAAACAATTTATGATAGCTCTAAGGGAAGGTCATTACTTTTCGAAGTGAGATCAGGATGCCTTAGAACATGCACCTATAATGCGAGATATAACAAGGAAGAAGAAGCATGTGCCTGCTGCGGTAAAGCTAGCTAAACGATGGAGCATGTTTTATTAGAATTTGAAGATGTCTGTCCAGCGGTCGATTTAGGCACCACTGGCCTCCTTGAAGCCCTTGGGTTCAGCGAGAGCAGGGGAAAAGCAAACATGTCCGCACTAAAGTTCAGTAAGAGGCGATTGGAAGATTGGTGAAGAAAAGTAGGGATCGTTGCAGTTGTGTGTGTGTGCTACGTATTGCCTCGACAAGTTTCGAGTTTATCTTTCGAGATTCATGCACCGCAGATAAAGTGCTGGTAGAATTCTGCTGGTAATGTTTTATCAATGACACCGGTCAGTGGCCTTTCATGAGCCACCATTGCACACGCAGTTAACTGGGGACTTACGTTCGGCTGTGGACCCCATCCTGGACTCTCTTGAAGACTTGGAGGACGAAAGTCTGGATCCTCGCGGTGACGCTCGGCATTACATCATCGGGGACGAACTCTTTGCTGTCTACGAGCACATCGAGGCACGCTGGGGGGAGATCTGCGAGCAGATCGGTCAAGATATGAACTGCAGGTGAGCGCGAGAAGAATGCACGTGCCACTGGCACTGCGCCAGTGATCGCAGAAAATTCATAGCTGCTGACTGCAAAGTCACACTTTCGTTTGAGACCGTGCCGGTCCCATGCCAGTGGAGGCCAAATGCAAAGAGGCCCGACTACCGAGGTTTACGCGCATTTCACCCAGCAGCCGCGGTTAAATTTTATCCCGAGTGTTCCATTCGAACGTATCTCGCAACTGTTGAGTAACTTGAGTATGTTGAATCACATCAATAAATGATACAATAATTGAACAACAAATTAAAAACAGGGACCCTGTCTGCCCATGACTTATACCAGACGCGGTTAACTGAAGGTGATGTCATCGCAACAGGCACATCGTCCTGCATTAACTGCCCTAAGAGGAGCTTAATGTACGTAGCTTTACCTGAGTATGATTACATAGAAATTACAAGAAATGTCCTCCTCGCAAAATATGGCGCCGAAATTTATTACTGCTCTTGCATTTCACGAAAAATTTGATGACTCAATAAAACAATTTATTAAGGCTGCCAGTTTTTGTTCTGGTAAAAGAACTTAGAAAAAGATAAGAACTCTCGAGAAATAAAGGTGACATAAAATGAATTCTCTGACCACTATGTCCCGGTAAGTAAACAGAATAAAGGCACATTGAATTACAAAATTCTTGAGCCATGATAAGTCAATCTCATGGCCAGCATGAAAAATCACCAAATCAGGGGCTCCTTTCACAGTTTTTCTCTATTTTTCCAAAGCGTTCCATGCCGTTGATCAGCCGTCTTTTCTGTATGTCCGTTATCAGGATGGACTGAAATATTATCTTACGAACAATTCTTGCATAATATTTTTGCGCGGATACGGTCTGAAATATAGTCGTAGATGAGCTCACAAAATATAACATGCAATCCCAATGGCCAAATGAATACTTATAGTCCATTCTCTTGTATCGAGGTCTTCATGGGTGTCAACTTCCTGTAATAGTAAAACATGTGGCCTTAACTGACTTGTTACGCCGAGCGACGTATTTTGTTATCGTTTACTACAGACCCTTTCTATACTGCTCTTTCTTATGCTACTTTTGGGTGATAACGCACCCAAAACCATCCGTAGATCTATATGGTCTTTTTATTCGTAAACATGGCTCGCCCGCAAGCTACAATCATAAATCAATTTTTCAACAGTTCCCTGGCATGACGCAACCGAGGCCAGCATCCTATAAACTATGCTATGTAGCGTATTGTCTGCAAGCCCCTATGGTCGGCCTGAAAAAGCGCTCCCCTTGGATGCGTTAAAAGCCTTATTTTCTTAACATGTGCCTTAGCCTTAGTGTGACTGCTGCGGTGGCTACGTGGATACAGCATTCTTCCTACTGTAGAGCACAATGTCGTGCGGTCGATTCCGAACTGCGGTCGCTCTATTTCTACGAAGGTAGAATGCGAAAGCACTCGTGCTCCGAGCATTAGACGCGCATAACAAAACTGTGGGATGTCATGGCGTGGAGTAGGTGTTTTCTAAACTCAAAGTCCCGAGCTCGAATTCTCTTCCATACTAATAATTTTTAAAACGCTGCCAGGCCGAAACCTCGGCCTGGCAGCGTCCAACGTGCAAACCCTCTTTAGTAAAGCTAGCTTAGTAATTTTTGAGGAATTATCTGGCATCGCCTTCAATATCAATGGGCTTAGTCAGGCCAATAGAAGTGGTAAGTCATATACAGTGCTGTACCACTGGTCATGCTTTTGGCTACAAAGGTCTTTGAGGTTAGAGGAAACATGATGTGAGATATATTATTTAGCATGACAAAGTAGGTAAGATCGATGATCTAAAGCCCTTATGAAAGAGTAGTCGCAGTAATAAAGTAAAATTAGAAATGTAGGCTACATACATAAGAAACTTAGGCTACGTTGTCTATTCATAACGATGAAGAAATAGAACAGTTTTATGGGGACGTTCAATTAGTACTGAGAAATGTGCACGTTCAGCATACTATAGTCGTGGATGACCTTCATGTAAAAGTTGGAGAAGCGTATGCTGGGGAAAATGCAGCTAGCTTCTACGGTATGGACTCTAGGAATAGTAGAGCATATATGTTCATGAAACTTCCGGGGAGGAATGATTTAGAATAATAAATACCCTTTTTGCGAAAGCAAAATAACAGGACATGGACCTCAAAAACGTCCAACACGTAAACAATAAAAGAAATAGGTTTCATACTTTGTTCCAACCCCAGCGTTGTGCTGGATCTACGTAGTGTTGCGTAAAGTAAAGGACATTGATCACAGGCTATGAGGTCAATAATTGCTCTGAATTTTAATAGTGAAAGAGCAAGATCAGTCAAGAAAAAACAGTACAATAGAAACAGTAACACGGGAAAAGCACATTTATTCATGCTAGTGCTCTCTCACAATTACGTGGCTTTCGAACCGGAAGACTAAGCTAAAATAAAGATAATGAATGAAACCGTAACTAGAATATCCTCAGAGGCCGCAACTGAGATTAAAAGCAAAGCACCAGGACAACGAATGGGCAATTTCTACCAGACAACAAATGATGTAATAAAGAAATAATAAAGCATGAACACTACAAAGCTCCCTGTTGACTAGAAGATTGGCTAAATCACCCTCATATTGCGATCGAGCGATAAGAATTCTGTAATCAATTACCCTCCGATAACCTTGACTAGCCTATAGTAAAGCCAAAAAAATATTTGAAGCTTTGAAGGTTCAGCCGATCGCCTGAAAAATATATCCAAGGTTATATATTTTTTTGCAAATCCAATCCTATCGTCCTTTTCAGTCCAATCGCCAATTCGGCCGCACAAAATCATACAATAGCGCCGCCTTGCACGACCTACGAGATTACCCTCGCTAGCATACTGATCCCGATGCCTTTAGCATGGACCTGGCCGAGATGTTTCCTTAATTACCTTCGGTAAAACACGCTTACCCTTAATATATGCTCCCAAATAGATATTAACTTTATAATGAAATCACTTTTTGTGCCAGTCTAACTCTGTGACGTAATATCCGGATTTAAGGAGTCTCTCAATTATTTGTTAATAAATAGATCAATGAAATAAACATTGTTACGCTGCGGAAGTTAGGGACAACATACAAGTTATCCACAAGAAAGGTAACGACGCATCAAACATTTGACTGCCGAGACCCATCCCACCTCTACACCATCAAATCGCCTTCGCTTGTCCTTGGCGCCATTCTTGGTTGCGCCGTAGCATAATTTTTACCTGTAAAAGCGCCGTGTCATTGCTGGCTATAATGGAGGCGAGCTCGCGGCAAAGTAAGGTTTAATCGGAGACACATGCACAACGTCAGTGGGGGCACCCATACTCAGAGGCGCGACCTCACAGCTCATGCCACAAAGCTGACACAAAGCAAGTTGCAGAGGTGACGAGACAGTTCCACTATTACAATGTCGAGCGATATGACCGATACGCTGGCAGGCAAAACGAATTGGCCGATTACTTGCGGTTCGCCACTCGGCTGGATTGCGGTAGCGTGCTGTATACCACTGATCAGCGGAAGGAGAAGGAGCACTAGAGAGCTATGAAGCAACGATAGCACACACAGAGCTCCTACATTAGCGAGTTCTACGCAGACTACTGCCTGCACAAATGTTACAGTAGACAAGTTCGGCTCACTTGGGCGGGAATAAAGGGCTACAGACGTCAGGGCTTTTGATAATAATGGTCGCTGCATTCTGGGCATGTCGTCACAAAAGGATGTCAAAGCGGTGTTCGGTGGCCATGCGAAGGGCGTTGCCATGCGACGCCTCTTAGACTTCTCAAAGCGTTGACAGTGTTTTATGGTATCCTGTACAGGCTCAATTTTTCCGCGTGAGCACGTTTAAAGCGTAGTCAGTGATACTCACAGTACTAGGCCAACATAGTCGGACACAGTCCTATCACTCTAGGCCTTACCGCACAGGGCAAGCAAACCTGTAAAACACTTATGATTGTGTGGGCGTTTGGACGCGGTTCAGTAGTTTTTTTCTTAACGGCAATCATCCACTCGATGGCAGAATAAAAAGTCCCTCTGCTTCTGCTTACACGGGACCCAGTAGCTAAGCTTTTTTTTTTTTCGTGGTAAGCATACAGATACTTCCCGGTGACTTGTTAGCAGAACACGAGCTTATCCAACACAATCGCCCGATTCCATTTGCTGTGGGCACACACGCGCCCAACATACGTGCCCGACATACGTGCGCAACAAATGTGCCCATCTAGTATTCAATGTCGATGTTATTGGTGCCACAAAGCGTTCCTGGATCCCGTGGCTAAGCCAAGACGACCATCGGGGTTGTAGACGTTGATATGAGCTGCCCAGTTTCGTGTCCTGTTTTCGTTTCTCTTGCTGTCCAGTACAAAGTGAAGACCACAGCGGAGCACCTCTCCCCACTTTGTTACGTTGCGCACTTTCTAAAGGTGTATTTACAAACTATTTACAAGCGAGGCAACGGTACACCAAACAAGATGGCTGCCGATATCCATCCTATTTCAAGACGTCAAACGATTTTGCTCTGCCTTTGACAGCATTCTTCGTTGCACCGTAATAATATTGTTGGGAGATGCAGACAGGTACGAATGTTGTTTATGCAAGGCGAATGCTTAAGGCGCCAGCTGACGATAGAACATGGCGGACGTAGCAACCCAGCATCAACAACACTTCTTCGTCATCGTGTCTTGTCTGCACGTCCTTTTCTGCATCGCGACACTACGCCACCGGCGTTGGAGCGCCGACTCCGCTCAAGCGATTAGGGCCCGGCAAAGGCACGCACGTAGGGCTTTAAACGGGAGACAAGAGCAACATCGGTGCTGCGCTGTAAGGACGACGCGCCTGGCTCTTCGGGACCAGTCTCGTGCGTCACATCCGAAAGCTGTCGCAGGATTCGCTAGGGACCTGAATATCGCGACAGAAGCTTTTCCAATAGGCCCACACGGCGAGATGGTGACCACAGGAGTGCGAGGGTGCCAGGTAAATATGGCACGTCCCTATAGTGCGTATCGTAACGTGACTTCTGGGAAGCCTGCAAGACAGTGAGGCGAGCGCGGCCATCTGATGGGTCTGTGCTGCCATAGAAATCGCATCACGGGCACAAGCGGTGTGCGACAGTGTGACTTGTGGATGTACCGTGTCCAGGGGCAAAGCGGTATCACGGCCAAAGAGTAGATAAAACGATGAGTAACCTGCAATGTCCTGGCGGAACAAATTGTACGCGAAGGTGACATATGGCAGAGCGACGTCCCAGTCCTGATAGTCTGGAGAACCGCACATATCTAGCATGTCGGTAAGCGTTCTGTACAGTCGGTCTGTGAGACCGTAAGTCTGTGGATGGTAAGCAGTGGCTATTTGATGCTCAGTAAAACGCAGGTGGAGGATATCATGAATAACCTTTGACAAGAAGTAACGTCCGCGATCTATCAGGTGCTGACGTGGAGCACCGTGGTGCAGAATGACGTTGTGTAGGAGAAATTCCGCGAAGTCAGTGGTGCAACATTTAGGCAGAGCTGCCGTAATAGCAAGGCGCATGGCGTAACCGGTTACAACCACAATACGTTTGTTTCCCTTAGTTGAGAAAGGGCCAAGTAGGACGAAAGGGCCAAGTAGGACGAGTCCCACGCGAAACAAAGGCTCTATGGGAATATCGATCGGTTGTAAAAGCCCAGCTGAAGCCATGGGAGTGGGCGTCCGGCGTTGGCACAGGTAGCAAGCACTCACATACCGGTACACAGAGGGACGGATGATGTGCATCAAAAACAGAGTAGCTGTAAGAAGAATGGTCCAGCTGCACGACACCTGTAGTGCAGTCTATTAGGGCAGAATTGGTCGAAAGAAAGTCCAGCCCCAATCTCAGGTCATGCGGACAGCGCTCTAACACAATAAGACGGTTATTTGATGGCCGGCAATCGTTACTCGTGCTGCACACATGCCTACAACCGGTGGCGTACTGCCGTCGACAGCGCGTGCTGTGCACAGTACGGCAGGCGTGAGGGCCTTTATGAGTTTCTTGCGAAGGGCAGCGCTTATTACAAAGGTCTGCGAACCGGTGTCCACGAGGGACTTCACTGGTGCTCCCTACATCTCAACATGTAATTACTTCCAAGGGTAGGCAATGTGATGAGAGGATTTGCAGGCCGGGTCGTTGATGCAGCGTCACCTCCTGGAGCTGCACCGACTAGTTTTCCTGTGGCATGAAACCGGAGGTGGAAGAGTGGCGAACCTGCGGCGAACGAGACCGACGACGACTTAGCGGCAATGGTGGCCGGCTGGTTTGGAAGGTCGTAGGTACGTTGTCGGCATTCGTAGATGAAGGACACACAGAGAAACGGGGAGCACCCTGATCTGGACGGTCGGACAGAAAGCTCCACCTAGGGATCGATGACCATCGACTAAGGCAATGACGAGCGATACGTCCAACAAGCGAGTAATTGAACCAAATCGGCCTATTGTCTGATCAAAAGCGTGGCAGTTTGGGCGAGTTGGTATGTCATGACTGTTTTAGGCTTGTAGCGCAGCTCAGCAAGAGCAAAAAAGGAAGGAGGTAGGGGTAATCAAAGGGAACGGAAAACAGAGTGAGCGCTAACTTCCAACTGATGATTTATTTCGTGACACAAGACTACTTATACACTCGGCAAACCATATGACATCAAGAGATAACAAAGAAACCAAGCGACAAAACCGATAGTAACCAAGTGGTAACATATTCAGACAGCCTGTGGCTGCAGTCGGAGATACGCCAATTCATTGCTTGATAATGATAATGAAGGTGAGCTTACACATGCATGGCCCAGACCAATGATAGCCTTTGCTTCGATGATTTCTCTTGTGAGCTGATTACGACTGCGACCAAGAGTGACGCATTCCTCTAAGACAGGTTCGCAACCACACGTTTTGCAATGCTGCGCAAGAAACCCCCCAGCTGTAATACAATTCTTGGCATTGTAACCGTGTTCGCGCAGCCTGTCACTCAGGCATCGGCCAGTTTGACCAACGTAACTTTTTCCGCACTTGAGTGGAAAACAATAAACAACACAATGTGCGCAATTGACAAACTTAGTTTTGTGGTTCTTGTCACAGGAAAGAGGAGCTACCTAGTAACCTCGTGAACCTCGTGAACCCAGTAACCCAGTGAACCTCGTGCTAACAAACCACTTCTTCCGTTTCATTCTGCCCATTCCAAGTTGATCAAGAGAGGCATTGCTAACCTTTGCCTTAATAATGCTTTGAAAAAGTCGTGCCACCATAGTGTTTCGTCTAGCTTTGCCTCGCAGTGCGAACGGCTTTCGCAGGCTTTCGCGGCTTTCGCAGGCCGTGTCCCTGCAAGTGTCAATAGCAGAACGAATTTCAAGGGAGCGTAGAAAAGACAACCAGCACGCAGATAATCCTGTAACTACTCGGGGTAGGACTAGCGTCATCCCTTATATTCACACCGTCTCACACAATCTTAAGAAAATCGCCCAGCGAGCGAATGTTCGTGTAGTGTTTTCTGCCCCTAACAAGCTAATGAGGATTTGCAAACTCACTAATCCCAATAAGGTAGCTCCTCTTTCCTGTGACAAGAACCACAAAACTAAGTTTGTCAATTGCGCACATTGTGTTGTTTATTGTTTTCCACTCAAGTGCGGAAAACTTTACGTTGGTCAAACTGGCCGATGCCTGAATGACAGGCTGCGCGAACACGGTTACAATGCCAAGAATTGTATTACAGCTGGGGGGTTTCTTGCGCAGCATTGCAAAACGTGTGGTTGCGAACCTGTCTTAGAGGAATGCGTCACTCTTGGTCGCAGTCGTAATCAGCTCACAAGAGAAATCATCGAAGCAAAGGCTATCATTGGTCTGGGCCATGCATGTGTAAGCTCACCTTCATTATCATTATCAAGCAATGAATTGGCGTATCTCCGACTGCAGCCACAGGCTGTCTGAATATGTTACCACTTGGTTACTATCGGTTTTGTCGCTTGGTTTCTTTGTTATCTCTTGATGTCATATGGTTTGCCGAGTGTATAAGTAGTCTTGTGTCACGAAATAAACCACCAGTTGGAAGTTAGCGCTCACTCTGTTTTCCGTTCCCTTTGATTACCCCTACCTCCTTCCTTTTTTGCTCTTCCTGAGCTGCGCTACAAGCCTAAAACAGTCATGATATTGTCTGATGTTCTCCATACAGCCAGGTTACGACGGCGAATTGAAACCGCTGAAAACGGAGAAGTAATGGTTCGTCGGGGCCGGTCGTGACTGACAGCGGCATTACGAATGGGGCAGACAGACGGGAGGCCTAAATTTTCTATCGCCTGTCTGACGGCGGGAGACATTGCTTCGAGCTCGCGACAAATTTCGCGACGAATTCCACATGAAAATTTAAATCCGCATTTCGCTTCGCCCTTCTCAGACCAGCTTTCGCTACATTCTAGGATGCCTCAAGTGGAAGCAATTTCGCACGAGTTTCCACTAATCGATAACAGAAACAGGCGTAGCGCGCGCAATAGAGAGGCTTCCATGCAAACCTTGCCCTGGACCGGACGGTATCAGCGCAAATCTTTTGAAGCTAACATCAGTTAATTCACCTCACCTTTTATCACTAATCTTTCAACAGTCACTGGACACTGGACTTCCTCCAGATGACTGTAAGATTGCGCATGTAATGCCTTGCTTTAAATCTGAAGACAAACACTTCGCTAACAATTACCGTCCCATTTTTCTTACATCTATTTGCTGCAAACTACTTGAGCATATCATGTACAGTCAAATAATATCTCACATTGAATCTAATCAAGGACGTTTTGAAAAGCAACATGGCTTTTAGAAAAACCGATCCTGCAACAGCCAGTTGTTGGAGCTAGTAATCGATTTCCACAACTCCATCAAGGGTCATTTTTCATCTATGCAATTTTTATTGACTTTTCCAAAGCATTCGATCGCGTCCCTCACCAACGTCTACTAACAAAACTACGTAGCCTACAGTTACATGACAGAAGATTTATCTCGATTAAGGGCTTTCTAAACAACAGACTTCACAGTATTAAAAACGATCATTACGTATCTCACTACACGCATGTCAAGTGTAGAATCCCAGAAGGATATGTTTTGGAACACCCGCCGTGGTTGCTCAGTGGCTATGGTATTAGGCTGCTGAGCACGAGGTCGCGGGATCGAATCCCTGCCACGGCGGCCGCATTTCGATGGGGGCGAAATACGAAAACACCCGTGTACTTAGATTGAGGTGCACGTTAAAGAACCCCAGGTGGTCAAAATTTCAGGAGTCCTCCTCTACGGCGTGCCTCATAATCAGAAAGTGGTTTTGGCACGTAAAACCCAATAATTTAATTTTTTTTATGTTTTGGAACCACTGCTATTCTTAATTTACATAAACGATACATCTACTAACATAAAGTCTTCCATACGTCGTTTTACTTATGACTGCGTAATATATAAAGACATAGCAAACCAGAACGACACTTTAACCCTGTAATCCGACTTAACGACTCTATTACAATGGCAAAGCAAACGGCAGATGAAAATTAACATCGAGAAAACTAATCACATTAAATTTGGTCCCAGTCTCAATTGATTGCCTAACGGGTACCTAATTAACAATTGTGCAGTTGAAACAGTTTTTCCGAATAAATACTTGGGAGTTATATTCACTTGCAATCTAAAATGGGATGCACATGTAGACCTAATCACTAGCAAAGCTTTTAGAAAGCTTGGCGTTCTAGAACATCGCTTACGCATTGTTAATCCTCACACCAAACTTCAGGCATTTAATTCGCTAATTAAACCATCATTACAATGCACTTCTAACATCTGACATCCACATCAAACATACCTTAATAGCATGCTGTAATCAATTCGAAGAAAAGCTGCTAGATTCATCTTATCCTCATATTCTCGTTATCACAGTGTGTCATCCACAAAAATAACCCTTGGCATTTTAGATCTGGTTATACGCAGAAAATATTCACGATTATTCTTTTTTCATAGTGTTTATTACCGCGACAGTGGCTTTTCATGCAAATTCATTCATTCAGCAACCCGCATCTCCACCCGTGTTGACCATGAACTCGAAGTATACCCACCCTTCGCACGGACTAAAAAATATTTACACTCACCTTTAGTATTATCAATAAATGAGTGGAACGCCCTTCCGCTATTCATTGTCAACATTGAGGAATTATTTTCATTACAATCGGATTAAACTACCTAAATGAGCTAACCTGCCATCCCAGCTGATCTTTTCTAAACTACCCTGTTATCCTGTTTGAGCGTCCTGCTACCTTTGATCACTGTCATGTATTTGTTGCGTTATTCTAAATAGTGTTGTATCTCGATCTTCTGCTATTCCATTGTATAAACATTACGTCATGTTAGATGCACTGTATCTCTTTAATGCTGAAAACAGTGCTGTTCTTTATTTCGTGATGTCCTCTTCATGCTTATAACCCCCATTTGAAGTTACTTGTTCTTGTTATCCCCCCTTATTTAATGCCCAATTCTGGGCCCTTAAGGTAAATAAATGAAATGAAATGCACTGAAATTAACCGCGTGAAATTTTCTTGTCCAGACTGAGGAGGTCCACGTAGCTGTTCTTCAGACGAAGACGTCGAACCAGTATTTGGTGGCCTGTTTGGTAATGTGGTGACTCTTCATCACTTCGAAATGGCCGCACTCTTTGATGATCGCGCCCACTGAGTCATAGTTCTTGCGGATAAGCTGGTTCAACGAGTCATCTGCTATGCCCTAGAGGATGTGGCAATTCTTGTCGGTCTCGTTCATGTCTTTGTCAGCTTTACGACAGAGCGCGAGGACATCTTGAATATATGACACGCAAGAATCGTTTGGCATTTGAGCACGCCTCGACAGCTCCTTCTCTGCTGCCAGCTGATGGCCAAAGGCCTTTCCAAGGAGGTCTAGAAGATTCTGCTTGCAGACTTCCCAATTCATGTTGTGTTCGTGGGTGTCCTACCATGCTAGCGCAGTTTCTGGGGGGGTAGAATATCACATTCGTTAGCGTTAGCGTTGGGTCCCAGCGATTATTTTTGCTTAGACGCTCCCATCAGGAAATCCAGTCTTCAACGTCCATGCCATCGATGCCATTGAATGACCCTGGGTCTCGCGGCTGGGACAACACGACGGAGGTCAGAGTCTGCGGCATGGGAGCTGGGTGGTCCGTCATTGTGGCGCTTTGGCTGTCGATCATCGTGTCAGGGCTCACGCGGCGACCGCTGCGGAGCTGCCTGTTGGTACCCCGTACGTCCATCAAAATGTCGCGCGGTGGAGACAAGCACGAATGTTGTTTACGCAAGACGAATGCTGACGGCACCAGCTGACAGTAGAACATGGCGGCCGAAGCGCCCCAGCATGAAAATTTCTTCGTCATCGTCTCTTGCCTGCACGTCCTGTTCTGCATCGCGACAATATCAATAAGCTCCCGACATCCAGATCCAACTAGGTTTACAGTGAGCCTGTCAAACAAGAAAAAAGGGTGTAGTTGGCGAACTTATGACATCGGAAGGATAAGGTTGCAAGAAAAGGGAACAGCATGAAATTGGTGTGGACACATGACATAGAAAAAAGCAGTATGTATGCAGTGACAAGATAGACACGGAAATGTCATCAACAATATCGACAATGCAGTGAAGGCGGCAAAAGAATCACATTTGGAACTATACAGTTCCTAGAGCAGCCACGAACCTTTGAGTGGGAAGAGTGACAGACAGGAAAGAAAAGTTTCATGTGTAACTAGCGATCAGATAAGAAGGGCTTTGCAAGATATGGAAGAAAATTGAGATGACAAACTCGAATAACAGTCGACTTGATAAGGTGACATTGCACTCTTACAAAATTTCGCAACAGGATTGAAGATTGATGTCCAGAATACAGATCTAATGTTGAATAGCTTACCAAGACGACCAGAATTCATAATGGCCGTGTGCTTGTAGAACCTGAGCAATAGTATGTTTATCTAGGACAGTTACTCACCAGTGCCCTTATGATGAGAAAGAAATGTACAGAGAAAGAAAGTGTTGGAGCACATACGGCTGGCGTAACAAAATCACGTCCACCAGCTTACCTTTAGCTTATGAAAGAAAAGTGTGCATTGATTGCATTATACCGGCTCTGACATATGAGCATTGAGGTTGCAGATTAACAAGGTAGCTTGCGAAAAAGTTAAGGACCGTGCAACGAGAGATGAAAAAAAAATGTTGGGTACAGTTAAAAGGCAGAAAGACAGTTTTGTAGAATAAAGACCAAACGGGGGTAGCCGATCTCCTAGTTGTCATTAAGAGGAACAGATGAAGCTGGTCAGGCCACGTAATTTGTAGGGCAGATGGTCTATCAGGGCTACAGAATGGGTTACGTGAGAAGGTAAGTGCAATAGAAAACTGCGCCAAAGTGTTAGCACGATGAAATTCCCAATATTGCAGGCTTAAGACGCAGTTAGCTGGCCCAAGATAGGATTAATTGGAGTTTCCTAGGAGATGCGTTCGTACTGCCGTGGACATAAATGCGATGATAATGATGACGATGGTGACAGAACCACAACCTGGCTAACGTTAATCCAACGCCCTTCCCAATACGGCGTCTCCCCGAGGCCCGGTAATCGTTTTTGTCGTCGAACTCGGTGACTGAAGCAATCGCTTAAGAGCTTTAACGTCTGTTGGCGTTCCCCACATGGCGAACGAGGGCGCCCCGCGTACGCCTGTCACACGCAGGTACACGCAGTTCGTGGCAGACTGCAGGAACTGCCTGGAGGCCGAGGCGGGCGAGCCCGAGCGCAGGCAGCTGCGTCGCGACATGGCCGAGGCTCGACGCCACCTCATCTCTCAGATGCAGGACGACTTCCGCGGCGCCTGCGACTGCTTCAACGATTGGCGCGCGCGCTACCTGCAGCACGAGCTGCGGCGCTCGTGCACGGCGCTCTTTGACGGCGACCGCTTCTCGGTGCTGGCCTCGCTGCTGCGCTACGAGATCCTGGACTGCTTGCCGGACCTCGAGAAGCGCTCGGAGGAACGCGCCGCCGAGTTCTGGAAGGAGCTGGTCGAGCACCGGTGGCGCGACGTCGACGGCTTCTTCAAGGACGCCGAATAGCGCGGCTGAGCGAATATATTGTCCGTCGCACCGATTCGGCTTGAGTTTTTCTTTTTACTGTATGCTCGTTTAACGCTGCTGAGAATTGTCTGGGATAATTGCGCTACGCTCGTAGAATTCCTATCTTGATTTCCTGTAAGTATAGGAGACACGCAACGTGTTCTTTAACTCGTTTCTTTTAATTAAACAAATGGCCAGCGAAGTGCTGAAATGGTCTGATTCCTATGCTCTTTTTTTGTTACCACGACAGCCCTCCAATATGCATTTCCTTTCAGGTATAACTCTACAGATTCCACCCGTCACTATAAAAGCTGAATAAATCTTAAATTTTATTATTCAACTCAGCACTTCAAGTGCTGCCGGCTCAGAAAACGTCCTTGCAAAGGTGCTAAAATCTACGAGCGTAATTTTCAGCCACGTAATGCATGCTATATTTTCTGCTGCATCTATTTGTGAACGCACCATACCAGATGACTAGGAAAACCACTATGGAACTCTTGGTATTCAAATCAGCCGATTGCGGCAAGTCATGTAATTATCGTCCTATTTCGCTAACAATGCAGCGCATACCATCTTCTCGAGTACATCATTCATTCCCTGGTTTCTCCATGCCTCAATTATATTTTTTTTCTGCTACAAGTGTCAACACGCGTTTTTAGCGTTGTCTCGCTGCGAAACTCAGCTTTTCAACTTCATTACTACCTTTCACATAAATTTGAATTCGTTTTAATTTCTATCATATATTTACTTTCATCTGAACCGGTTATCTTTGGTTTATTTACCCGGCCGTTTTGTATTCACGAGCATACAGCGTAACATAAACACACAAGTAGACAGACACACCCCTTGCGTTAACGCTAAAATAACAATAGTATCGAGAGTTGTGAAGTGCAATCACAAAAGTGGTAACAAGAAAATTGTTTGAAGAGTGTTTCTTTCTTTTGTTATTCATTTTTCCTTACGCGGAAACAATGTTAGTTTTTCTAAAAAAAGTATGAGAACGTCTATTTTTCTTTATTTTGCTAAGGTGTGCTAAGAGCCAGCTCCTTGCACGTGTCACTTCAGTTTAGCACAGAATGCCTTGGACCATGCAATGCATAACGTTCGCACGTGCTCGAAGGCCCGACATAGACCCTTTAATGAGCGGGCCTGTGTCCGGCCTGCGCCGGCGGCCTCATTCCCGAGCCCGTCCCGGGCCAACGGCTTCGAGCCTAGGCCCGACCCGGGCTCGCCTAAAAACGCTTTGAATGCTTGTAGAACCTATGCAATAGTATGTTTATCTAGACAGTTGCTCACCAGTGCCCTCATGATGAGAAAGAAAGGGTTGAAGCACATACGGCTGGCGTAGCAACATCACGACGACCGGCTTACCTTTATCTTATGAAAGAAAAGTGTGCACTCTTTGCATTCTTCGGACGCTAACATATTGACACGTGTACTTATATTTATCGGGCGACAACGTTTCGCCGCCTAACAAATGTAATCGCACAGCGCGGGACGCGCCTGCATGTATCCGAAGTTTCTGGAAAGTTATCGATCCTGGGTGTCTGTTGTCGCCGAACCTTGTGTTATCTGATTTCATCGCGTGACGCGAATTGTGTAGAACTTTGTGGAAGGCACGCGGGTCCGAACGATTAGTCTGGAACATTCGACGACTGCTGTATAAAAACCGACGCGCTTGACCTGCTGATCAGATTTTCGACGATCGCCGAGCGTGTTCGCCGCTATCGTTGTGCTATAAGTGTAGCCTGTTTTGTGGGCACAGGTTCGCCCAATAAAAGTTAGTTTTGTCGTTCACAGTATTGCTACTGTGTTATTCGTCACCACCACGGGACATCTGGTGGAGGTGCTTTACGTTCATGTACCGGACGTCTCCGACAAGCCGTAATTCAAGCCCGGACCGCAAAGACAAGACCAGCGCCGTCCCGGAACATCGAGCAAGCCGCCGTCTTCAACAGCTGCCCCCGGAACACGGACCTCTACCTGAGAGCAAGAAGATTGTGTCCAAGGCAACTCCAATGGCAGCCCCAGCGTCCCCCATCGTGCTGCAGCAGCCCAGGGAACCACCGACGTTTCGCGGTTCCACATTTGAGGACCCGGAAAGCTGGCTGGAAACGTTTGAGAGAGTCGCTACGTTTAACACCTGGGCAAGCGACAAGCTGCGACATGTTTATTTCGCATTGGAGGACGCCGCCAGGACGTGGTTCGAGAATCGAGAAGCCACCTTGATGACGTGGGACCTGTTCCGAAGCGGCTTTCTGCAAACGTTTGCAAGCTTCGTGCGAAAAGAGCGAGCCCAAGCTCTACTGGAGACCAGAGCACAGCTGCCGAATGAAACGATCGCGATCTTCGCTGAAGAAATGAACCGTCTGTTCCGCCACGCCGTACCGGAAATGTCCGAGGAGAAGAAAGTCCGCCTGCTGATGCGTGGTGTAAAGGAGGAACTTTTCGGCGCAATGATACGAAGCCCACCGACGACCGTAGAAGAGTTCCTTCACGAGGCCACCAGCATTGAGAAGACACTCGAAATGCGGAACCGGCAATTCAGCCGTAGCACGAGCTCGACAAACTACGCCGGACTTCAGTCACTGGCCACCGACGACCTGCGCGAGACCATCAGGGCAGTCGTACGAGAGGAGCTTCAAAGGATCTTCCCTTCATCACAACCTCAAGCGGCCACAGTCACCGAAATTGTCAAAGAAGAAGTTCAGCGATCGCTCGGAGTTCCCGAGTTACAACCACAATCATCGCAGCCCCAGCCAGAAGCGATGACCTACGCCGCCGTCGCCCGCCGTCAAGGTCCCCCTCCACGACCGCGCCAGGGCCCTGCAACGCCGCAATTGCGTCGACCACCGCCGCCGCCGCCTGCGCGCCCACCGGTCGCCCAGCGCAGCTACCCGAGGAAGACAGACATTTGGCGAGCCCCCGACCACCGCCCGCTCTGCTATCACTGCGGAGAAGCCGGCCATGTGTATCGAGGATGCCCATACCGCGACTTGGGACTGAGAGGGTTCGCCGTCAACGCGCCGCGTCCACAGCTTGGAGAGCGCCCACGTGACATCGCCGACTACTTCACCGCTACTCAATGGAGCCCTCGACGACCGTCCCGTTCACCGTCCCCAGGCCGCTACCTGTCGCCGCAGCGCCGACCATACACCGGCCCAGCCAGGGGCCGCTCTGCGAGCCCATATCCGGAAAAATAAAAGCAGCAACCGATGGAGGTGCGGTTGCTGTTCGTCGAACTGACGAAGATCCTCCGCCGCCGACGAAAACGACGAAGAAACCATCTCGACGACCTAATGACGACACGCCGCCGTCCCGAAGAAGTCGGGAAGCCAAGACTACACCGACGAAAGACGACTTGACGACGCGACGTTCCAGCTTCAGTTCAACACGATGCATCCGTGATCCGACGCCAAGACCCAACTGCAACGCCAGACAAAGAACCACCGACCTCGACGTGCTTCTCGACGGCCA
This sequence comes from Dermacentor andersoni, assembly GCF_023375885.2. NCBI lineage: Eukaryota > Metazoa > Arthropoda > Arachnida > Ixodida > Ixodidae > Dermacentor > Dermacentor andersoni. The sequence goes on from NC_092818.1 coordinate 49,450,579, forward strand.
CGCAGTCACTGTCTTAGTCGACACAGGGGCCGATTACTCCGTAATGAGTGGACACATCGCCGCCCAGTTGAAGAAGGTTAAGACTGCATGGGAGGGTCCCCAATTTCGAACCGCTCGAGGACGCCTCATTACGCCGGCTGGAATCTGCACGGCAAGAATGACCGTTCATGACCGGACTTACCCTGCCAACTTCGTTATCCTCCAACAGTGTTCGTGAGACGTCATTCTCGGCATGGACTTCCTGAACCAAGACGGCGCAATCATTGACCTGAAGTCGAAGTCCATACCGCTGTCGGAAGATCGAGCGATACCGCTGGAGAGTTCTAGTAGTCACCATGCCTTAAGTGTGCTCGAAAGTCAAGTCAGCATCCCGCCTCGTTCCAGCATTGTCATATCCGTAGGCACCAAAACGCCTGCCGACGTAGAAGGCGTCCTCGAGGGTGACCAACGTCTACTGCTAGACCGTGAAATTTGCGTCGCAAGAGGGATCGCTCGACTGCACTGAGGGAAAACTGAAGTGTTGCTGACAAACTTCAGCCAGGAGTTCAAGCACATCAACAAGGGCACGACGATCGCGTACATCGAGGAAATTCTGGAAACCAGTAATGCATTTGTCCTCTCGGATTCCGCCGCACCTACCCCGACGACCATGGTTCCCGAACCAGACTACGACATTAATCCATGTCTCCCAGTGATTAAACAACAGCAGCTCTGAAGTCTGCTCCAACGATACAAAGGCTACTTTTCGACATCATCGAGGATTCGACAAACACCAGTCGCCAAGCATCGAATAATAACCGAGGAAAGCGCTCGACCGCTCCGCCAGAGCCCTTACCGTGTTTCGCCGCGAGAACGTGAAGCTATAAGACACCAAGTCGACGAAATGCTGCGCGACGATATCATCCAGCTGTCGAAACGCCCGTGCGCATCCCCTGTTGTCTTGGTGAAGAAAAAGGACGGCACCTTACGTTTCTCCGTCGATTATCGTCGACTGAACAAAATCACAAAGAAGGATGTATACCCCCTACCACGGATAGACGACGCATTAGATCGGCTCTGCAACGCAAAATACTTCTCGTCGATGGATCTCAAGTCTGGCTACTGGCAAATAGAAGTCGACGAGAGAGATCGCGAAAAGACCGCCTTCATCACGCCAGACGGCCTCTACGAGTTCAAGGTCATGCCATTCGGACTCTGCTCGGCGCCTGCAACATTCCAGCGCGTCATGGACAGGGTGTTAGCAGGATTGAAGTAGCAGACCTGTCTTGTTTACTTGGACGACGTCGTCGTCTTCGCCGAAAATTTCGACGATCACCTTAGGCGGCTTGCGACAGTACTAGAGGCCATCAAGTCATCAGGGCTCACTCTGAAGCCAGAAAAGTGCTGCTTCGCTTACGATGAGCTTCTGTTCCTAGGCCACGTCATCAGCAAGTCTGGAGTACGCCCCGATCCGCAGAAGACAGCTGCCATTGCAAAGTTCCCGCAGCCCATCGACAAGAAGGCAGTGCGTAGATTTCTTGGCATGTGTGCCTACTGCAGGCGATTTGTCAAGGACCTTTCACGTATCGCTGAGCCGCTGACAAAGCTAACTAAATGTGGCGTCGAGTTCAAGTGGGAAGCGTCGCAAGCCGACGCATTTCAAGAACTCAAACGACGCATGCAGTCGCCGCCCGTACTTGCGCACTTCGACGAGCACGCCGATACCGACATCCACACTAACGCCAGTAGCCTAGGCCTCGGTGCCGTGCTAGTCCAGAGAAAAGATGGTCATGAACACGTGATAGCTTACGCTAGCCGGTCGTTGTCAAATGCGGAAGGCAATTATTCTACAACCGAAAAGGAATGCCTTGCCATCGTTTTGGCTACAGCGAAATTTCGCCCGTACCTATATGGCAGGCCATTCAAAGTCGTCAGCGACCATCACGCTTTGTGTTGGCTAGCGAATTTAAAGGATCCTTCAGGACGGCTGGCGCGGTGGAGCCTAAGACTGCAAGAATATGATATCACTGTAACCTATAAGTCCGGAGGAAAACACTCTGATGCCGATTGCCTATCACGCGCCCCATTGACTCGCCGCCGCAAGATGACGAAGATGACGACGCCTTCCTCGGCATTTTAAGCGCAGAAGACTTCGCTGAACAGCAGCGAGCAGACCCGGAGTTGAAAAACCTCATCGAGTACTTGGAAGGGCACACCGACGTTGTCCCTAGGGCATTTAAGCGAGGATTATCTTCGTTCTCGCTTCAAAACAACCTACTCGTAAACAAGAACTTCTCACCAGTGCGTGCCAACTACCTTCTTGTTGTCCCGTCAGGACTGCGTCCAGAAGTATTGCACGCCCTACACGACGATCCAACCGCTGGGCACCTTGGATTCTCCCGGACGCTGTCGAGGGTACAGGAAAGGTATTATTGGCCGCGCCTGACCGCCGACGTCGCCCGCTATGTCAGAACATGCCGAGACTGTCAGCGACGTAAGACACCACCGACAAGACCAGCCGGATTACTACAGCCAATCAAGCCTCCTTGCCGACCATTCCAGCAGATCGGGATGGACTTGTTGGGACCCTTTCCGACGTCAACAACCGGAAATAAGTGGATCGTCGTGGCGACGGACTACCTCACCCGCTTCGCTGAAACTAAAGCACTGCCGAAAGGTAGCGCCGCCGAAGTAGCGAAATTCTTTGTCGAAAACATCCTGCTGCGACATGGCGCCCCAGAAGTCCTCATCACCGACAGAGGAACGGCCTTTACAGCGGAGCTCACCCAGGCCATTCTGCAATACAGTCAGACAAGGCACAGGAGGACAACTGCCTACCACCCACAGACGAATGGTCTTACGGAGCGGCTGAATAAGACCCTCGCCGACATGCTAGCAATGTACGTCGACGTCGAACACAAGACCTGCGATGCCGTCCTACCGTACGTAACATTCGCTTACAACACGGCGGTGCAAGAAACAACACAGATCACGCCGTTCAAGTTGGTTTACGGCAGGAACCCGACGACGACGCTCGACGCCATGCTGCCGCACGTAACTGACGAAGAGGATCTTGACGTCGCTACCTATCTCCAGCGCGCCGAAGAAGCCCGACAGCTCGCCCGCCTACGGATCAAAAACCAGCAGCGTACCGACAGCCGACACTACAACCTCCGACGACGCTTCGTCGAGTACCAGCCCGGCGACCGTGTTTGGGTGTGGACCCCGATACGCCGACGAGGACTGAGTGAGAAACTATTGCGACGCTATTTCGGACCCTACAAGGTCATCTGACGTATTGGCGCACTGGACTATGAGGTCGTGGCAGACGGCATGTCGCATTCACAGCGACGTCGCGCACGACCTGAAGTGGTCCACGTGGTGCGTTTTAAACCGTTTTACGGACGCTAACGAACTTTCCTTATTTATTACTTTCGTTTGTTTGCAGCATCGGGTCGATGCTCTTTAAGAGGGGGGTATTGACACGTGTACTTATCTTTATCGGGCGACCACGTTTCGCCACCTAACAAATGTAATCGCACAGCGCGGGAGGCGCCTGCATGTATCCGAAGTTTCTGGAAAGTTGTCGATGCTTCTACCCGGGTGTCTGTTGTCGCCGAACCTTGTGTTATCTGATTTCATCGCGTGACGCGAATGATGTAGAACTTTGTGGAAGGCACGCGGGTCCGAACGATTAGTCTGGAACATTCGACGACTGCTGTATAAAAACCGACGCGCTTGACCCGCTGATCAGATTTTCGACGATCGCCGAGCGTGTTCGCCGCTATCGTTGTGCTATAAGTGTAGCCTGTTTTGTGGGCACAGGTTCGCCCAATAAAAGTTAGTTTTGTCGTTCACAGTATTGCTACTGTGTTATTCAACGTCACCACCACGTGACAATATGAGGATTGAGGTTGCAGGTTAACAAGGTAGCTTGCGAGAAAGCTAAGGACAGCGCAACGAGAGATGAAAAATGTTTGGCGTACAGTTAAAAGGCAGGAAGACAGTTTTTTAGAATAAAGACCAAAAGGGGGTGTAGCGATCGCCTATTTGTCATTAAGAGCAACAGATGGAGCTGGTCAGGCCACTCAATTTGTAGGGCAGATGGTCTGTCAGGGCTACAGAATGGGTCCGCGCCGGGCCGACGAAAGCTCCCGCGCTTTCATGTTGGCCCGGACCCGTGCAGTGCTCTAGTATGCACCAACTAGCCCAATATTCCGTTCCTTTATGTTACAACTATTGGACGTTAAGCTGCCATCTATAATCATGTCAGTGGACGACACCGGATCACCGGACTAGGCTGTTCTTTCGGCTTGGACAAGTAAGCTGGCGGATTTTCTCCGTAGCCTTTGAATGGTGATTACTGCCAGGCGCATATGCTTCTCCCGGCGTTTCAGTTCAGATTGAGAAGTAATGATGAACCGGCAAATAGCACCCACATTTGTTCCGTTCCGCAATGTACCAATCATGCAATATATGAGCAAAAAATTGTGGTCGACAGAGCAGCGGATCGGAATGAAAGTGAGCGAGGAAAGGACTGTGTGCAACAAGTATGATTTTAGAGAGGAAGCATTTTTGGAGCCACATTGTTTGGTGTTATTTCATGTTGGAGCGCATCCAGTTTTTCTAATAAACTTTCCTGCGAGTTCATTTTGCTGATGTGTTGGAGATCCTGCTAGGGCACATAAGTATAAACGTTGTGTCTTCAAAAAATATGCTACATACACGGACCACAGTACAAAAAATGTAGCGCTAAAGCATTGCGCTTTCGCAAGCTCACCCCCATAACAAGCGCAAACACTATAATCTCGAAAATTTAGAAAGAGTGCCCTCTGGGACAGCTGATCGCCTTGTGGATATTTTCTTGTTTAGCAATAGTAAATATTTTCTTCTTTGACGCTCTTAGCATTGCACGACTAAACTGACGCAGAGAGCGATCTACGTTGTGCCTATTACAAGTAGCGTTTACCTTTGATTGCATATTGAATTTGAGTTACTTTATATCGCACTAACTTTATACACGCCCATACTGTAAAGCGCTTAACTTTCTTTTAAAAGCGAGGTTCCGACTCTTGCGCATTCAAGAGATATACATATTGAAAACAAATGTGCCGACCTTTACGGCATCGGTTGAATTGCAAACTTCAACATGCGTGCGTCCAAGTAAGGAAACTTTAACCGAATTAAGGCACTTGCATTCACTTTACTTCCGCAACATACATGACCAGTGGTAAACGTGGCGTTGCATTCGATCAGGCACCTCTTTGTTTCCTTAGGAGGATCAAGTACTGCGCTAAGCCACACTTAAGGCCCGCAAACCACCTGCTTAGCGATGCGGCCGTAATTCCCTTGGGCCCACCGACATCTGTATGCCCTCCACCTTGAACTTCTGCCGCACCATCTATAGGAGCTGGAAAGTTATGACAAGCTTCTATAGTGCTACGGGGGAGTTAAGTGACCCGACAAAAAGTATTCATCATCATCATCAGCCTAGTTACGCCCACTGCAGCGCAAAGGCCTCTCCCATACTTCTCCAACTACCCCGGTCATGTACTAATTGTGGCCATGTTGTCCCTGCAAACGTCTTAATGTCATCCGCCCACCTAACTTTCTGCCGCCCCCTACTACGCTTCCCTTCCCTTGGAATCCAGTCCGTAACCCTTAATGACCATCGGTTATCTTCCCTCCTCATTACATGTCCGGCCCATGTCCATTTCTTTTTCTTGATTTCAACTAAGATGTCATTTACCCGCGTTTGTTCCCTCACCCAATCTGCTCTTTTCTTATCCCTTAACGTTACACCTATCATTCTTCTTTCCATAGCTCGTTGCGTAGTCCTCAATTGCAGCAGGACCCTTTTCGTAAGCCTCCAGGTTTCTGCCCCGTACGTGAGTACTGGTAAGACACAGCTGTTATATACTTTTCTCTTGAGGGATAATGGCAACCTGCTGTTCATGATCTGAGAATGCCTGCCAAACGCACCCCAGCCCATTCTTATTCTTCTGGTTATTTCAGTCTCATGATCCGGATCCGTGGTCACTACCTGCCCTAAGTAGATGTATTCCCTTACCACTTCCAGTGCCTCGCTACCTATCGTAAACTGCTGCTCTCTTCCGAGACTGCTAAACATTACTTTAGTTTTCTGTAGATTAATTTTCAGATCCACCCTTCTGCTTTGCCTCTCCAGGTCAGTGAGCATGCAGTGCAATTGGTCTCCTGAGTTACTAAGCAAGGCAATATCATCAGCGAATCGCAAGTTGCTAAGGTATTCTCCATCAACTTCTATCCCCAATTCTTCCCACTCCAGGTCTCTGAATACCTCCTGTAAACATGCTGTGAATAGCATTGGAGATATCGTATCTCCCTGTCTGACGCCTTTCTTTATTGGGATTTTGTTGCTTTCTTTGTGGAGGATTACGGTGGCTGTGGAACCGCTATAGATATCTTCCAGTATCTTTACATATGGCTCATCTACACCCTGATTCCGTAGTGCCTTCATGACTGCTGAGGTTTCGACTGAATCAAATGCTTTTTCGTAATCAATGAAGGCTATATATAAGGGTTGGTTATATTCCGCACATTTCTCCATCACCTGATTGATAGTGTGATTATGGTCTATTGTTGAGTAGCCTTTACGGAATCCTGCCTGGTCCTTTGGTTGACAGAAGTCTAAGGTATTCCTGATTCTATTTGCGATTACCTTAGTAAGTACTTTGTAGACAACGGACAGTAACCTGATCGGTCTATAATTTTTCAAGTCTTTGGCGTCCCCTTTCTTATGGATTAGGATTATGTTAACGTTCTTCCAAGATTCCGGTACGTTCGAGGTCATGAGGCATTGTGTATATAGGGCGGCCAATCTTTCCAGGACAGTGTTCCCACCATCCTTCAACAAATCTGCTGTTACCTGATCCTCCCCAGCTGCCTTCCCCCTTTTCATAGCTCCCAAGGCGTTCTTTACCTCTTCCGGTGTTACTTGTGGGATTTCAAGTTCCTCTAGACTATTCTCTCTCACCTTATTGTCGTGGGTGTTACTGGTACTGTATAAGTCTCTATAAAACTCTTCAGCCACTTGAACTATCTCATCCATATTAGTAACGATATTGCCGGCTTTGTCTCTTAACGCACACATCTGATTCTTGCCTATTCCTAGTTTCTTCTTCACTGTTTTTAGGCTTCCTCCGTTCCTGAGAGCCTGTTCAATTCTATCCATATTATAGTTCCTTATGCCCGCTGTCTTACGCTTGTTGATTAACTTAGAAAGTTCTGCCGGTTCTATTCTAGCTGTAAGGTTAGAGGCTTTCATACATTGGCGTTTCTTGATCAGATCTTTCGTCTCCTGCGATAGCTTCCTGGTTTCCTGTTTAACGGCGTTACCACCTACTTCTATTGCGCACTCCTTAATGATGCCCATAAGATTGTCGTTCATTGCTTCAACACTATGGTCCTCTTCCTGGGTTAAAGCCGAATACCTGTTCTGTAGCTTGATCCGGAATTTCTCTAGTTTCCCTCTTACCGCTAACTCATTCATTGGCTTCTTATGTACCAGTTTTTTCCGTTCCCTCCTCAAGTCAAGGCTACTTCGAGTTCTTACCATCCTATGGTCACTGCAGCGCACCTTGCCGAGCACGTCTACATCTTGTATGATGCCAGGGTTCGCGCAGAGTATGAAGTCGATTTCATTTCTAGTCTCACCGTTCGGGCTCCTCCACGTCCACTTTCGGCTAACCCGCTTGCGGAAAACGGTATTCATTATCCGCATATTATTCTGTTCTGCAAACTCTACTAATAACTCTCCTCTGCTATTGCTAGAGCCTATGCCATATTCCCCCACTGACTTGTCTCCGGCCTGCTTCTTGCCTACCCTGGCATTGAAATCGCCCATCAGTATACTGTATTTTGTTTTTAGCATCGCGGTAATACGTTACTTTATTTATGGATGCGCTGTTCTTATCCGACTCCCCTCAGTGGGCGAGTTCCACTGTTCGGGTCATAACCATTATCACTTGCGGCAAATCTTGCTCTCACTGTCTCTGTCGCTAGGTTGCATGAGTTGTAAATGAAAGAAGCGGCCCAGGCAGTGGCTTGAAGATGGCTTAGCATGTCTGTTGTGCCTCATAGGCTTCATGAAACCTACGCACAATGAACTTCATGCCGCGACTTGGCGTACTGCATAACATTTCTACTGTGCCATGGGGAAATAGAAGTTCAATGTGAGCATTAGTAGGCCAGCAGCTCTTTATTAAGAAGGCCAAGCAATCACGAAAATATTATTTTAGGATTGCTTCAAGAGACAGCACATTTTCTCGTTCACGCACGAAAAATATTTTTTTGTTTTGCTACAGATTTTACGTGGACAAACTGATGCGAGACGCCGTTGAGGCACTGCATCCTGTTTCGTTTGCTTCATTTCCTCTGACACGGCACACGTTCAAGCAATGTTGGCGATTGAAATTCTCCAATATTGGACTGACTGGAATAGGCTATTGCCATTTCTTTATGGCATGGCTGGAGCACTGGATAACGCAGTCGTGGAAGACATGTTTGGGGTCTTCTGCAAAACTTCCCGATATTGCTGGTGCATTGTGTCCAGACATAGATCACAGTGCTCATGGAGTAGTATAGGATTTACACGCGCAAAATTTCTCACCGTAGTAATAATTTCTTATATAGCGAAAAAACAAGTTCAAGCCTCGCTTCCTTCGGAATTGTTATCGCTCGTGTGGGTCAAATCACAGCTGTTCTCTGCTTGTATTGCACCTTCGCTCAGCGCTACTCTTATTTGGCGATTTCAATTTTTCCCCAATAACGTGGAACGATCTCGCCCTCACGGCGTCAAAACGTTCCATCGATAGCGATTTTCTTACCACTTGCCTCACTTCTAATCTATCTGAGCTTGACATGAAGACTACAAGAGAAAGCGCACATTCACCCAGCATACTAGACCTCGTGCTCACAACCCATCCCGATCACATTCCACCACTCACGCACTTACCTGGTCTCAGTGATCACGCAGCCCACTTGAAAAATACAACAGGAAATTTCAGTCTGTCGTATTTTCGGATGTTGTTTCTGTCGTTCTGTTGTCTGAAGGGTGACGTCCTATAGTGTGACTTCCTGTAGTCGAAAGTTATGTAGTTCTTGATAAATATTTAATTAAAAATTGACAGAGACCTCTTTAAGGCTATGTAAATTTGTTAGTAGTAAAAAAGAAAAATAAGTAAAAAAATTTCCCCACCAGGGATTGGAACTAGGGACCTGAGGATCGCGAGGCCAGCGTGTTACCACTGCACCACGCCGAACTTTTCTTTTATTACATGGAAAACAAAACTGAAAGTGTATTACAACGTTGACACAACTACATACTTAAAACTCTGTCAAACACACACATGCATCCAACAAGTGCATCCAGTCTGGCGGAGGGTCCTGCACAGCGTACACACTTCTTACATAGGCAGCACTTTCCCGCAAGAAGGATTTTGTAGATCGCGGGCTTATGGCATGGCGATCACACAGTCTACTTCTCCACAGGCTATATAAGCCAAGTACTATGAACATGTCATAGGGAGGACCACCCGTAACCTTAAACGGCAGAAACCTAATTGAAAATTGAGTCATGTCAATGTATTTAATAAGCGTCCGTTGGATAATGTCCCGAAAAACTACAGCATCCCTACAGTCTATGAAGCAGTGATCCATGGTTCCGGGACGTAGACAGAGCCGACAGTTTGTTGACCACGGCACAAAGCAACCCTTCGAATTTAACCAAGTTTTAACAGGGAGTGTTTCTGAATGTAATTTTAAGAAAAATGCTTTTTACCCCAGGAGGTACACACATTTTTCGGACGCGCTTAAGTACATCCTGAAAAAGTCGCCCTAAATAAGGTGCACGGACAAAGGACCTGGGAAAATAGAGTCAACCAGTGCCGCAGAAATTGCTTTTCGACTGGCAGTGAACACGTACTCCAGGCTGAATCTAACTTTCAAGAAAATAAATATGTCAACAACTTCCTTGAGAAAGCCCCGAGGAGCCTGTGGGACATCTTTGACATTTGATGATACTACTATATCAGGAACATAATGAACTAAACGGAGTTGCATCATTTCACGCAAAAACGGATGGTCACTGTCTCGAAAGAAAAACAGGCGAGAAACAATTTGCCTGACAAAGAGGTGTACTAATCCTAGACCACCACGTTCAAGGAGGAGGAACAGATTGTCGCGCCGTATCTATTCGCAGCTCTAACTCCAAATAAATGTTGCAAATACTCGATGCAGTGCATGAAGGCGAAGTCGTGAGCAGTGCAGTACTTGCAGCACATACATAAGACGGGAAGCTAAGAACACGTTGCACCCTTCAGCACGAATGAACATTGACAAATTCTGCCGTCGCCATGAATTCACCTTAAGTTCAATTTTGCCAACTTCTCCCGACCAATGAGCGTTGCTATTTCTATACTGTGAGAGAGGCACACCTAAATAACGCAGATCCTCTTTCCATTGAATGCCTGCGTAAGGTGATGGCAGTGTGGCCCATAATCTAAACCAAGAACCTCAACTTTTTTCAAGGTTAACGCTTGCACCAGACGCCGCACAAAAGTGTTCTGTAAGTGCAAGAGCCGCCTTTACACTCTTTTTATGGGTACAAAAAAAAAAAGGCCACGTCGTCTGCATACACAAGAACCCGAACCTCATTAGTCAGTAATTTAAACCAGTGGAAATTCGGTTCTTTAAGAATGCTCATACAAAGTTGCTCTAAATACAAGCAGAACAGAAGCGGTGACAAAGGGCATCTTTGTCGTACTGATGATAAAAGCCTAATCGGATCGGAGAGAGAGCCATTCACTATCAGTCTCGTTGATCCATTAGCATAACATATCCTGACACCTCTAAGGAGCAGAGATCCGGTATTTATATGCTCTAGTACAGTAAACAGGAATGAGTGATTCACCCTGTCGAACGCCTTAGCCAGATCTAGCTGCACCATTGCCACCTGTCCAATCCCCTCAGCTACACACTCTAGCACCGATCTCGCAACATGAATGTTCGTCTGAATGGACTGGCCCCTGATGCCACATGTTTGATGATCACCGACCACAGATCTTATTACAACTTGCAAACGGTTAGCTAATACCTTAGCAAAAATTTTATAATCCACATTGCATAAGAAGATAGGCCGATATCCGTCAACTTTTTTGCAATTTAGTCTCGTCATCGCTTTTGGGTATAAGCACGGTGTGTCCTTCGTACATTGTGGTGGTTAGGTACCCTGCTTCGAAGGCCTCTCGGTACACCTGAAGTAATAATGGCGATAAGAGGGAACGAAAACACTGATAAAATTCGGCAGTAAGGCCATCCGGGCCGGGCGTCTTGCCCTTCGCTAATCAATCGATGATGCAGTTACCTCATTAATATCAATATTTTCATTTCTATAATCGTAATCATCCTGATTGAACTGGGGCAGCAACGATACAATTTTTTTGGCAGCATCTGTATCCAATGGCTTATGGTCTCGAAATAGTTTTTGATAATGCTCAAAAAATGTTTTAGTTAATAAAGCAGGCGCATTAACAATGATTCCACCATACTATCTATATCTAGTATTTGTTTAGACAGCGCGTGTCGCAGCTCATCACCAAGGGCCCTGCTGCAAGGCTGTTCTTCCAGGAAATGCTGCTCTCGCCCACGCACTAGTGCACCTTTGTTTTTTTCTGCGTTCAAAGTTAGTAACTGTTCCTTGACCTTATGAATATCATCAATATATTGACCCGGATGTAGGCATTCAAGCTCATGCGATTCACTCAAAAGTCTATACAATGCTTTGTAATTATTCTTTTTTTCAAAGGCTAATATTGATGATTCTTCGATGGCTATCTTTTTAGCTTCCTGTTTGAATAATTCCCACAAAGCAAAGAGTGGCAAGTCCTTGCGGCATGACACATGAGCTATAAGCTCAGCAACTCGATTTAAGAAACACTCACGAGAAAGTAACTGGTTATTTAACTTCCACAGCTCCCAGTACATACGCCGACTTTGGTAACGACGGCTGCCAAACGATGCTGACACTAGGCAATGGTCACTAAAGAATATAGGGCGCACAGTGTAACCATAAATAAGAGGCAGCGCGCTAGGTGAAACATACATTCGGTCAAGCCTTGCATGCGAGGTACCCTGGAAGTGTGTATTTCGACATCCCGCCTTTTCATTTTCCCCAATGTCCACAAGCTGACAATCACATATCAGGCGTTGCAAAGCATCACTACTTGGATCGTGTCTCAGCTTCAGTGACGTACGATCTTGCGCGTTACATACGCAATTAAAGTCTCCGAAGAGGACCAATGCACGATCAGTACAAAGCTGATGTTCTAGAGATAAGAAGAAACACTCGCGTTCACGTAACTTGTTCGCGGCATAAACACACACAAATCAAACTCGTGCCACTGATATCAATATCGCAACCGATGAGGCGCCCTTCCCTATCTGTGAACAAATGTAGCAAATCACATTGCAAATGTTTGCTAACAAATAACATACAACCTGTGGAAACGCCTACTGCATGGCTTACATAAACATTATAGTCAGATAGGAATGGAGATAGAGCTACTTCTGTGTTTTTGTCGGATTCAATCATTGTTTCTTGAATAGCAGCAATATCTAATCTTCTATTGCGTAACAAATGAAGAAGCTGTACATGTCGTCGCTTACTTCGTAAGCCACGGACATTTAAAGTGCCAAAATGGAAGGGAAGAGCGCCCGCCATGATTACCTATGTGGGTGCCGCGTTTAAACGCTGCTCCAGAGGTGCACCACTCCCTTCTTGATGAGGTGATGCACTATGGACCTTTTGGTGCACGTTAACACAAAGGACATCTGCAGGAGTAGGTGTTCCCCGGAGCGGTTTTGTAAACTTTGACACTTTGAGAACGCGAGCCTCCTTTCCCGAGGGCGACAGATTGTCAGATGGCGCTGGACGCTTCTTAGCGGCCTCGCACATCAATCCAGATTCTACTGACGGTGAGTGATCTTGAACTGGTGGCGATTCTGCCCATGGCACAGTCGGTTCTTCGTCAGGCGCCTTAGTCTCATCCTCGTTCGCAGGCTTCTGGCTGAGGCTAATTTCAGCCGATGACGGCTTAATCTGATCTTGTCGATGAGTCTCAGGGAGTGTTTCACCAGTTGCATCCACAACTTCGCTCACCTCCATTAGATGATCGGTAATGGTATCATCCTCAGCTGGTCGATTTCCACGAAGCTTGTCGGCGCAGGTTCCGACGCATGCATCTGCTGGGTGACCGTAGCGGTGACAGTTACTGCAGCGCGGTGTTCTACATTGTCGCCGGATATGCCCAACTCCGTTGCACCGGAGGCAAAGTGGTGGTCGGCCAGGAACCAAGACAAGGCACTGGTGGCCGTATATGCTCAATAGATGTGGCAGATTACTGGCAGAAACCCCATCTTTCAATGTGAACGCCACGTCTCCATTAGTCATTTGCCAGCCCTCCATGCCGTCACACCGCCACATTTCTCTCGTGATGGACTGCACTGTACCATATGGCTCAAGCGCTTCAACAATCCGTCTCTGTTCGACGTGTGGCGGAAGCCAAAGGAGCTTCATCTTGATATTTTTGCATTCCGGGTCTATGACAAGGCACTTCAGGCCCTTCACCAGCAACTCGCCTAGGTCGACAAGTTTCTGTTTCGTGATGCTGTTGACACATGTGACTAACCACAAATGACTCATCTGGTATTGACCATTGCCGAGGATATCAGTTGCATTTAGCACTGAAAGGAGTGCATCGCGAAAGTCGGGGGCCCGATGCGGCCACCCTGCCAGGTCAGCATGCAGGAAAACTGAATTGAGAACGGTATTGCCAGCCGCTGGACGAGGGAGAGCGACTTTATAATTACCGGAATCAGTAGTTGACAGTGGGTGTGATCCTCGGCCGAGGGCCGATGCACTGTTTCCAGCAGAGCTTATCACAAACGTGGCCGTTCGAACAAGGCTCTTCGAACATGTCCCTATGCGTACATTTTGGCTATGTCAACAGTAAGAATCTTTGTCTGCGTTGATGTTTACATTTGCATTTTAAGAGCCAAGATGTGCTTTCACTCCACCGCGTCAACTGCCGCATCTCTAGAAGAGCGAAAGTGTTGTTACCATTGAAAGCTACATCGTGGAGAGCTAGAACATCTATTTTGCTGTACGATACCCGTATTAAATACGAAATTCATAAATAGACAACGGTGACCGGAGGCACTGTTATGGTTGTTACTGCTAATTTTGACAGTTGTCTCTCGCTCTTCGCACTTTTGAGAGCGCATATAATTGGTGTGTTCAATGCAATATAGCCACATAAACACTCGTGGATTAGTGTTCATTCTGACAGCATACTGGCTTCTCACGGCAGCGCTGCACCAGAATAATGAGATCCGAGCGAGACAGATTTTCACGCAACTTTGTGGAACAACCAAAAACTTCTCTTTCGCTTCGCCAACGCCTGTGTAATATTTCTGGGAAATTAACTAATGTGTCAGTGTAACGGCACACGTAAGTCCGCAGGCCTGTGTGCAACATCTTACCAAATAAAACAAAACGGATACGCAGCTATTCTCGCAAATTGTATGATTTTGATCAGCGGCCGATATTGAGGAAGCCAATAGGGCATTGCTGGTGCCTAGTCATCATGGCACAATTATAACAATTAGCCACGTCGACTTTAATGCCGGTGTCGGTGCTATCGGCATTGCCGGCTTCAGAGAAACACGATTCAATACCACGCAAGAGAAAAGTACAGTGTACCCCACCAATGCGAAACTGACATACAATTTGAAAGCGTCGCGACGGAGAGTGCTTCTGTGGCGGTGTCTGAACTTATGTCGCTGCGACAGAAAGTGCCAGATTTCTAACGCCACGAATGAAAATGTGTAGTCCCGACAGAGAGTTCCTGTTGCGACGTCAGAATCGCTGTTGCGATGGAAAGTTGTTGTTGCGACTTGATAAACTCTTGTTATCGCGACAGAACGTTTCTGTTGCGACTTCAGAACTCTCGGTCTTAGTGACAGAAAGCTTCTGTTGCGAAATCAGAATTTCTGTCATAACGTCAGAAATGTCTGTCGCAACTACAGAAACGTCAGGAGCTTCTGTCGTACAACAGAAATTTCTGTAGTCGCGACAGCAGTTCCTGTTGTCTTTTTCAACTGGGAGTACCTCACGGTACATTCTTGTGACCCAAGACGCATTAAAAGGCAAAGACGTTCACACTATATGATAAAGGTGACTATGGCACCCTTAAGAAAGAATAAAACGAGTTTTCTAAAGCTTTTATCAGTGACATTTCTCAACGTTGAGTCGAGTGGAACTGGTCCCTGTACAAAAATTAAACAAAAGAATTTGTTGATTTATACGTTCCCACCATCACCGTAACAGAACATTCAGCTTCACCGTGGTTTAACAACGCGTGAAAGCGCCTAAAAATAAATAACAGACTATTTCGTTCGGCAAAACAATCTAACAGACTTTCCGCATGGAGTAGGTATCACATCACTGAAAAGGAACTCGACTATCTTGACGCCTAAACTAAACATTCCTTGCTATCATACATATTGCCGGCTATGCTACAAAACTATAGTAAATAACTCTGGCAAGTTATCAACCCTAAACCTTGTCCGCCTGTATCACTCAGTGATGACCTCAACTTTCCCGTGCGAAACGAGGACGTCGCTGAAATACTAAACTCTACCTTCTCTTCAGTGTTTACTGAGGAGCCTGTAGATGATCTGCCAGATTATCCCTACTCTGATCACCATGAGATACCTGGCATAACATTTGAAGCTAACGCAATAATAAGACTGCTTGAGCGCCTAAAACTAACATCGTCAGCTGGAATCGATTGCATTAATGCAAAGATCCTGAAAAATACAAACATTGCGATGCTCTTTTAGAGCAGGTTTTCCAACAATCCCTCCTGACCGGCATTCATCATGACTGGAAGGTTGGCAAAATAATTCCTATGCACAAAAACGGCCTCAAAACATCGCGAAAAAGCTATCGCCCCATATCGATTATAAGTGCCCCTTAAAAAATAATGGCCACATAATTTATTCACGCATTATGAAATTTCCATCTGCAAATCTTTTCATTCCTGTCAACATAGATTTCTAAAAGATAGCTTATGCTCTAAACAAGGGCCCTATAACGTAAAACTATTCCAATGTGTTTTTATTCCATTCTCCTGATGTCAAATTTGCGTAACCGCCGACGCAAGCATCGGGCGGTCACCCCCAAGGTTGTCTGAACAGACCAATGAACCGCTCTCCTCGTTCATAGGAAGTCACTTTTGTTTGCTTGAAAAACGAATAATATTGCCTACACTGAGCGGCTTGCTTATGTAATTGGCTGACAAGAGGCGAGGAGCACGCTCAAGTGGAGAGGAATTTGATGGGGCCGACCCAATGCACTCAAAATCACTAACCGGATCAATAGAGTGGTGCCGGCGTCTGTGATTGGTCCGCTTTCCCTTACTTAGCTTGTGGTGGCTGGTCAAAAATCGCGCCGGCATGCAACGAAAGCTTAAGAATGATGCTGAAACGGATCTTCAGCAAAGAAGAGTTGGCAGAACGACGTCGTAAACGTGCCGAAAGTGCTCGAAAACGTTACACGGCCAAGCAAGAAAGCTTTATTATACGCAGTTCTTTTCGGCATATTAATGCATCTTTAACGCGTAGACCTCACTTTGACGGGGTGGGTTTTTGAGGTTTTGTTACGTCGCGTGACAGGCAGGCGAAGAAGGTGCAGCCCGAAAACTTGTGACCAATAGCTGAGGGCTAATGGCAAAAAGGCGTCGAATCAGAAATACCTCTTTTTCTTTCGTCCGGTGAAATCATGCATAATAAGTGTGTACACGTCATATCAGATGGAGAGCTATCACTGTTTTCGTGACGTCCGGTGACGGACCCATGAAGTGGTTGTGGTCCAAAAAAGTTTTTGACCAATCGTGGTGGGCTGATTGCAGAATTGGAATAGAAAAGTTTGGAATAGTTTTACGTTACAGCGCCCCAACTATAGTCGGATACAACTTTAGAAAAACGGGGAGGCCCCGCCCAGATGACCGAAGCGTGACAGCCGATTGCCTCCGCGACTAAAATAATCCCGCTCAAAAATCGTGCTTCTGAAACGCGCAATTTTCGGTATAAACAAAGACTTTTGTCTTTTGATGACTAGTTTGGTAGAGCTCTCATGTGCTACAGCACATGCCGGATCGCGACAAAAAAATAATGCCGTGCCTTCCACAACGCTGCCAATCGTCTGCATTTTAGCTTCATTGCAAGTGACAAAAGTAGAAAGAGCAGCTCTGCATGGATTTTGCGCTTGTTTACATGTACACGGCGCATTTACTACTCCTTCTCCGAGCTTAAAATGAATCAGTTGCTATTGACCCTGGGGCGTGAATACTCGAGGTAGGAAAGCTACAAAACTGCTTCATTCATCGTTTTCAATATATACTCTTGGTGTTAAATAGCTTAAAATTTATATTTTTTGGTTTTGTGGTTTCACAAATTTTTTCTTTCTCACTTTTTTTTGCGAGCCTGCAATCTCGCCAGTTCGCGCAAGCCATTCCGTGCGAGTTTTCCAAGATGGAGCCCAACGAGGTGACATCGGAATGCGATCCTTTGTTGCCAAACGAGCCTTGTGTCGCCTCGATGTCCACATCACCAGGGAACCTCGACAAAAACAAGAGTGGCCAGATCGTGAACAGCGATTCACGCAACATGATCCTCCACTGCTAAACGTATTGGCGTAACAGGGAGCCTGGGCACAGCGTGGACGCCACGACCAAGTTTGTCGCCGAGATGCTCGGTGTCAGTGAAAGCACAGTGTTCAAAGTAAGGAGGGAGGGCACAGCGTCGCATATTTCGGGTGGCAAACTGTCAACGCCCTCGCGAAAGCACTCACGAAATGTGGAGAAAAGACGCAGCACGAAGTATGACAGCTTCACGATGTGCGTGCTTAGGTCACTGAGGCCATGTGTGCACGATTTCTTTCGCCGCAACGAGGTACCGACGATCGAGAAGATAACTAACGAGTTCTCGAAGCGTATGGATCTCCCATCGCTGAAGTGGTGTACTGTGCGTGGTCTGCTTGTCGAGATCGGATTAAAGCACTAGAAGAGAAGCCGCAATTCGCTGCTTATCGACCGGGATGACATCGCTGAATGGCGGAATCACTACCTTCGTGACGTGGAGCGCTACCGGGTGGAAGGCCGAAAGATTTTTTTTCCTGGACGAGACATGGGTACCGGCGGGACACACTCGGTCGATCGTGTGGACATACACCGTGGTGCAGAAGTGCGGACGCCTATGTGCTCGAGCAAATAGCCTGTCGACGGATCTGAAACAACCTTCTGGGAAAGGCCAACGCCTGATTGTGACACACATCGGCAGCGAGGATGGCTTCATCGACGGGGGTTTAGATATATTCCGAGGCCAAAAGACTGACGACTACCATGAAGACATGAACGGCAATCCCTTCGAGAGATGGTTTAATGACGTTCTGCAGAAGTTGCCTGCTGGTAGCGTCATTGTTTTGGACAATGCACCTTACCATTCCCGGCGAGAAGAGAAATTACCGACGACAGCTTGGAAGAAGGAAAAACTACAGGAGTGGCTCAAAAGCAAAAACATCACCTACAGCGAAAGGATTGTTAAAAAGCAGCTGCTTGAGTTGGTAGCATCTGTAAAGCCGCGCTTTCTTAGCTACATCGTAGAAAATGCAGCTGAAAGGGCCGGTTGCATTGTACTCAGGCTCCCACCGTACCACTACGAATTTAATTCTATTGAGCTCGTGTGGGCAAAGGTGAAAAATGGCATCGCTGCGGACAACAGAGATTTCAAGCTGTCCATGGTCGAAGACGTCTTGAGGGAAAAAATCAAGCACGTAACGGCGGAATACTGGAGGAAGAACATTCACCACGTGATGGATCGGGAGGCAAAGTTCAGGCTTGATACGTCTGGGAGTGACCACATCCAACCCATCGTCATCCAACTGGGTGAAGATGACAGTGAAGAAAGCGATTCCGACTGCGAGCTCTCCGGCATTGAGCCACTCGATGAAGCTAACAGCTTCTGAAGGAACAGCCTTTATTAGGGCTACCAAAATTTTGCCGGTGGGTTCGCAGCAGCCAAGCATTCCCCTGTGACCTCTCAACTAAATAAGCGGTTCATTTGGTGACATATTCATTTTAATAGAAGCGCAATTCTGAAAAACAAGCGTCCTGCACAGATCGGGCTCAATATATAAGTATTGGCATGGAAACGTGCTGAAATTCTGGAAAATCTGAATGCAAATACAATTGTTAACCCTGAATAAATATGTGGGGCCCAAAATGCTCGTTCGGGCAGCCACTATCCAGCTTCACACGAAAAAGCAGCAGTCAACGTGAAATGGACAGCCACTCTTAGAAGCCTGCACGCCAAAGCACATTCATGGCTTTGTATTGTTTATTTTGGTTATCTGGCCCAGGCAAGTAATGCGAATAAGACAACAAATGTCAAGCATCATTAGCTTAGTGAGGCCCAAAATGCTTATTCGGGTAGCCATTCATAGCAGTAGTCAAGGGCACGCTTGAACGGCATCATTAGCACACTGCACGTCAAAGCGCAGTCATGCCGTCGCCACTGTTGGTGAAACGGCAGCAATCAACGCGAAAATGACAGCCACTGTTGGCAGCTTGCATGAAAAAGCACATTCATGTGGGGGTATTGTTTATCTTGGTTATCTGGCCCAAGCAAGTAAGGCGAATAAGACAATTATCAAGCATCATTAGCTTAGTGAGGCCTAAAATACTCATTCGGGTAGCTATTCATCGCAGTAGCCGAGGGCACGCTTGAAAGGCACCGTTTGCAGTCTGCACATCAAATCACAGTCATGTCGCAGCCATTGTTGTATTTATTTTTCTGACCGGGCAAATAACACGAATGTAAGCACAATTTTTCACCCTGAATAGCTCTGTGAGCATTGTTTGTACTAAAAAATGGTGAGTAAAGTTGATTGTGTTTTATTGAGGCAATTATATCATTCACAAGCCATCGGCATAGCGATCGACGGCCAGGTTCATACAATGACAATGGTGAAGTAATAAATGGTGAAAGTTGCAAAAGCTCTCAGTGCACTGCTTTGCTGCACTCCTTAACTGAAAAAGTGTTTGCAACGATGAAAGCGTCAGACAGGAAATGACATGCCACTTCACAATGTTATTCATGTTAAAAATTTTTACCATCATATGTGATGGGCAGCGAAACCGTCTGTTTACTAAGGCTGAAAGCATGAAAAATGCACCAGCATAGCAAGGTGTTGTTTCGCAATATGCAGCCTTTCATGTGCACCTCTGGCGAGCTGCCACATGCACTGATGCATAAACATGAACAGAGGTAAGAGGCAATGTTACTGTGCAACCCACATGACGCTTTTAAGAAAATGTATCTGTCAACCTTTCTGTTTTCATAGGCGATCAAAATTTGTTTTGATCAAGTTGGTTAATCACACTTCGGCAACAATACTAGAAGCGAGGGCACAAACCACAGCGAGTAGGCAGATTCAGAAGACGAGGTAGACCAGTGAGAAAGGTTTTAATGAGATGGAAGAGGCCATCCCTGCAGTCTACAGGACTTATTGCTTTGAATGATATTGGTTAATGAAAATGTGTAAAAACACTTTCCTGGAAGAAAACTAGCGAAAACGAATGCTAACATAAAATAAAAGGATAGAAATAGTGCCAACGCAAACACGCATGGAAGCAGGCACGTATTCACACACAAGTGCAAGAACTAAGAAAATCTGAAATATAAAGAAATGTTGGAAATAAAACAAATTAGACAAACGCAAGCAAACATACGCACATTTACAAACAGACGCGGTTAGAGGTATTATAGGAGCGGGTTCACAAGCTGCTGTGCCTACCTTCTCATATGCTTTTTTTACAGGTCTCTTAACACTGTCTTGGGAATTATTATTTGCAACATATCACGAGGATCGAAAAGCTGCGCAAAGCTGTGTTGTGGGAAACCATATCGAGCTTACGAAAAGGGTTCTACTTAAGTTGAGGACGACGCAACGAGCTATGGAAAGAAGAATGATAGGTTTAATGTTAAGGGATAAGAAAAGAGCAGATTCGGTGAGGGAACAAACGCGAGTTAATGATATCTTAGTTGAAATCAAGAAAAAGAAATGGGCATGGGCAGGACACGTAATGAGGAGGGAAGATAACCGATGGTCATTAAGAGTTACAGAATGGATTCCAAGGGAAGGGAAGCGTAGCAGAGGGCGGCAGAAAGTTAGGTGGGTGGATGAGATTAAGAAGTTTGCGGAGACAACATGGCCACAATTAGTACATGACCGGGGTAGTTGGAGTAGTATGGGAGAGGCCTTTGCCCTGCAGCGGGCGTAACCAGGATGATGATGATGATGATGATGATATCGAGCTCTGGCAACACAACTTATGCGTGACTGTGCCACAGCGCGCATTCTACAGCTTGCTCGCGCGGTGAGCACTGGTGGAAAGCAATAAATCGACGGTGCTACACAACGATCGAACACCGCCGTTAGACGCTTGGCTATGTCACTGCTGACAACGATCGTTCACGCTAAGTTGACAGCGGCAAATGTTTGCGTTAGAGGCTTCTTTTGCAAATATTTACACGAACACACCCGCCGCTGACAGTAGGCACCAGACTTTGGTAAACGTTTGTCGTCGTAACATCACTCGGGAGCGAAATAAAAAAAACATGGAGCAAACACGCAGGATGTGTGTTTGCAGCGGTCGCCGCGGGATCCTGTTTTCAGGCAAAGCGTAGCGCAGTGTCAGCGATGCTCGCTGCAATGTTTCTTCGCCGGATCGCGGCTTAGAATAAACGCACGCGGCATAAATGCGGCATCGTAAGCTCCCAGTAATATTTCCGGCATGATAGACAATTACAAACAGATTGGGAATTCACTGTGATGAGGAGTTGACGCGCACAGCTGACGCGACTTGGCCCATTTCGAAGCCCGGGCGGCCTTCTTCTCCGACGGCGGGGTCACCGGCCGTCCGGCCCATGACGTCGGTCCAGAGTTAGGGCCCATTGGTGGATGCACGTATGCATCCGCCTCGCAGAAGTAAACGCCCCCTTTTTTCTAAAGTTGTATCCGACTATAGCCCTGCTCATCAAAGATATCAGCTTCAGCTTAGACGTGAACGTGCCCGCGGCGTCCTTTTTTCACATTTTGAGAAATCTTTTGACAAAGTTGCTCACCAACGCCTTCTACTTAAACTCGCCCATTTAAACCTTAACTCCCTTGTCCTAAACTGGGTGTGTGACTTCCTCGCTATCTTCAACAGTTTGTGTCGGCTAACAACCGTGCGTCTCGTAACGCACCAGTTGTCTCGGGCGTGCCCCAGAGCACGGCTCTGGGTCCTTTGCTTTTCCTAATTTACGTAAGTGATCTTCCCAATAACATCTGCTCTAACATTCGATTATTCGCCAACGACTGTGTTATCTACCGCAGCATCAACAACAAACTTGACTCTACCAAGCTCCAAAATTATCTGCATCACCTCGAAAAATGGCGTGACACGTTGTTGATGTGCCTGAACACACAGAAAACTGCACTCATTCCCTTCCACCATCGGTCGTCGTATTCCACAATAGGTTACACAATTAACGGTTGCCAAATATCTTCCCTACACTCAAATATCTTGGCATCTATCTGTCTGCTAATCTTACATGGTCGTCTAACGTAATTAACATCACAAACGATGCTACCCGCATCCTCGCTTATTTACGTCGGAACTTGCATCACACACTGTGCTCTGTGAAAATGCTTGCTCAGCTAACGCTGGTACGGCCTAAACAGGAGTACGCCAGCGCAATTTGCGACCCCCATCAGATTAACCTGATGGGGGTCGCAGTATGATTAAATTGGCCTGCAGTATGGTTAAATAAATAAAAAAAACAACTTTCAAACACGTTGGAATCAGTCCAAAATCGCGCTGCAAGCTTCATTTATACAGATTACTCTTATCTAACTAGGGTCACAGCATTGAAATCTCCGGCCAACTTCTCAGTCTTGAATTCCACCGCAAAATCTGGAGGCTTTCCACTTTTCACAAATTTTATCACTCGTCGATTAACCCCGCCGTCGTCACTCCCGCTCATCGACTATCACTTCGCATAAGTCATCAAAAAGCCGTTCATGCTTCACATGCCCATACCACTGCGCATATGATTTTATTCTTTGTACAAACGGCAACAAATTGGAACAAGTTACCCGTACTTGCTGTAAACAATACCGACCCTGATCAATTTAAAGCGGTTCTGGCTGACATTATTAAATAATGTTATGCATTTCTTGCTGTCTTCAGGTTATAAGACGCTGCACTGAATCCTTTATATGTATACATCAAGAGAACTAACATATTTAATGCACTAAATATTACTCATGTCTACATTTATTTATTTTACTGCTAGATGCGTTATAGTTACTACTTCTTTGTATTTGATATTCATAGTTCTGCATTCTTGTATTTAGCGTTTTTTTTTGGTGTTGTTGATTTGTTTCTACGTACGGTTAACCAATCCTTATGTAAAACCCCGCAACAGGGGCATATTGAGGTAAATAAATAAATAAACAAATAAATAAATACTGCATGAGACCAGATGAGTTCGGGGATGACAAGGCTGTGAGATAAAAGCCACTACGCACCACCGGTAGAGTAAGCAGGCTGTGTAGCCGCTACAACTAAGGCGCGGCTACCACCCCGGAATCTGGTTATTTCTATGCTGAGCAGCGAAGAATGTGAGCCTTATCATTACGCGGCCTTGGCCATTCTGCGCAAAAATGAACTAATTATCTGAATTTCTTCACACACTTTCTTATTATTATACTCTGCATTGTTTTAAAGTAAGTAACCATCGTTCTGGGAAGCAAACTGTCCGCTAGGCTAGCTATGTTAGTGTCGATCTCTGTTTATAGCACGATTAACCGGGCTCGTTTCAAAGTAAAGCTAGGCGCATTCCCAGTAAGGGCTGAATTTAAAGTCGCGCACGTGGTGCTATTCAGGTTCACGTGAATGTGAGCTCCTTGGTGCCCAATTTGATCCGGCTTACTTTAACGAACTCTTCTTCGTGAACTACGTGCAGTATCGGCTCGTCAAGGTCGTCCAATCGGTCGTTCAGCAATACCATAAATATTGGCGTTGCTTCCTCGCTTGACAGAAACGAAGCTCGAGGCAACTCCTTCACGGTGACCACTGTGAAGAGGTTCGTCCTCATCACTGTACGGGAGACGCCAGGCGTTGTTTGGCAACGTGTTCTTGGCGTGCCGCGAACGCCTCCAGGTATGGCTGCAGCTGACTGTGACGCGTTATGGCTTCCAGCCCCTGCAGCCGGCCCCACGTAGGAGGCGAAGCCTGCAGAGCGAGACACGGGCACAGCGGCTCCGGCTTGTCAGCGACGACAGCTGCGACAGCCGAGGTGTGTCCGGGGCCCGCGGTGCCGCAATGTGCCACGCTGCATGAAACAAGCAAAGGGAAGAATCTTGCACACATCCTCAGCTGACTGCTGTGCTTGTTGAATAGAATTTGTACTAAACGACATTTATTACACCATAAGTTGCTAGAAAGGCCACAAATAAAGCTCTAATGACAGATTAAACGATACCTTGCCCCCTCATTTGTAGCGCAGCATTAAAGTGGTGAAAACGAAAATGCACCAAAAATACTTCTTGCCGAGTTCTAACGGCAACAGAACAGGACGCTTGGATTTTGCACACGATATCGCTTGTACACGCGCACAATGCCTTGACTGAAGAAAAGCACTAAAACAACGAGCCTTGTTTCAGTAAGAATAGTTTGCAAACAATTGTCAATGTTTAGCACTACGGACAATCGGGTGAGAAGAAAAGCGTACTGCGTGCAAGACGGGCTTTGCGGTGACGACCGCTGCGAGATGGCGCCAGAGTAGCGTGCCGTTGTCCGTTCACCGATGGCATGTGGCAAGCTCGTCACCGATACCACATATGGAAACGAAGCGCTGCAGGAGCGTAGGTCTGTCTGCAGCGGCTTCTGTGAATTGCGTCCACGCTTCACCCACCTGCTGCATTTAGTGATGTCTCGAATAGCGAGGCAGACGCGCCCCACTTTGCTCCGTTTACAATGTGCCGCACGAGACAGATTGTCCGTGCCAGCCAATATATCCCGAAATGGAAAGACGTGTAGAGCGGCGCTCAAATTTCGCAATGGGAGTATTGTAATCGTTGCTGGATTTTTTTCGTGACCCTTAAGGCCCTCTTGATTCAGGGTGTGACAATTTACGGTATACACAGTATATATTGTCACGTGGTATTGACGTTAAAGAACACAGTAGGCAATACTGTGAGACAAAACTACCTTTTCTTGGGCGAACGTGTGCGCACAAAGACAGGCTACACTTAAAGCACAACGATAGCGGCGAACACAGTCGGCGATCGTCAAAAATCTGATCAGCGGGTCAAGCGCGTCGGCTTTTATACAGCAGTCGTCGAATGTTCCAGGCTAATCGTTGGGACCCGCGTGCCTTCCACAAAGTTCTACACCATTCGCGTCAAGCGATGAAATCAGATAACACAAGGTTCGGCGACAACAGACAGCGGGTAGAAGCATCGATAACTTTCCAGAAACTTCGGATACATGCAGGCGCGTCCCGCGCCGTGCGATAACATTTGTTAGGCGGCGAAACGTGGTCGCCCGATAAAGATAAGTACACGTGTCAATATTATATATAGTATATGTACAAATATATACTGCATCTCGCTAGCTTTCGATTTAATTTGGTGGTAGTGCCTGTGACGTGCATTTGCGTGTCTTCAATAGAGAGCTTTAGTTTAGGGGACGCAAGCGGCTTGCGTACGCAAGAACAAGGGGCGGCGGTACTGCACATGCACATACTGCTACGTCTACTTGCTTCCTTGGGTTGCTGGGGCTGGTTGGGGCGGCAGAAAACATCCCTGCCCCTAAGAGGTCGCTTTACTCACGTGACTCTCGCGGTGTACGAGAACTCACGAGAAGCCGCCTATCCCGCCACAGACGGAGAACATGGCTGAACCAGTGAGGACGTGTGCACGTGCGCATTTCGCGGCCGACGAAGCTGGTTGCAGAGCACACAGGCACGTTGTCGCCGCAACGGCGGCATGTCAAAACTTGCAGGAGGCTCCAAATAAACAGAAGACAGAACACAACGGATTATGCTGCACAAGACGCTTTACTACAGTTTACCAAAGGTATGCTTGGATTGCTTCGGCTCGGCCTCAGTCGTAACTTAAGCGCGTTGATAATCGTATAAATATTTTGCCTTGTGTCGACAGACATTGTTTCTATATATATTAACTCTTTAATCAAAATAGTTTAATGTACTTTACTTCATGTGCTTGATTTCATATTTAAAAAGAATGATAACGCAGCAACGATAAGACGCTGATGGCGTTGCGAGCTAATGCGACCTCAGTGCGGCTTGCGTTTGGGGCCGCTAACATATAACGTGTTTCTGCTTGCGTACCCAAACGCAAACGCACCCAAGCGCTAGGGGCCCCAACGCCTTGCGTCCCCTAAACTAAAACTCTCTATTGTGACTGTGCATCGGCGCTACAATTTGTCGTTAAGAAAACTTTAATAGCCTTTGACCATAATTGGATCGGCACTTATTGACTTTCCAAAGTTCAGATTGAAGTGCATTATGGACTAGGTTGCGCTGTAGCACGGAAGACAATCTGAATACTCGGTTATCATTCCTGCTGTTTGGGTACTCTACACAAACGACAAATAATCTAATGAGTTACACAATAATAAGGCTAAAGAAGAGAGGATCTGTAAGGGAAAATAGGGAGGTAGGAAAAGTAGGGTAAGGAAAGGTAGACCGAACATATCGCTCTCATTTTCAAGGCCATGAGTTTATGCATGTTTTCAGCTGAATTTCACCCGCAACCAAGAATAGTGCACTGAACTAGAACACAGCACACTGAATTCAGGGTTGTTATCCTCAGCAGATCGAGCCCCATGTGGTTGCTTGCTGCTGAGTGATGAAAGTGAAATCACCCAAGGAAGAACGAGGACGGGAAGAACCCAAAACAGTTCGACTTCGACACTGTGTGATTTCGCCTAGGTAATACCGAGCCGGCAGACATTTGAAGTGATCAGCGTTTCGCACCATGGATGGCTGAAACTAGAGTTTCAGACATTGCTTGATCGACCGCTGTCTATTATGCCTATATTCTCCATCTGCCTGTGAACGTCTACCTTGTTTGTATGTGCACGTACGTGATCAATACCTACGGCGCAACGGCGCATCGTTCTGGCCTCTGTGGGCCACCGGCGTCGGCAATGCTTGAATGCGCCCTTTGCTGGTGGTGGTGGGGCTGCTGCTGCTGTGGGGGCACCAGTCTGGTGGTGACGCCTGGCGGTGGCCTCAAAGGCAACGGCGCCCAGATGGTGTCGGCTCTTCGCAGCAGAGACTGGGGCGGGGGCTGCAGGCCGCGCTGCTGCTTGCGCCACTTCGCTCGACGGTTCTGGAACCATACCTGCGACCGATGATCCGTCGCGTCTGTTGAATTTATACCCTTCGCACGCGCTGTACAGTTTTCTGAGCGTGACTTATTCTTTGCCACTTCTGTCCGTTGGTGACAGAAAAGAAAGTAAGACATCGATTCGACCGTGGGACAAATAAGATCTAGTTACGGCGTACCCAATGCATTGTGAATATTTTCGAACTTGCAGATTACAAGGCCTCTCTGAGAGATTTTTTTATGTGTCAGATTATCTTGTCTGAGTTTCCTTTGATGTATGTGTGACTGTGCGTACATACATGTATCACTGCGTAGTTGATATTCTTGATTGAAAACAGGGGACCGGGAGGTTACCATTTGCGTTTGTGTTGTGCAGCCTTTCATATTGCGTAGTATGATTTGAATAGTTATATTAGCCCTCCCACATGTATTGCTCTGAAAGGGCTTTTAGGGTAAATAAATTAAGAAACAAAAATTTGTCTCCATTTTACTCGAGCATACTGCGTCCACACACCATAACTTGGCTGAAGGTACTACCATCTTTGACGAGATGTTTGACGGGCAACATTCCATCAATAACACCGAAAAAAAAAATTCGCAGTTCCGCCCGAAAGACGAAGCACCGACTGCCATAACAAATTAGTAGATAGCTGTACTAAGTAGGGATAGTAGTTTTATTGGCCGTATAAACTTATAAACATTTGCTTACTAACTAGATGAACTATGATAAAATATGTAAGCATGACTCAACGAGGACGTAGAGGGAAACAGACACACAGAGACAGCGCTGTCTTTGCGTGTCTGCTTCTTTCTACGTTCTTGTGAAGTCGCGCTTACCCATTCTACCATCAATTCCAACCAACTGGCCCGTCAACGTGTTTTAACTAAATTAACCAGCACTGTGTCACGCGCGCACAGGTAAACATTAAAACGCATCGCTCGCTGACAGCGGAAACTTTCTGAAAACGCTGGAGTTAGGGATCGCGGCAGCAGCCGCGAGCCAATTGACCTCCGTGCATCTGTCAACGCGTACGAAACGTCGAAAGCTCAGTGCATACCAAGCTACCGGCACTCTACAAACATCGCAGATCGCTTTGAAGGTGAGGCTCGCGCGAGTGCGCATTTCGACCACGTCGCAGATTGCTTTCAAGACACGAGCGCCGGCAACGCGTCCCTACGGCGTCCGCCAAAGCCGTCTACTACGGCGTCCGCGATTGCCGGGCCAACGCCGTAGTAGACGCCGCAATGTCTCCACTCTGTACGGAGCGGCGGGCGAGGAGGACGTCGCGACACCCTGGGAGCCGCCGGAGAAGAACGCCCCTCCTCCCGCGCCTGACCCCGCCTTGCCTCTCGCGCCACAGGAGAGGACACGCATTCGGGTCGCGTTCCTTGCTCGCGAACGCGATTGAACCGCGTTCGCCTACTCACCCTCTCAAGCTTTCACTCAAACGGAACCTTACGGCGACGCCGACGGCAGAAATTCGCCTGGAGTGTTCATATAATTGTTATAGCGATAAAAAAATTCCCCTAGTGCACAACGCTTGAAGACAGCAATAACATTCTCGTACTATCTGCTGCTCATTCAGTTCTTTTGTAAGTGCGTCTTGTGTTCGAAAAAAATAAACTTAAGCGTTGCAACCATATTTAAGCGAGTCGTTGCTTAGAAACATTACCAGACCTCGCGCGTAATTCTGGCTATCGATTTTAATCGGAAATCACATAGAACAGCCCAGAAAGCATTTCATCGGACGAATTCTTGTATATACGAAATATGGTGTTTTACTTGCCGGAACCACGATGTGATTACGAGGCACGCCGTAGTGGGTCACTCCGGAATAATTTGAACCACCTGCGCTTCTTTAGCGTGCACCTCAATCTAAGTACACGGGTGCTGTCGTACTTCGACACCATCTAAATGCGGCCGACATAGCCGGGATCCAAGCCCGCGACCTCGTGCTTGCAACCCGACACCATAGCCTCTAAGCAACCGTGGCGGGTCGCACTAATTCTTCTAATTTGGATTAGTGATACCGGAGATGAACGCAAGCATAATGTTGCGAGGTAATCGTCTACATAGGTGAACTACCTTTACACCGTAGAGGCACTCCGCCACTGCGTTTAGCAGCACTCGCTGGCGACATTCCTACTCTGTGTCCTTCATTGTCCTTTGCCCTCTTCCTTCCTTGCAGCGTAATTCACTTCAAGCGTACGTTGTGCGGCACCAGTGGAATATCCCCGCTCTCACTGCTGCTGCTTGCTCATTTGTATAGGCAAGAGTGATGACGTGGGAAGCTATACCTACGACGACGTCTCTCTTGCTGATCCGGCTAATTGCTCTATGAAACTCGCTCTTTTGTGGACATTCGCAACTGTGTTCGCGTAATAACTCGGAGGAGCTTTAGCACCGCCTTATTTGTGCACCACGCTTGTTCCCTTGTAAACGCCTGATACAAGTGAGAGGACCCATGGACTTCGTTGGTGCAGAGCAGTCAGAATATGTGACCCCGCGCTCCAAGGACTACCCTTCTTACCTGTACCCTGGCCTCCGAGAGACTGATCCTCCGCGATAGCTGCTCCCGCAGGTAGAAACTCGGGTAGTGGGTCCGTTGGAATAGCGCCTCCAACTCGCTTAGCTGCGACGCCGTGAACGTGGTCCGGTTACGCCTCTGCAAGTGCATCCGGGGCTATACGAGGTTGGCAGGGGCGAGAAGGAAAAGAGAAGACGTCGCAGCGACACTACTCGGCAGATTCACATCTGCAATTTGACTCCGTAATTAATCTTTCATTTCTTAACATGCGAAAGGCAATGCGGAGATGGCTAGTGTTACTGGCGTTGTCGTCAGGATTTGTAGGCACCTGTTTGAGTATTGCATACGACTGCTATTGCGTCTGCCAAACGTCACTGCGCTGACATTCAGACAAACCCAGCTCCTACTAAAGCTCATTTGCTGTACAGCGTTCTTAGGGGGCAAGCTAATATGTAGGCCGAAATACTACAATGGAAGATGTTGAATGGACAAGTGGTTCGCGACATATGGGCTTACAGTTTCGAACAATTGAAGACAAACTACAGGAATTCAACGTGAAACCACCGGAAATTGCCGCCCTTGAATCTACGGCAGCTTGCTTTAGGACTGGGCTGACTTGGCAGAGCTCCAAGTTAACTGATATTCAAGACTTTCGTCGCCGGGTAAACATTATCGTCCTTGGTATTCTTGAAAACAGAAATGAAATCACGAATTCTCTTCGAAATATTGTGGTAATTTACATATTTGCGAGAAAAAAAATTGCTGTACACTGCAAGTCTATAGCCCGAATTCTCGGAACAACAGAAATCTGAACCAATTGGTAAGGATTCATAATGCAAAAAAAGGCTAAGGCGTGCAGACACGGGCACAAGAGAGGAGAAGTTGAACTCTCTTCTCTCGTCTCTGTGTCTGCACGCCTTACGCTTTATTGTATTATGCCCGAATTTGCCGTCCTTGCATCCAGGGTAGCCGCAAGCATGTCATTGCGTACTTTCAAGCTTACCAAGGGAAAGAAGGAGTCTTACGTAATTCTATAATAAATGGATGGGCTCCATTATTACGTGCAAGATGATTACAGTAAGCGCACGCTTCGCAAGCGCCGCTGTTGGATACGGGATCTTTTCCTGAGCCTCCTTCGATTTCACCAGGCCACACCGGATCGCGTCACACCTAATTAAAGAGCGCAGAAGCACATCTACCACGTTCCCGAGGAGCGGCACGTCCAAACAAGTTGGCGTCCCCCACCTCGTACGCCACATGAGGAGCTATTGTCCCACTGCTTGACTCTTCCCGAAAGTGTAGCGGGAGCCCAGCACGGTTCCAGGTAACGTGGGTCCTGATCCAACCTGCTTTGCAGCTTTGAAAGGTCGCTCGAAGACAACCCGTCTCCCCCCATCCGCCTATTGTGACGGCGCTTGCAAGCCGCGAGGCGACGACGGCCGTAATGCACCGTGAAGCCCTGAGAGCAATACCCCCCCCCCCCGTCCGCCTTTGTGACGGCAGTTGCAGACCAGGAAGGCAATACCGCAGATAAGTAATCCCTCGGACAAATTGGAGCCCAAGGAGCGACCCTCTGCGCCGGGTGTGACTTACATTAGCACCGGTGCCTACCATTGGCTGTAAATGACGCCACCTGAGCGGGCTCGCCGTTGGCCAAAAATGACGCCACCTGAGCGGGTTCGCCGGTTGGCCGAACGTGACGTGACTTCGAGACACCGAAGGGGTTAAAAGCCAGAGACCGGGAGCAGCAAGAGAGGGTTCCTTCATTCATCTCTTTCGAGCTTCTTGCCACGGGCCGCAGCGTCCGAGTTGCTGCCGGCCCGTAATGACTTTATGACTTAATCTCTTTGTACTCTCACTTTAAATAATGTAAATAAACCTCCAGTTTTCATCTCAAAGTCCTCCTCAACCTCGGCAACTCCCGCACCCAACGGCAAGGTCCAAAATCTGGGGGACAGCATTTGGGATTTTCCATAAGATCCAACACCGTTTACTTTGGGAAGGGTGATAACTGAAAGCGACAGCAAAAAAAAGCGGGTCAGTCTTATCAACGACCAGATAAAAATTAATGGCGAACTTTTTTTTCTTGGATGACGCGAAAAATGGACGTGTTTGCCTTCACCCGCCAACCCTCGGCCAACTGCTTCCGAAGAATTGAGAGTGCTTAACGTTAACGCACAAAGTTTGTCGAATACAGTTCCTAAGCTCGACTACCTCGTAGTCACCGACCCTCACATTACAGTAATTACACGAACCTGGCTGCATGAAGGTATAAATGGTTCAGTTCTAATTCTTCCAACATGCCAAATCTTCAGACGTGATCGGCCTGCTCGAGGAAGTCGTGCAGCAATAGCTTTTAAAGATGGCATTAGTGCTTGCCTCCTTGAACAAATTCACGACCACAAAGGTTTATTTCTTAAACTGCCGGGACCATTCCTTCACCGTGTGCGCCAGCTATAGACCCCCTTCATCAATGCCAGAATGTCTGAGTAATAATAATAATAATAATAATAATAATAATAATAATAATAATAATCTTTGTTGCATCCATTCTCTTCCCAGTTACATATCCAGCCCGCATAAGCAACAGTGCTTGTGTGCGAGGCTGGGCAGTACGGCAAGTAGTACCAGTAGGTGTACAACAAATTAGAAAGAAGTCTAATAAAGAAAGGTACAATAATATTGAAAAGGCATTCACATACTATGCCTCTAAGATAGAGCAAACGGAAATACACTGACATCAAACACAACTACGGAAACAGCTTCGTACAAACAGGATCGAATAGACATCATACTGTAGTACTCTAGCGCTTTCGTCGAAAGATTTGTTTGATATAACCAAAGCCGCTTCATCAGCGTATAAATATTTTTTTTTTATTTTAGCGGTAAGCAAGCAAGATCGTTCATATAAATGTTAAACAAATGCGGTCCCAAATCGGACCCTTGAAGCACGCCTGATTTAACGCATAACAAAAAATGCAGAAAGGTACATAGTACAAAGCAGTCTGTCGAATGTGCTCCGTCATTGCATACATGCTCACAAAAGTCTGAGGCAAAAGTTTAGGAAATGTGGGTATTACGTATCATCCACGAGCTCAGAAATTATTTTATATTTTTAAACGATCCTGTGATCTCATTGCCATTCAAATTATTAAGCTTTGCGGCACGCGGAAAGCACGAGTCCTCCTCTTACCATAGTTGGTGTACACACGAGTTACAACATATTTTCTATCTCACGTAAGCTGCGGAATTTCACATTGGCGTTCTTGAACTTAGTTGTAAACGATTCTCACACATGGCGCCAAATAATACTTGCTGCTCGACAAACAACGTGTCCGACTGGTGCATGCGTAACAAGACATCCTCCCCATGACCAAGGGTGCCGTAAGAGAGGCTATAGGCTATTCTATTTAGGACGCGCTTAATTATCTTCAATCTACTAGCAGAGACAAAGCCGTAAACGGTTATTCCGTACTTTATGACAGATTCACCAACTGACTTGTACAAAACTTTACGAACATTTGCCTCGCACAAGGATTTCAGAGCATGCGAATGAGCGCACCCAGCACGTAAACGTGTTGCGAGCTCTTCACTGTGAACATTCCATGACAGCGTGTCAACCAAGTGTAAACCTAGGTATTTTGTGTGTTTTTACTAGCGTCACCGGAGGACAAGAGCATGCAACGCAGCCACTGGTGTGGAGATAAATTGGAGAACTATCCGCAACTACTTTGTAGGGACGGCGAAGACTTATCATGTTAGTCTTCGATTTATTTATATACATTTTGTTGTCAACGAACCAATGAAGTAGTTAAGAGACATCATACTGTAGTACTCTAGCGCTTTCGTCGAAAGATTTGTTCCATATAACCAAAGCCGTTTCATCAGCGTATAAATAATTTGTTTTTTATTTTAGCGGTAAGCAAGCAAGATCGTTCATATAAATGTTAAAAAAAAGCGGTTCCAAAACGGACCCTTGCGGCACGCCTGATTTAACGCATAACAAAAAATAATATGACTCCAGCACACGGACACGTTGCTCTCTGCCTGTTAAATAACTTTTGAAAAAATTGTAATGCGGGCCTCTGGAACCACAGCTGCTTAATTTTGAGAGTAACCGTTCATGATCTAATATGTCGAATGCTGTTTGTAAGTCAATGAAGGGAGTCAATACAACATTATTTTTACCGATTTTGTTGCAGATATGGTCATCAAAATTTTCTAACAAGCCTATAGTACTCTGTCCTGAGCGAAAGCCACACTGTGCTGGGTTAACAAGGCTAAACTTCTCACAGAAAGAAGCCATAATAACATAGACTATATTTTTAATCTGGCTGCCAATGACGAAAAATTCAATTTGGTCGGTAATTCTTGTAAATCTTTCGAGATCCTTTCTTATAGAGAGGTCTGACGATGCTAACTTTCATGTTTTCATGTATCTGGTCGGTTCCTAACGTTTCCCTTAAGGTGTATTGGAAAACTGGTTTTAGCGCATTGAAATTCCCAGCTATCTCTCTCAACCGAACTTTATCAAAACTTGGGGATGTTGTTAAGCTCATGGATCGTATTATATCCCACCTTTGGGCTTCATCAACTGTAGGCAGAAAAGCAAAATGACTGTTAGAGAATGTAATTTCTGGGAGATTTGCAAGTGTGCACCCATCTGCGATGTTGTTTACCGACTCAATAAAATGATTGTTAATACCATTCGTTATCTGGACAGTGGGTGACTAGGGAAAGGCGCCCGGAAGAATACCATTTATACTTTTCTTTGTAGGTCTGTTGTAGAGTTAACCAAATTCCACATTTTGCCAGCATTATGACCGCAAGCTGAAAACCTGCACGTGTAGTAGCGCTTCCTTGCTAGTCTTATTTTAGCGTTCAGATTGTTACTCATTTGCCTAACTTCTCTTGCAAGACGGTCCCCAGGTTCGTTTTGGCATTATTTAAGAATGTTATTTTTTAACACGGCAGAGCTCCATTATTTCGTTATCGATGCGCCCACTTTTTTAGTTCTCCTTTTAAGCTTCTTTCTTGGGGGGGGGGGGGGGGGGGGAGGGGGAGTACTAATAAATCTCTTTAAATGCCTCTGCGAACAGCTCGTAAGCGTTTAGGTGGTTGTTCTCTGTTAGATTATCCCAGTTAAAAGCTGTCAAACGTTTCTCTACTTCATTTGAATTCAAAACATGTTTCTCTTCAGTTTAGTTTCAGTTAAAACACGAACATCTCCTGAAACTGTCATAGCGACAAAGTAGTGGTCCGATACTCTTTCCGTCACATTAATTATATTTACACATTTTTATGATGCTATGGTCTATACACGACCTTGTTAAACGACCACCGAGACTTTCCTCGCATGTATAACTCTGAATTTCGTTTTCGAGGCCGTAACTTGCC
The DNA here is from genome assembly GCF_023375885.2 of Dermacentor andersoni. Taxonomy (NCBI): domain Eukaryota; kingdom Metazoa; phylum Arthropoda; class Arachnida; order Ixodida; family Ixodidae; genus Dermacentor; species Dermacentor andersoni. The sequence goes on from NC_092818.1 coordinate 49,486,051, forward strand.
AAAAGTGTTATGTAATCAGATGTAGCGGACTTGTTGGTTGCGGAAATGTCTATATTAATGTCACCTGTCAAACTAATGCCACTTCTGTCTGTACACTGTTCGAGGAAGCGTGCTAACTGGTCTAAAAACATGTTTGTGTTAGATTTTGGTGGCCTATAAACAGCGCACTCTGTAAATTCCAGTTCTGCCTTAGTCATTAGTACCGTAACCACTTCAGCATCTTGATAATCAAAAGACACTATTTCACAAATAATACCAATCACTCTTCACATAGAGCCCTACGCCACCACCTCTTATTTTCCTTGCACAGAAAGAAAAACTAAACATCACGCAGTGCGAAATGGGCACATTCGTGTTATAATATAGTGATTTCTGTTAAAATTAAAACTGGTAATGACGACAGTGATTTAGCACTTGTACTTGTACTTGTACTTGTGTGTGTACATGTTCAAAGATGATTGACTGGTTCTTGCAGGCGATTTTAATTTACCCAGTCCTGTCAGGCGCTCTCCCGATTCTGGCTCTGATGCACCCAGGAACAGGCCTGCTAGCATTGCTTTTATGTGTAATTTTGTACAGATTGCTACCGAGCGCACCAGAGAGGTTGGAAACAGCCCGTTCTACACTCGACCTAGTCTTTTTGAATGCTAATTGATCTAGCTACGCAGTCTCAGTTGAAGGTGGCATCGGCGATCACAAAGCAGCGTTTTTATGTTTCCGTATTTACGAAAGGAAAGTGAACGGAGAGGAAGCACGACCTGCTATTAAGGATTAATCGAAGGCTGAAGAGCAGGCACTTCTGGATCGTCTGTGGCTTTTGTGCGATAATCTCCCTGATAATGTGTCCACCGTTTGAAATGAAAAGAGAACTGCCGTACTATACTGCGTGGATAATTTTGTGCCGAGCAAGAACTAACCTATGGGTTACGAGAGATATAATAAATTTGAACCGCAGGTAAAAGCGGGCCAGTAAGAAAAAACAGCGCTAGACGTATTTCATTGAAGGGCCAGCTTGTGGCTGGGCTAAGCGAAGTCAAGGCCAGATACTTCAACCACTCACTCCCTAACTTCTTGAAAAATAACCCTGATAGACTCTGGCGGTGCTTGAGCAAAACGCACAAAAAAACCGACTGACATATCAGCGGACGATCATATTGTTATTGATGCAACCAGAATAGCAAACCAGTTCAATCATTGTTCCCTCTCAGTATTCACTGGGGAACACCATACTTACACGATTAATAATTATCTTCTTATTGTACATGCCGATTTCATATCTTTCGAATGTGTCTTTATTTTGTTACAAAATCTCAAGACTAAATCTTCTGTCGGTCCAGATGGTATGCCTAACGTGTTTTTTGCAGCGGTGCGCTAAAGCAATTGCATGCGCGCTCACCTATCTTTTCCCCCTTTCATTCTGTTATTGAACTCTTCCTGACAATTGGCATAGGGTGTGCGTAGTTCCTCTCCTTAAGAAAGGTGATCGCCTGAATGTTGAAAACTACCGGCCTATATCGATAACGTCTGGTCCCTGTTAACATTTAGAGCGTATCATTACGTAATACACACCGTCTTCTCTCGAAGAAATCAATATGTGGAGTCCCTTCTAGCATGGTTTTAGGGAAGACCTATCGACCGCCAAACAACTCGTCACCAATAACATGACTAAATGGATACTATCTTCTTATGTTTTAGAAGAGCCATGAATATGAATTGAATTCTGGGGTTTTACGTGCCAAAACCGCGATTTCATTATGAGGCATGCCGTAGTGGGGGAGTCCGGATAAATTTTGACCACATGGTGATCTTCAACATGTCCCCATGCATGCACGGGACGCGGGTGTTCTTGCATTTTGCTCCCATCGAAAGGCGACCGCCACTACCGAGATTTGATCCCGCGATCTCGTGCTTAGCAGAAAAGCCTTCGACTGTGTTTGTCATGGTAAACTACTCATGAATCTTTTCAGCAATGATTTCCCCATTATTATAATTAACTGGATCCGCTCCTACTTTACAAACTGGAAACAGGTTGTACAGGTTGAAGGTTGCAGCTCTCAAATTCTGCCTGTAAGTTCGGGAGCACTCCAGGGTAATCTCCTTGGCCTTGTCTTCTTTCTTATCTTTATCAATGACATCGTCTAGTCAGTAGACACCTCCGCCATAAACATAAAACTTTTTTGCAGTACGGCATTCTTTGAAAGCCAAATAAAAGTGGAAAGGACCAAGACTGTTTGTTTGCAGAATAACCTAAATTCTCTCTCTGATTAGTGTCCTCAAGATATTCGCCGACTTTTTGGTGACCTAAAAACTGCTTTACGGAAGGCAAGAGATGTTTTCTTTTCAACGACACTAATAAATTTTATGACACAGTATCCACAAAAGTTTTGACCCTGCCTATGCATGCCCGAGAACCATGTGACTCAGATCGATGTAAATGGAATTATAACTGATGAAGCACACACTGTCGCCAACACATTTAACAGATGCTTTCAGTCCATTTTCACACTTACCCCTGCGCTTACAGAAAGTGAAACTGCGACGGATCCTCCATTATCAATGTCTGACGCAGTCATAACTCAAGAAGGAATACTTAATTTATTGCTACTGATTGACGTTAAAAATCTTCAGGTCCGGACAACCTGTCAAACTTTTTAGGCGGCGTTACACAGAACAGATAACTCCTTTCCTGCATGCAATTTTCGTAGCCTCACTTCCAACAGCCACCCTGCCGATGGACTGGCTCCATGCCAAGGTCTTTCCTATTCAAAAAGGAGGTAATAAGTTACTGGTAAACACTTACAGGCCGATTTCACTCACTAGTTCTTGTTGTAAAATGATGGCGCATATTATTAGCAAAGCAATTACCACCTACTTAGAAGATAACAATCTACTTTACCCCAAACAACGCGGATTTCACAAATGTCTTTCTACCGCAACTCAACTCTCGAAATAACGCATGTCTTTGCTAAAGTAATTAACTCGAGACTTCAAGCTGACGCAATATTCACAGACTTTTCCAAAGCATTTGACAGGGTGCCCCATCCAAAATTAATTGACAAGCTTAAGAACATCGGGATCGACACTAACATAGTACAGTGGACAACCGCCTATCTCTAAAACCGCATTCAATACGTTAAAATAAATGACACTGAATCTGAAGAGTTAGATGCCTACTCCGGTGTTCCACAAGGGTCTGTGCTGGGTCCAATTCCTTTTCTAATATTTGAAAACGACGTTCATTCTCATGTTGAACCTGATGTAACAGAAAGGCTATTTGCAGATGACGCCGTCATCCACACCACAGTACGGACGATTAACGACCAGATGCGACTTAATTCCTCCTTAACTAACATTGCCAGACGGTGTTGAGAATGGGGAATGAAAATTGACGTAGCAAAAATTTCATCCATGTATATAACTCGAACAAAGGTACCCTTAAAATTTGCGTATCACCTAATGGGATTACATGTAACAGAGGCCAACACAGTTAAATACTTTGGTGTTACCATTACAGACACATTAAAATGGGACGTTCACATTAAACAGACGTGCACAAAAGCATATAGACAGCTGGTATATCTTCGCAGGAAACTTGCGCTGGCACTTTCCAAAGTTAGGTTAGCAAGTTATGGGGTCCTTGTAAGGCCAATTCTTGAATACGGCAGTATTATCTGGAATCCACACCAAATCTACCTTCTTAATCAACTGGAGGGAATTCAAAATAAACCTCTCCCGTTTGTGTATTCGCAGTATTCACGTGACGTCATCGTAACCACACTACGCAACAGGGCAAGCATTCAAACCTTGGCGATTCACCCGCGCGTTGCTGCCTTAAAATTATATACATTCTTTATCATGACAGCATTAACAAAAGCGAACACGAATATCTAAAACCACCATACCAGCGATCAGCCAGAACAAACTACGACAAGAGCTATCAGGCCATTTATCTCCCGCTGCAATACATTCAAGTAGTCCTTCTTTCCGTCAATCATAGAATTGTGGAATAATCTGCCACGAGATATGGTGTCCTCAGAATCTGTCATCACATTTTCTGTTAAGATCGAAACTTTTTTCGATCAGCAAGTTGCGCCGTTGTAGAAAAAAAGAGCCCTGCTAACGGAGTGTATATTTTTCATGTGTATGCTGATCGCTGTTGTTTTTAGTGTGTGCTTTTACTGTGCATGCCGCTTTCAGTTGTTCTTCCGAAATCAGTCTCTAATGTGTACGACTTTCCTGTTAGTCTGTACTGTTTAGGATTTTATTTTCTTTAATTTCATATTTTTGGATCATTCTTCTTTCTTTTCTTTTGTTAGCAATCTGTACTTTTTGTTATTTTTGTTCCCACTCCTGTAAGAGCCTGTCAAGGCTTACAGTAATCATAAATAATAATAAAAATTATGCTTGGTCGATGGAATCAAACATTAGCAAATCAATCTTTATGCAAATATTAAATAAGGGTTGACCATTCACATTTAGGTGTATGTTAAATAATCATTCCTCGGTCGAAATTGACAAGTTTAAATACTTTGGAATCACGGCTACCAATCGACTATCATGGCCTAGCCATATTGACCCTGTATGTTAATCTGCTTTTAGAAAACTGGAATTTCTTAGACAAACTAAAGAGCACGCCATCCCAGATAAAGCTTCCTGCATACAAAAATTTTTTTGTCACCGTCCAGAGTACGCATGCGTATTCTGCGACCCGTATTATAGAAAGGATGTTTATAAGCTAGAAATAATTCAAATGAGAGCAGCACGATTCGCCTACTATAACGCCTATCATAACATTTATTCGTCTTCATCACTGATGGCTAGTAACGACATCCCGCTATTTGAACAGCACATATCTATCGCCAGGCTCAAGTCTTTCTGTTTTTTTTTCTTGCTCCACACTCCGCAGTTTAATATCAATCCGGGTATACTAAATTTCTCCCACTTTTTCTCGACAGACCAGTTATAGTCACAATCATAGTCTAACGTCATACTTCGAATGTACTAACCTTTTCAAACATTCCTTTTTCTCCGCGAACTATCAGTGAATGGAACGCACGGCTTTCAAGTGCTTTTTTTTTTTGGAAGCGAAGCTTGTATTGTCTCTCGAGTGGCATTGTAGTGGTCACGCAAAAACCCAATTGCTCCCAGAGCAGAGCAGCTGCAGGAAAGGGCGGTTTGATGAGTTGAGAGCTGCGCCGGCGATGGAGCGTGGTCATTAGCCAGGATTTCGTAACCAATCAGAGCCGTTTCGCTTCCTCCGAGGAGATAAAGGGTGGGAAAGCGTATCGCGCGCTCTGCGCCGGCTTCGTTTTCGGTCACTTTATTCTCGGAAAATGGATGGGACGGCCACACGTTCTGCGTTCCCCCCGAGGAACTGGCAGCGTTCGAAGAGCGGTGGCGAGAACTCGCCCGTGAAAGGGCTCGCCGTCGGCGCGCCGATCCGGCCGTTAAGGTCCAAATATAGTCAAACATAGCGTGAAAGCGCACACGTTGCGTCACGTTGGCGAGAACAGCGTCTATAGTTAGACCGTTGGTTCGACGCACTGGCGCCGTCAACGTAACCGCAGGCGGCCAAGGCGCTCCGATGCGCCCGGCGTCTAGCGTCGCTCGCCCGCGCGCCGATAACGTCGGAATATACACGCGCCTTTAGAGCCGCCCGAGC